>NC_048598.1:75630493-75968826 GCF_003668045.3 Cricetulus griseus
CCACTTAAACAAAACAAAATTTAAAGAAAAACCAAAAGTCAACCAATGAAGAAGAAGAAGAAGAAGAAGAAGAAGAAGAAGAAGAAGAAGAAGAAGAAGAAGAAGAAGAAGAAGCTGCTGCTCATGGAAGCTATAAAGCTACAATGTGGCTTGTTGAGTCACACAGTTTACCCTTTAGTTCATTTATCCTTAAATGTTCATTGCTTTGAATCATTGGTCTAGTTTGAGGCCTCTGGCTTCTGCTACACCATCTGGGGCACCTCTTGGAGAAACTGTTGTTTTCCCCTATTGTGGAGATTCTACTGTCTTGGATCTTTAGTTTCACCCCTTCACATGCTCCAGCATTTCACAGATGCAGTGGATGTTGGGGTGGGCCATCTCAGCCCTGGTTCTGGGCCTAGGTTTTAGGTGGGTTGGACAGCCTACCAGTTTCTTGTCATCATCACTACCTGGGTGACCTCTCCATCACTGCCATGGCTACTTCACCCAAGGCAGCCTGCAGCAAGGGGCAGGGACAGTTCTGTTCTCAGGTCCCAAGATCCCATCCACTCACATACTCACCATTAGGGCAAGTTCTACTGTTTTGCCCAGGTGGAGTTCACAGGCCTCTCTCCCGATTGCTGCAGGGGTTACATGGGGATGGGGCAGGGTCATCTCTCCTGTTCTCCAGTCCTCAGGGCTGGATTACCTGCACCCCAGAGAAGAGGGTCAGCTCTAATGTGCTGTTCAGGCAGGGTTCAAGACCTGCAGCCAGTGAGGGGCAGGGTTAGTTCTCCCACTTTCATGACCCCAGCTTGGCACCAGCTCTCTCACCTGTCATAGGTGGCAATGAGTAAGGGCTGAGGGCATCTTTATTTCATTTGTGCCAATACATGGTAGAGAAGGTGGGGAGAAAATTTAGCTCTGCTGCACTCACACCCTCAGAATTGACTTACCTCCATCCCCAACAATAGGTTCACCTCTAGTGTGCTACCTTGGTGAGTTATATGTCTATAGTCAGGAATGGGGGCATCTTTCCCAAGTGTGGGGACCAGATATCCCCTGAGAAGTGAGGCCACATCTTCTCCCACAGTATCCAATAAGCAAAAGGTTCAGGGCCATCCATCCAAGGGCCAGCGAATGGCAGGGCTGGCTCAGCACATCAGTGGGATTTCCACACTGTGGTTCCTATGAACCCCTGTGCTAACACCTGCTGTGGACAACATCGAAGACTCCAACTGAAGAATTACCATGCACCCAGAAATGGCTCTTGGCAACAGCTTGGACCCTGGACTTCACCATGCCCCTGGTGGCAGCACAGGCTATCCAGATCAGGATGGCTCTCTGCAGTGGCATGGCCCTCAGACACCAAGGTGGTGTCAGGAGAATGACCAGACCCCAGTTATCTGCATGGTGCTTGGTGGTAACAGAAGCCAAGACTATTAGCTCAGAAACTGACTGCCATAGTGCTCTGGGCCTAGACATGGCCCTTGGCAGCAACCCTGTCAGATGATATCATAGCCCTATGATCTCATATCATAGCTGATATGAGAGCACAGGCCACTTCGAACATCAGGGACCTGGTTGCAGCACAGCTGTCAAACACCCACCTGGCCGCAGGCTGCTGCCCAGACCCTGGGCATCTGTGTGTGATCTCTGGTGATCTTATGAACTATATACATCAATATACCCTGGCTGTGATAGAACCATGAACCCAAATAAAGTCATAGGCAGTGGCCCAGACTCTGATATCATTATGGTTAAAGGTCACAGTACAGGAAATGTAGATTGGCAAAGACCCTGTGGCAGTATGGTCTTAGGACACCAATATGGCCCAAAGTGACAGCCCAGATGCCTGTAATTAGTATGGCCTTTGATAGATAGTATCAGGAGCCAGGGATATCAACACAGATCCTGCTGCAGTAGGGCCATGGACGCAGACATGATCCTTAGCGTTAGTCTGAGTTTGGATATTGCTTCCATGGCAGTGTGGCCTGTGGACATCATCATGACCTAGATGGTAGCAAGAATACAGGCCTTGGATGCTTCAGGGTCTTGAAGCAAGACTTGGATGAAGCATTACACGAATTAATCTTTATCAATAAAAAATCAGGAATCAGATATTGGGGTAAGAAACTGAAAAATCAGAGAAGCAGGGAGCAGCGACCAGTCACTTCCTACCTTTACCATTCCTCTGTCCAAAAAGGCCAATATTCTCTCTCTGTCCTGACTTATTACTTCCTGTCTCCTCTCTGTCTACAGTCCTCCAAACCTATATGGTTAAATTAGATAACTTAATGGTTAGCTCCACTCTGTGACTCCAAGCAAGCTTTATTTGTCACAAAACAATCAAGATATAAGACAACACTTGGCCCTTGGTAAACAGCCCAGTCCCAGACATCACCCTGGACTCGAGTGTCAAGCAGTACAGACACATCTCCCTGTTCCTTACCACTCTTACCTCTTCACATATGCCTCTGAGCAGTTTTGTGACCTGACAGTCTCCTGGTGAAGTCTAGGTGGCACTTAGTTGAGAAATGCCCATACCAGCCACAAGGCATGACATTGGAATGTTGTTTTTCTTCTTTCACATGCCAAGACTGCAAGGTATACAAGGGATCCATCTGTGTCCTCCAACACACAGGCCTGGAAAATGCAAAGTGTGTCCTGGATAGTTGTGCCCTGCCCCAGACCTATAGCTGTGGGGTGGAGCCATCTGCTCTGGTGTGGCAAGTCTGTTACTTATATTCTTAATGATTGCTATTATGGCTTTGTGAAAGAAAATCTCAGTGAAGTTTTAATCTGCATTTCCTTACTGGTTTAAGATGTTGAACTTTTTTTTCACATGCTTAGCAGCCATTTGTACCTCGTCTTTTGAGAACTGTATATCCATTCTTTAGATCATTTGCTGATTGGGTTGTTGGATTTCTCAATATTTTGTTTTTGAGTTCTTTCTATATTCTAGATATTATACTCGGTCAAATGTACAGGTGGTAATTTTTCCTCTCATTCTGTATCATGTGTCTTCATGAAATTGTTTCCTTGTCTGTGCCAAAATTTTTATAATGTCATGCAACCATGTTTGCAGTTGCCATTAGTTTGTGGGTGCTCAAGAGGATTTGCAAAAAGTCCTTGTGCTTTCATCTTGATCCTCATTGCTCTGTGACTGTGAGTTTTATTCAAATAATTAAACTTTCAGATCTTATATTAAGGTCTTTTATTCATTTAAAATTGACTCTTGAGCAAGGTGAGATACAGGTTTTAATTTAACATTTTAATGTATGAATATCCAGTTTTCCTGGCATCCTATATTGAATTGGCAATCTTTTTCAACATGTGTTTTTTTTTTTTTTTAATCTTTGGCAAAATTCAGGTGGCTGTAGTTGTGTGAATGTAGATTTGAGTCTTTCATTATTCATATACTGCTGAATTAAATGTCTATGTTAGTGGCTATACTGTGTTTTAAATAAAAGTCAGTGAAGCCTAGACCATTATTATTTCACTTTGGATTTTTCTAGCTATCTGGGATCTTTCAAGCTCCAATATGAAGTTTAAGGTAATTTTTAAGCGTTTCTGTGAAAAATCTCATTGAAAATTTGATAGGCATTGCATTGACATTGTAGATTGTTATGGTTTTGTGTATATTTACATGCTATCAGTTTCATCAATCCTTTCATTTTCCAAAATCTTTTTTAATTTCTCCCTTCAGTTTTGAAGTTTTTACTGTGAAAGTCTTACACTTGGTGAGATTTATGCTAAGACTTTCTTCAAATAATTTTGAATGGGACTGTTTTCCTGATTCCTTTTTAGGCATGCCTGTGATTGGTATGTAGGAAGCCTTGATTGCATGTTATTTCTGTAGCCCACTACATTGATGAATGTGTTTATCAGTATTAAGAGTTTTTGGCGATGTCTTTTACATATAAAATCATATCATCTTCCAATAGCAGTATTTTGACATCTTCATTTCCAACATAAATCATCTTGTCTTCTTTTCTTCTCTTATAGCTCTACATAAGACCTCGAGTATTGTACTGACTCAAAATGTGGAAAGTGGACACTCTTGATTTTAGTAGGAAAGTTTACATTCTGTTTGTCAAACATAGCCTTCATTATGTCCATATATGTTCTGTCTTTTTCCCAGTCCTTCAGTGATTTTGTCACAAGTGGAAAATAAATTTGTTTAAAAGCCTTTCCTAATCTGTGGAAATGATCATGTGATTGCTGGTGTTGAGGCTCTTCAGGTTCGCATCATAGTTAATATTTATTGACCAGCATATGTTAAATAAGTCTTGAATTTCTAAAGTGAAGCCAAATGGGATCATGGTTAATGACATTTTTGATGTGTTCTTGAATTCAGCATTCATTCCCTTCATGTTTTATGAAGTAGTTTGAGAAGCATTGGAGTTTTGTGTTTGTTTGTTTGTTTGTTTGTTTTTTCATGAAAGGTCTGGATGTATTCAACATTGAATTTATTGAGGCTTAGAATTTTTTCTTAGCTAGAAAGTTTTTGTTAAATTGCTACTTTAACTACATTGTATTTTCTAGACACATTTTAGCAGTTTAGACACAATTAGTTAAATTGGGTAGATTATATTTATGTGCATTGCAAAACATTTTATCTACTTTTTCAACATTTTCAAACTTATACTAATATATGTTCTTAAGGCAAGTCTTAATGATCTTACAAACAACATTGGTATCAGTTGCAATGTTTCTTCTTCATGTCTGATTTAATTAATTTATGTTTTATATTTCATTAAATCAGCATGGCTAAGGGTTTGCAATCTTTCTTATCTTTTCTATGAACCAATTGTGTTTCACTGATACTTTGTATTTTTATTCCAATTGCATGTATGTATGCCATGATTTTTATTTATTCTTTCTGTGCACTGATTTGGTATTTGGCTTATTCTTGTTTTTATCAAGCTCTAAAATGAAAATTGTTAAGTGGTTTGTTTCAGATCTCTCTGATTTTTTAATATATAGACATTTATACCTACTTCCCTATTCAAATTATTTTCATTTTGCCCCGTAGAACTTTGTATGTTTCATTTTCACTTGATTTTAGTATTTTTTTAAATTTTCCTATTTATATTTTTAATGATCTATATATCACATGTCTTGATCAACTTTCCTGAGTTTGTATACTTTCTGTTATGTATATTCTTGCAAATGGTTTCTAGTTTATTCCTCTATGATCAGATGAATCACAGGAATTTTCAGTCTTCCTGTATTTGTTAAAACTTGCTTGCCACCTATTATGTGTTATCATTTTAAAAACTGTGAGCTGTTCTAAAAATGTGTATTGTGAAGTTTGGTAGACATGTTCCATAAATATCTGTTAGATTTATAATGTCATTTAACTCAGGTACTTCTTTGTTTATTTTTATATTGATTGTTCTCTATTGTTATAAGAGGGATGTTGTTGTCACTCATTAGTACTGTGCTAGAGTTAACCTATGTCTTTATAGTTAGTAATAATTATTTTATAAAACTGATATGCTAATGATAGACTTGCTATATCCTCATGATGGATTGTCCTCTTAATCAATATAACTTGATTTATTTGCATATTTTCATGAACTTTGCTTTAAAATTTATGTGTTTTGTTTGTTTGTTTGTTTTCTAGAATCTACTTGCTTAGCATAAGTGTTGTCTTACTTTTACACTAAGACTACTTTTGCCTCTGATGGTGGGATATATGTCTTAGAGGAAGCACATAAATGGATCCTGTTATTTAAATTCTTAAATGAATTCAGAGTACAGAAATAAACAACTAGATGAAATAAGGAAATGAATATGGGATGTGACAGTGGAACTTATTCAAGAGATAGAAACACACATACACAAAATGAAAGAAAAGATCATTAAGTAAAGAGTCTGTATCGGCAGTGGTGGCACACGCCTTTAATCCCAACTCTTTGGAGGCAGAGGCAGGTGGATCTCTGTGAGTTTGAGGCCAGCCTGATCTACAGAGAAAGTTCCAGGCCAGACTCCAAAGAAACCCTGTCTCAAAAAACCCCAAAAAATAAAATAAAAAAGTAAAGAGCCTCAATATGAGAATAGGTCAAGAGGACAGCTAAACATCAGAAATAAAAGACAAGATACATGTCTTGGAGCATTCAGACATTAACACAGATGGTATAAGAAAATACAAATAGAACATATGAAATAAACAGGGCATCATTAATTAACAGACAATGAAGACTAAAAGAAAAAACTTCTGGATAACGGCATAAATAATATAGTTTCATGTATGTTATTTATGTATATATTATTTGTATATTCTATATACAAATATGTAACATTATAATAATACACTTCCCAACTCCAAGAAAGAGACGATCACTTAGTTCAGGAAGCATTTAGAATATCAAACAGACACAACCAAGCAACAACCTACCTGTAACAATTATAGTTAAATCATTAAGTATGATGGGATGGCAAGGGAATGGGGGAGATGGATATGTAAATATGAGTAATTAAAAATAATAATAATAAAAAGAAAACAGAAAACAAAGAAAAGTATTGAAAGCTGCATCAAGCCGTATATAAGGAAAAACACACTGAAACTACAGCAAATTTTCTTACAGAAATCCTAAAGTCTGAGACAATATGGTAAGATGTTTTCTAAGCTCTATAAAACATTAGATGCTGAGACAGAATACAGTACCCAGCCGTCAGGCTCCACAGCTTGCTTACTTCTTTTTTCTTTTTTCAAATAACTGTCAGTGCAGGGCTGGTGTCTTCAGGAGGGCAAAGAGGACTTCACTGGACTTCCTGGAGGATTGTTACTAGGAGCAAAACTATGACATCAGCCAAACAGAGTAGCTGCAATGGGGCCCCCAGCTTCTCAACTTGTGGAAGTCCTACAAGCCTTATTCCCTTGATTGTCAGCCACTGTGTGTTTTTGAAACACTGACCACTGCTTAATATCTTTATATATTATGCTGGCAAGTTTTATGTCAACTTGACACAAGCTAGAGTCATCTAAGAGGAGGGAACCACAATTGAGAAAATGCCTCTGTAAGATCTGTAGGACATTTTCTTAATTAGTAATTGATGGGAAGGGTCCAGTCTATGGGGGTTGGTGTCATCCATGTGCTGGTTGTCCTGGGTTCTATACCAAAGTGGGCTGAGAAAACCGTGGTAAGCAAGCCAATAAACAGCACCCATCCATGGCTTCTGCATCAGCTCCTGCCTCCAGGTTCTTGCCCTGTTTTAGTTCCTGTCCTCACTTCCTTCAGTGAAGATCTGTGATGTGGAAGTATAAACCAAATAAACCGTTTCCTCTACATTTTTCACAGGCCATGGTGTTCCCTCATAGCATTAGTAATGCTAGCTTGGACATATATGATATAGCATGACTGCACAAAATATTCAGAGTCCCCTATGTTAGATAGTATGAACTTGGTGTGGGAGTTGCTCTTTAATCACCTTTGCTGTACTCATATGCAAGAGCAGAATCCAGAATTTGGGAAGAGACATGGATAAATAAGGTTATTTGACAAATAGGCACAATGCAACATCAGACTAGTACAAGAAGATAGGATTAAATACAAGGGAGTGATTATAATGACCAAGCATGGAATTAAAGGTAAAGAAAAAAAAATATGAGGTAGGTGAAAATGTATAAGACTCAATCTATGAATCTATAATCACTGTATCAAAAGGGGATATTACAGAGATAATAGAGGTCTAGAAAGAAAAGAGGTCTTTTTGAGGGGACCTCATGGTACAGCAGCGGAAAGGGCTAAGGTTTCCTCAAAATGAGAAGGCAAGAGGAACAATCCCAATAGAGGAAGGACTTTGGATATCTTTAGGAAGTGACTGTGATAGTGTTAGAAGTTGGAAAGTAGTGGCATAGTTGATGCACAAGTTTTGGAAGACTGGATATCAGCAATAACCCCAGAGCCTGTAACTACTTAAAAAGAAAAGGAAACAGAATGAGATGAGACTATTTGGCTCCTTGACAACGCTGGCTTATGAGGACATGAGCATGTGAGCAGAACAAATAACAGGGACTGATCTAGAAAGGTGCTCTCTCTAATTGGGTATTGCATATGCTGATTATCAGTTATTTGCTGCTTGTGTTTGCTGTCTGACCTTGAAACTCATAATGCTTTGCATTAAATCTTACTCTAAAAACATCAAATTTGCTGAACCATGTGAATTTCTTCAAGCTAGCCTTGCCTCCAGGCAGTTTAGAAGAATGTCTTTTATTAAGCAGACATGCCATGTATCCCAGAATGACTTGTTCCCACCTTTTGAATTTCATGACATAGTTCTCCTTATATAATTGCCAACCTTAACTCCTTAAGCATCCATACTTTCTTAAGGTGAGACATAGGTGGTGGCATCCAAGCACATTCACTGAAGCTACTCCAGTTCCTTGACCTGTGAACAACCCATCTTCATGAAGCTTCCTCGCTTTCTGCCTTGCCACCTGGATTTCTTAATTCCCTACCCTGGGCTGTGTTACATCTGCTGCAGGTTCCTAGGCTACAACACTAGCCCTCCTGACTGCTTATCCAGTTCCCCTCTCAACTCTTCAAAAAGCAATGTCATTTAGGGATTGGAGAAAATATTTCATATTAGAATAACCAGTCCTATGCAATCACTGAATGGAATCTGAAAATGGTACTTTCTTGAAGAGAGAGATAAACAGCTTATGAATGCGAATTTCTTCTATTAGATAAAAGCATACATATCTTTGAAGTGGGGTAATAAAGGAGCTTAGTAACCGGTGAGGTTAAGCTATCCTTTATTAGAAAAATGCCAGCCAAATGCAAGCCAGAGCGTGCCCAGGGCAGCAAGGCAGGGAGGCCAGAGAGAAGGGCTCCCATGTGCCTTGTCTGTTCCTGTAAATCCTATCACACGTCACCCTGACCTCACCTTGACCACGCCCATCAGGGAGTGGTCAGGCACACCTGTAGCCAGCTTCTAGCAGGCGTGGCTTATTCTGTCCCCTACAGTGGAGAGCATGGAAGTGAGAACCTCATCCCTCACATGCTCATTTCCATTATCAATATAGGACATTCACCTAGGCTAACACCCCAAATCAAGAGTTATCATGTACGAGCATTTTATCTCCCAAATACTGTTTCCTGCTCCAAAATAACTGTCTGCTATTTGCCTTCCTTCTTCACAGCTGCTTTTTATCCATGGAAAGAATACTTTATTTTTTTTTCAGAATGTGCCATCAAACATTTGGCTGTATTAATCTCCCATCTGTAAAACACACTTTACTTGGATTATCAGCAGGGTATCTGTCCTCTCTGAATTTGTTTTCTGGGGAATGGGAATCTATTCAAGTAAATTAATTTGCAAACAGATACAGCCATTGCTGGATGAATGGATTTTTCTCTTGGCACTCGGAGGTATAGCTCTGTTGGTATGTGAGCTGTTGGCATTCACTGAAGTCCTTAGATTGTCTGCCAAGCCCATTCTTATAATGCCTGAGGAAAATATATGTGACAATTTTGCAGCTTGGAACACAGCTCAACCATCTAGCTTCCAACTCCAAGTTTGTTTTTTGGAGGGATTCTGTAAACTTGTCTTTCTGGGAGATATTCACAGATATGACTGTTCAGATACATCTCTTTTTGTCCTTCATAGTGTACTTTCCTTGCAGGAATATTCTGAGAGTCCTCCTGAGGTGTGCCAATATACATCAGTCCACTTGGAGTTACCTAATTCAGGAAAATCTCGAAACTAGTGAAATTCAGGAAACACTGTTACCATGTTCCCTTGTTTTGAGTGCAATGAGACCACATTGTGAGCAACTGGTAGACTGAAATGGTTAACAAAGTAGGACTCTGATCCCTAAACTTAAAATAAAAGTAAAATAACAGTAATGCTTAGTTGCAATATTTTTGTTATCCCACTCTCTCTGTGCATGTTTAGTTTTATTCTTAGTTTTAAGATAGAAAAAAATTCCAACAAGTGTCCAAAGTCAATAGTGGCAAGTATATATGTATCAGTGTGCACAGAGAACCCTGATACAAGAAGAGAGGATCCAGGAAGCTTCCCTGTGAAAGGAAGCCTGTAGCATGAATAATAAAAACTGAGAGACAGATACTGGGGTTCAAGCTGAAGATCAGAGAAGCAAAGCATCCAAACCAAGAGAGCTCTCACCTCTACTAAGGCTGGGGTGATCCTGTCCTCAGTGTGGCTGGAGAATGAATACCGCATGAGACTCTTATAAATTGTATAAATCTCTCTAGTACTGGGATTAAAAGTATGATCTCTGTTTCTCTTTTAGACTGATTCACTTTCATGTAGCCCTGGGTGGCCTAGAACTCACAGAGATCCACCTGCCTCTGTCCTCTGAGTCCTGGGATAAAGGGTATGTGCCACTGCTGCCAGGCCTCTATGGCTGTGGCTAGCTTTGCATTCTGATCCCTCAGACAAGCTTTATTATATCATAAACAATATATCACCATAATTCATGTTTTTTAGTTTAATACAAAGAGGATTACAACTAATTTGAGAAAAACCATATATAGTAAGTACAATAATGATGGAATATATATATATGTGTATATATATATATATATATATATATATATATATATATGTGAGTCCAAAGTCTTGTACCTTATTTATTTTTTATTCTAATTTGCATTATCAAATTATCTTTTAATGTCTCTCAACCTTTTACACTTTACATTTATTTACTCAGTTAATTTTCTGAGTTAGGAAAACAAGGAATGACTATAATTATCAGTATCTAGTCTTCAACTCCCTTAGAAATGTGAGAATAACATAACATTAACTGAGTAAGCAGTAAGTGCAAGCAAGTGACTTCCAAAACTGTGAGAAAAGACAGAAAGAGCAGGCTTCCTGGACATACACCTAAGATTTTTCTGCAATGTTGGGACATCTGTTTTTGGCCTATAGGACTATTATATCTGACAGACGTTTCTGTGAAACAGGATTTTTGAGAGACTGTCCCACCTTTTCTTGGCAAAGTTATGCAGTCATTCTTTCTTGTATCCTGCTTGTCTGATTTGGACAGCATACTGTCAGAAGTTGAGGCCAGGGCATTTTCTTGCCCAGTGGCTCAATTTTTCCACAAAGAAAGGAAACACCATGTGGAGTTTCTTCAATGTCCATCATTTTTTTTCTCAAGTAGATTGGTGTTGCCAGGAGCGGACATGTGCCATTGTCATAAAAAAAGAGCCTATGCTATTAAAACATCTTAACATATTCTGTGGATCTCTGAAGTGTTTGAAGATGATAATTCTATCTAAAATATATCTATATTTTACCTTGTAAACATATGTAATATAACTACAAATTCAATTGTAATAGGTGATTAATTACTCACTTGTATTTCTTTATTATCCTATATAGTTGATAGTAATAACTTTCAAGGACTAGAAATTTGCATTACATTGTTAAATGAGCTATATAGGTACAATACCTTGAACAAGTTTAGAAACATTCATACAGTATGCTTTAACCAAATTAATCTCAAATTTACATGGATACACAAAATTTGTGTACAGTATACAAAAGTCCAATCCATTGTAAAATATTTAATATACTCATATTAAATTTTTTTAAAAAGTAGATTCAATATCCTCCCCTTTTTTCAGAGTAGAATTAATAATCTACCCTTTTTATTCTATCATATCTGTAACCTCCCTTTTTCTTTTTAAAACAAGAACCTTGTCTCTAATCTCCTTTGTTTAGCTTTCTTCCTGACCTTTCCCAATAACAACTTGTAACCAACCCCTGTGAACCATAACAAATATCTATAACCCAATGAAACACCAAAAACCACCCATCCCACCTCTTGGGAATATGAGTATCATGTTCTTAAAATTACTTCCCGCTTGCTGGGGGTGACAGCAACGTTAGGGGATGGTAAAAAGAAAATTTTGGGTTAATTGTGAAGTCCTGGTAGAAGTAGCTTTATCATTTGATGTCTAGTATCTGAGTAATGGGATAGTGCAAGGCTTGTCTCAAGTCCTGTCTAGAGTGGTCTGTGAGGCTGAATGATCTCAGCTAGCCACCTTGAAACTCTTCTAAGAACTTTGTATTTCAAAGCCAATCTTTAGTTCTCGTTTTTCAGCTTAGTGGTGTTATCATAGTTCTGGTGAGGTCTTCATTTGGAAGACTTCAGAGATTGCATTAAGTCAGATTATTCTTTTTCTTGGTAATTTTTCCAGGTAGTTGTCCTTTCTCCTTTGGATACCTATTTGCCCAGAGGTCATTAAATTCCTCAAGATGGTTGTTTTAATTGTCATGAAAATTAAAAAACAAAAAACAAAAAACAAGCCTTTACCCAATTCTAACTTTGGGGAGTTCCTTAATCAAATCTTTATCAATTTTTTATTTATGGTTTCTACTGAATTTTTTGTTTTATTTTCTATAGCTTTTCTCTCATCCAGAGCAGTATGGTTTCTCACAATAGGCATTAGGTTCTTTAATTGCTCTGGGAAGGAGTTTCCTCCATGATGACAGGAAATGACTGTGATCTACATTCATTAGTTCAATGCCTGCCTTTGCCACACTTTCTGCATAATCCAGAAGGGAAGGGTGTTCTGTTTGGATTATATTTAGAAAAAGCATATTTTCTAGGAAGCCCCTGTTTATAACCTCTTTTTAAAATGACCTTGTTTGCCACAATTAAACATTTTACATCTGGATATTTCTTCAAACCCTTTGAAATAATTTCTCCTATCCATGTATTAAATGGTCATGAGATTCAATATTTATTGTATCTTGAATCCATTTCTCCAAAGGTGTTCACCTTGCTTTTAAAGGCCTAATTATCCCTTTGTATTTAGAATTAGCATTTTCAAAAGCCAGATATTCAATTATTATTTGTTGAGCTTCTGAATCTGGTACCATTCTATTTACTGCTGCTCCCAATCTTTGTAAGAAATCTGTGAAGGCTCTTCCTTTAGACTGTGTATAATTTTAGTACATGATTCAATTTTTCTTCCTACTTCTCCAATTCTGTCCCAAGCATTCAAAGTGGCTGCATGGAATAAAGCCAGTCCATGGTCACAATATAGAGATTGCCTTTCTGTAGTAGTGTAATCTCCTTCCTTAAGAATCTGATCTTAGAAGATTTCCATATCCCTGCGTTTATACCATCAACCAATATTCTTAGACTCTTCTCTGAACAAGATACTACATTGTAAATGTGAAGCAGGCTCTAAGACAGAATGAACCAAGTCTATCCAGTCTTTTAGGATAATTCTGTTACAAAGGGACAACAGATTTAACTCTGCTTCACAAATGGTGAAGCACACCTCCATTTGTGCACTCTACGCTGCTGCCTGCCTGAGTTAGGGCCCCAATTAATGCACAGAGAGACTTGTATTAGGTACAGTGCTGCTTGGCCAATGACAAGGATTTTTCATCTGCTAGCTCAGTCTTAATTATCATAAATCTATATATTTTATAAGACTTATCTTATGGGACGCCTTATTGGCGTCCCTCCTTGCCAGTGGATCACATTGTGCCACTGGAGGAAGAGCAGAGGAGAAAAGGGACACTTCCTGTTTCTCCTTGCTTAAATATGAGTCTCCTTGCTATGTCACTTCCTGGATCACCACTTATCTACTACATTTCCCAGAATCCTCTTTGACTCCTAGTCCGGTCTGACTTGCTGTCTTGTGGGGGACCAAAGTATTTCCGCTATGGAATATTTTGAGATTCAGCCTTGGGTCTCACTAAACATGGAGCACCGGAAAGCTCTGGCCCACTATTGTATTGTTAATGTCAGTAAGGCTACTACTGTTTACCATGGCCTGAGGGTAATAAGCCTCTTATTTGCATCTGTATGTGCCTAAGCATCTAGATAGACCCTCACCTGGGCGGAGGACCTATAGGTGTATAAATAACTTATGAAGAAAAAAGTTAGGGGTTAAGAGGCAAGAGGCCAGAGCATCAAGGGAACAAAGAGAGAAATGGTTGCCTCATAATATTAGCACAATGGTTAAGAAACACCAGAAAAGATGGCTAATAAAATGACTCTAGTTCCACAACATGGAACTGAGAGCTCTCTGAAGATGACAAGATGCCTGTGTTTGTCTTTATCGCCGTTGGGTTGCTCGGAGCTTCCAGGTCCACACACCCCCACTCAGGTAGAACCTCATGGACTAAGGCTGAGACATGCTGGGTCACGACACTGTCTCATTGGCCAAACAAGTACTTTATTCAATAATCAATAAGATGAACATACACAGTACATTCCCCATCATGAGACTACCACTTCCTTGAATCTCTTTAAATCTACCATTGGCACAGGAATCCAATTAGCTCTTACAGAGCCTCTATCATTTGGCAATTTCTGTAAAGTTACTGGATACATTAAGATTGGCTGTCTGATAACCTGAGATGGTTCCTCTCTAACCTTATGCTGAACTTGGTTCACTATTAAATACTTCTGTCTGGATTTGGATATCTCTATCATCTCCTTTAAAAAGTTTTTCTAAGGCCTGTATCTTGACATTCATATCAACCAACTTCTTTAGAGATAAACCATAAATCATCAAACCAACAACAAAGTTTATTAAAATGAAAACTAACAATTTGTCAATCTCTATTAAATTGATTTTTTCTTCATTTAATTGTTCCATTTTTAAATCATGCATTGCATAATCACACAGAGATCTAACTCTCTCCATTGTAATAGTGTTTCCCCTTTTTAACGTGGGAAAAACCATTCACTTTTAACTAATTCCTCCCTTTAAGAATTCCCAATTTTCTTACCAAATCTTGCAACAATGTCAGTGAACTGTGAAGCATAGTATGTCTTATCAGAGAATTAGCCTTTGGCCATTAGCTGAGAGTGGCAACTCAAGGAGAGGGACTGTAGGGAAAGGAGGAAGCCCACAGTGTGGGGAAGGATTGAGAGAGAGACAGAGACAGAGAGCTTTCTGAAAAACTGCACACAAGATTGTGTGGAAAAAACATATGTTACAGGTATAGCCTGAATGCAAAGCCATCTGGTCTAGAGCAGATAAGTCCTGTGGCATTTGGAGCTCAGGTGATTCTGTGGTTTGGTTGGTAGCTGAAGACAGTTTTGATAGGCTACAAAAGGAAAATGCCAAACTCATTCAGAGGCTTGTGGAAAACACAAAAGAAAATCTAGCTGGCTCGGCAGGGTGTCTGGTGGGAGCCCTGAGTATAGTTCCAGCCTCTGCTGGTGGCTTCAATGTCACAGACATATGGCTTTTCATGAATTTGTATCCCAAACATTGGATGCTGCATGTTAGCATGAATAATAAAAACCCAGAGATAGATATTGGGATTCAAGCTGAAGATCACAGCCAAGCCACCAGAGAGCTCTTACCTCTACCAAGGGTGGGGTGATCCTGTCCTCAATGTGACTGGAGACTGAATACTACATGAGGCCCTGATCTCCTGTCTTACATACCTCTCTAGGGCTGGGATTAAAAGTGTGAGCTTCTTTTCTCTTTTAGACTGATTCAGTCTCATGTAGTCCTAGGTGGCCTAGAACTCTCAGAGATCCATCTACCTCTGTCTCCCGAGTCATTCGATTAAAGGTGTATACCCCAGCTGCCTGGCCTTTATGGCTGTGGCTAGCTTTGCATTCTGATCATTCAGGCAAGCTTTATTAAATGATAAACAATATATCAACTAAATGATATATCAAAAACCCCATGAATTTGCTAGTATTATTTATCGCCTGAGCATCAAATATCACAGAACAATTGGATGTGGAACCATATAAATCATGAATAATCTAAAAAGATATGCATGATAAAGACTCAATCAAAACTATCTTCAGATTGTTGAACAAAAGGACTCTACTACTTGAGTCATGAAACTGGTTTTACAGACATTTATTTCATGTGTATGTCTGTGAGGATTAAAATATTGAGTCCTAGTTTCACTGTTTATGAGAGAAAGTATTAAAAACAATGAATTTTGATGTTTTTTACACGTTACTCTGTAACACTTGAATTTCGACTTTACCTCTTGTAAATTGTTCTCTCAAGAGCCTGTCATTTCAATGCAAATCAGACACTAATTTGCCTGGAGATATTTGCCCAAAAGACTTTGCATTTATTTCAATGGGATATCAAAGGTCGATAGAGGTATATCTTGCCAAAAGATTATTCTTTCAAGAGGTCATCAATGTGCACAAAGACATTTCTATGAAGGGAGAGGAAAAGCAGATATCCCTAACTAATCAGTGTAAGTAGAAAAGCAGGAAACCCAAGCTGAATACAGAAAGTCTCCTTACAACATGCTGGAAGTGTACTTTCCTTGTTAACTAAACAACCTAATGGCAGTTCTCAAGAAGGAGGAAAAATAATCATTAAAAAAAAGTGGTGTTGTTTTATTTATTTATTTTTCCCTTATTTTCTACCTGCTGGACTCCAGTTGATGGGGAAGAAAATTCATTTGAAGGAAAATGCTAGGTCAAAACTGGAAGCAGCATTGATTCAGCCAACTCATTTCCAGTGCAATTCTCCTGTATTTCATGTAAATACATTTATTCTTATTTCTTTTTGTAACTATTAAATGAAAAAATGGGCTACAGAGCTACAAATATGACTAGGTAGCTGCTTTGCCTCTCACAAGGCTGATGAGGTTTTGGAGTCTTTAAAATAGCTGAACATCAGCAGGCTTCACTGACCATACTCTCCAGACTGGTTGGGTCTAAGAAATATATTCCCTTGACCTCTCTTGGAATTAAAGAAAACAAAGGTGGTTGTTAATCAATATGACCAGCACCTCCTTTACAGTGAGAGTTTCTGCATTGCATATGACTCTTGGGAGAGCAGCTCTTCAGGTGCTCTTAAAGGAAAAGCTATAACTCCACAAGATTAGATGGGTTAGTAAATATCCAAATGGTCCAATCTATGAGTGTTTGCCTGAATCATAATGTTCTCCTTCCCCAAGTCAAATCTACTCCTAGCATGGTGAATTATTCATTTGTAAATTATCATTGTGAAAATATAAAAATAGTTTTTGTTAATCTATGAACTGTGTGTATACTTTCAAACTTTATCAAAACATCATTTATGATATTTTCTTAATTCTTTCTTCTTACTTTGTTTATATGTTTATTTATTTTTTTAGAACAAGTCTATCTCTAGATAACCATAGCTGTCCTAAAACTCACTATGTAGAATAAGCTATCCTCAAACTCACAAAGGACTACTTGCCTTTGCCTCCCAGGCACTGTGGTAAAGGCATGCACTACCACTCTTGGCTTTATTTTCTTAATTCTTAGATACTTTTGTAAGAATATTGTTCATATTACCCTGGAGTGATATGGAAATTTCCATAAACAAATTATTTCAATAGGAGTGATGGGGGATGTCCTTCTGTATTCTGTGAATATATGTTTCTCTTATTGGTTGATGAATAAATGCTGATTGGCCAGTAGCCAAGAAGGAAGTGTAGGTGGGACTACCAGACTAGGAGAAGGCTAGGAAGAACAGGGCAGAATGGAGTCACCAGATAGATACCATGTAGCTACTGGGAAGAAAGAACACCGTGAATTCTCTAGTAAGTCAAGGCCACATAGAGATACACAGATCAATAGAAATGGGTTAATAATTAAGAGAGAGTTAGCCAATAAGAAGCCTGAAGCTTTGGTCAAACAATTTATAAATAATATAAGTCTCTGTGTGTTTATTTGGGGCTAAATGACTGTGGGACCAGGTGGAACAGAAACTTTCATCTACATAGGAGTCTTAACAGTTTTTCCTGGATTAAGAATTCTGTGTGTAAGGGGTCAGAAAACTCTACAATATTCTGTCCTATTCAGTAGCTACAGGAGACTAGTCTGACTAAATTAATAATAAGTAAACAAAATCAGAATGGAACGTTGTCAGTAGCACTAACCACACCTTTAAATACCATCTTCCAGAAATGAAATGACTATTTTGTGCAGCACAATATGTGACTTATATTTGGGACAATCCTTGATTTTGATGAAACCACCTTATCCAATGAAACCCTTTGCAACATTTTGTGTAGGTTAAGTTGCATTCCTTTACATGCTAGTGGGGTTTTCATAGCCTTTCCAACAACAGTTTCTTTTCTACAGTGTCATCTGACTCTACAGCATTTGGAAAAATCCCTTAAGTTTTCTACCAATTCTGTTCCAGTATTTTGTTTTAAATGGTGCAGAAATGAAAGTGGCATTACTCATCAAAAATGTTTAGGTTTTGTAATTATAAAATGCATATGGTAAAAGGGAAGTTAGATTTTCTGAAAGTGGTAAACCTCTATCTTAGTTTGAATATTTTATTAAAAGTGGATGATGTAATTAGATATGCTCAAAGTAGCATATTCCATCATCCAGAATACAGGTCCATGACCAGCAAATCAAGAATAAGGAAACCTAGTCATTATAACTTCATGCCTATGAAAAGTGTGTGTGTGTGTGTGTGTGTGTGTGTGTATGTGATTATCCATCTGTGAATCAGTATTTCTTTGTCTGTGTGTGCATTATATGTGTGTGTGTGTGTGTGTGTGTGTGTGTGTGTGTGTGTGTGTGTGTATCTGTGTCTGTGTGCTTATACATCTTTATGTCAGTGTTTGTGTGTCTCTTTGTGTTTGTGTCTTTGTGATTATGCTTGAGATTGAGTGTTAATTTATATGCATATGTGACTATGTATGTGTATGAGTGTGTGTATGTGTGGGAATGTGATTGTGTATGTGTGTCTGGAAGACATTTGTATATGTATATATCTGTGTGTGTGCATGTGTATATCTGTTTCTATGACTATATGTGAGGTGAGTATATGTGTATGTGTGCTTGTGTGTGGGGGGTGATATTTCACAATGTTTTTTATATGGTGTGTCCATGTTAAAGATTCCAGACATTTTTTACTGGATTTCTTGCATACAAAATATACCATCCCCAAAGAAGACAGGCTGTCCAGTCACTATACTCAGTGTTAAATCAACCCAGAGCATTTGTCTCTGTATGATTTATAGGCATATCTTTCAGTCTGGAAAGCTTTGCTTCAAAATAGAAAGTTTGGGCTCCCTAAATAATGTCTCCTTGATTAACAACTAGAACCAAGGCAGAATAATCTAAAAGAGAAGATGGTACAAAATGTCACAGTCTCACATCAATTTTTTCTATCTGTTTTGAAGGTTTTATGAAATCTGCATACCCAACCACCACTCCAAGCAGAGGACAGGATACATCTTCACCAATGTCCACACATATTGCACTCAACAGAACATCCTGGCTCCCAGATCTTGCCTCATCTTTTAGAGGATGTCTTGATTCTCTCTTCCTTTTTAACATCTCAATCTGGAATTAGAAATATGCCAGGAATGAGGGTCATTCCCAGGCTTTAGGAGTTGTCTCTTCTTACCAAAAGGCAGGAGATCCAATTATTAGAGTCCTCATAAGCATAGACAAAGAAATCATTGTAATATAATTCTCTCAACAATTTTGCAGACATGCAACTCATCTGCTTTCTGGAAATATTTGTGCTAATAATGACCAACAAAATAATTTCTAAGCACTGTTGTCAGCATCCTGGTGGCTACCATGAAGACATGTGAAAGTCTATGAGAGGAATCACTACATCTTCAATTCCACCTTCTGTCTTCTTCCATGATCTCATCTTCTTCCAATAACTTGTTAATTCAACTAACAGTTACAAGTATAGACTATTTCTTCTCCTATCACAAATAAGGTACAAAATATCTTCTAAGGTACAAGAGAGGATACTATTTTGAAAATACTTTGTGTAACTTGGTTCATTACCTTTTCAGTTTGCTTCATCAGTATCTTACAAAGGCAAAGCCAAGGAAAAAACACCTAGGTTATTGCTAGAGCAGCACCCTGCCTCCTGTTCCAAATAGGTAACCCTTAAGATTTGGTCAAGTTCACAAACATATTCCTACTCATTTCAGGTAGCACCAGTTTCAATATTATCACAGTTACCTAGGAAATATTCATTATCTAAATGTGATCTTAACAGGCCTAAGCTAAAATTAAACCCTTGGGTCCATCTTAGCCTCTCAGCTGCACTTTCTAGTTCCTTGTTCAGTCCAATTATACATAGATCATATACACATTAATTATTATAAGCCTGTTTCATGATGCAGTTCTGGGAATTTTCTCTTTTTAGCTTTATTGTGGAAAGAAAACTAAATATGAACTCTACTTTCTAAAGGAAAGTGGTCTAACTATACATACAATGACAGAATAAATCTCTAGACTTACTTCTAGACTGAAACTCCGTGCCTATTGGTTAGTAACACTTGTTTCTACCCTTCCTAGCCTCTTGGAAACAACTTTCCCATAATCTGACTCTCTGAATTTGACTACTTTAGATATTGTTTATCAGTAGAGATATGGTATTTGTTTCTCTGTGAATATCTTTCTATGAATGGCTCAATACACATAGCATTACATCCCCAAGATTTACATATATTTTCATATATTGAAGCACTTCCTTCATTTTTGAATTTGAATTATATTCCACCATATTCAATGTACCTTTTGTGGGAAGAGTTTCCTTTGAACACCTGGATTAATCAACTGTTATAGTATTGGCTCAAAATAGCAATGGATGAGTTGAGTTAAAATAGATGATAGAAACCACGGGAAATGGAATAAGAAGGGTTAAACAAGGGTAGAAGAGCAGAAGGTAGGTCAGAAGAGAAAATTAGAATAGGGATAAATAATAATAGAGACATTTCAATCTTACACATAGAGGCACACAATTGCATAATCTTCCATATACACACATAAAAATACAAGTATAATTATTCTTTAACAGGGCAACAGTGTTCGTAATAGACAGTAAAAGAAAGCAGAAGTCCTAGTACCAGTAATGAGTTACTTCTTTCAAAACTGTTTACCAATGAGATTCCATAGACTCCAAAGACATTACAAGATAATAATATTGCTCTTGACTATCTATCAGAACTTGATGATAATACTCTATTGCTAAAAATACTCCATAGTCGAGTCATAAAACACAATAAAATCAAGTTGGTACAGACTCAGAAGCTTCATCGCTGCTTTCTAGATTTCTAGATAGTGCTGGAAGATACTATGCAAGTTACCAGGGGTGAAGATAAATCAATAGTGATACCTAGCTGTGATGCCTAGAAGCTACAACAATGCCAAGTCTGGCAAAACATGGTCACTGGTGCACTAATGACAAGACAATAATGGGAGTTTCCAGCAATTTTGTGACTGGATTATGGAAGATACTATGCAAGTTACCAGGGGTGAAGATAAATCAATAGTGATACCTAGCTGTGATGCCTAGAAGCTACAACAATGCCAAGTCTGGCAAAACATGGTCACTGGTGCACTAATGACAAGACAATAATGGGAGTTTCCAGCAATTTTGTGACTGGATTATGTCCAAATCTTCAAGATGAAACCCATATCTCAAAACAATATCCATCCAGGAAACTTTGGCTAAACAGGATATAGGCCCTAGGAATGAACCTACTATTATTATGCTCCTAAGTTCATGTAGTATTAAACTGAGTCCTAATGACTTATCATTATACCCATAGATAAATGTGTATTTCATCCTTCAGCAGAGAAGAGTCTGTCTGAAGTACACAGTTATAGCACAGGGACCCATTACTTTTCCAAGTGCAGAAAATAAGAGACTACAGAATCTTCAACCTCAGGGAACATATTTACTACATCTCTTCCAAGAGTCAGGAAGAATAGCTCAAGAGGAGATTGAAAGTGTGTAAGAGCCAGAAGTTCTGTCTAACTACAGGAAAATATCTTCTGGAGTGATCAGATAGCTGCATACATGAACTCAAAGTGATTGGGACAACAGGCACAGAACCTTTGCAAGCCCAAGCCAAAGAAAAATACCAGTAGAGAGAGTGGAGATAGGCACACAATTCCATCTGTAGATGTGGAGCAAATGACAATTTTTAATTACACACACACACACACACACACACACACACACACACACACACACAGAGAGAGAGAGAGAGAGAGAGAGAGAGAGAGAGAGAGAGAGAGAGAGATATTTTCTCCAGTAGTGATACCATTGGTAAATTGACAATATTTGGGCAGCACAAATTAGTTTTCAAGTGTATTAAAGAAAAAGTAAGATACATAGGTGGGGTTGTTAGGGACCTGAGGCAGTTCTGGGAAGAGTAGGGATAAAGATGATCAAAACATGTAACCTATAAAAAACTATTTTAAACAAACAAAACATACAATAGGCCAATAGGTAGATGATAGATAGACATGAGATATGTAACATATAACAGGTACATAAATTATAGAAATACAAATGTTAGATGATAAATGTGTTATAGATGGATTATAGACCAGAAAGTCAAAAAGACAGACAGAAAGACAGACAGACAGATAGATGATAGGTAATAGAAAGATGAATGTTCAGTGTAACTGATAAATAATTAGGTAGATGATAGATGACAGATACATACATATACACACATACATTCATAGAGATAGATGGATGATAAATAGATAAATTTTATGTAGTAGACACATATGTTGTTTCAACATGTTCTTAACAATTTTTAAATTCATCTTTAGAGTACAGGAGTGCAGTATCTCTTTGAGATTCTTATTTCTATTCTGGATAACTAACTAAAAGTAAGATTGATTAGTTCTTATGAGGAGGAGTTTCTCTATATTTTAACACTGTCTTTGTCTCTCTTTTACTCATATACGGAGTTTCTCTCCTTTTCTTTCAGCTATGTTTACTGAATACACTAAGCATCCATCACCTGGTACCTTCTCCCAAGCAGGGCCCTTATCACTCAAGCATCACAGTGTTGTACCTATAAGCATCGTTCAAGGTTATTGCCAATATTGCATGAAATCAAAAAGGTCTGCTTTTGAATATACAATTATTATAAATGTTATTTTTTACTGACATATTTTCCACAAGATTGGGGCTCTTTGAAATTCAAAACAACAATATCTCTGGAAGTCCTAGCACTTCCTATAGATAAAGAAAAAGTACAAGTAACCAAGCTGTCCCTCTGCTCCAGACTCTTAACGCTTTCACAGAGAATTTAGCCAAGGTAATGACAGTAGTCTTCTTATAAAAGAAACCTTAAAAATTAACAGATAATACTATCCTATGAAAAGATGCCTTATAATGCTTGACGCATTGTCCTAGGAAGATGTCAAAATACCATCTTTCTTCTCCTGGCTTCATCTTACTTGAGGCATAAGACTCTGTAGGTAAAATTATATTACATCCATGACTCTTCTTAGGTCATTTCTCTCTTACAACACATGATAAGGCTAAGGGGAGTACCATAGTTATTTACAGGCAGCCAGAAGTTCACTAGGAAATATAAGTGGAGGAATGAACAATAAAGCATCATTGAAAGACCCCTAATGAGGGAAGAATAGAGTAGAGTAGGATGAGAGATACTTATAATAGGGAACAATTATAGGTCCAAGGAGAGATCTGGCACTAGGGAGATTTCCAGATATCTACAAGGATGACATTAACTGACAATCTAGGCAATGATGGAGAAGAAAACCTAAATTACCTTCCCCTATAATGAGACTGATGTCTATTTTTTATGTCATCCTAGAGCCCTCATCCAGTGGCTAATGGAAGCAGAGGCAGACATCCACAGATATACACTGAACAGTACTCTGGAACCTAGTTGCCAAGAGGGAGGAATGAAGATCAAAGGGTTCAGTACCAGGCTGGTAAAACCCACAGAAACAGCTGGCCTGAACAAGGGGGAACACATGGACCCCAGACTGCTGTCTGGGAGGCCAGTACAGGACTGATCCAGACCCCTGAACATGGATGTCAATTAGGTGGCCTCTACACTCCAGAGGGCCCCTGGTAGTGGATTAGTATTTTTCCCTGGTGTAAGAAGGGACTTTAAGAGCCCATCCCAAGTGAAGGGATGCATTCTTGACCCGTACACATGGGGGAGGGCCTAGGCCCAGCCCAGGATCATGTGGTGGACTTTGGAGAGCCACCGTCAAGGGCCCTACCCTGCCTGGGTAGTGGAGGGTGGATGGGGTGGGGGGTAGGTGGGGGGGTTGGGAGGAGGGGAATGAGAGGGAGAAGGGATTGACATGTAAAGCAAGCTTGTTCCTAATTTGAACTAATAAATTAATAATAATAATAAAGATGATAATTAGCCGGGCATTGGTGGCGCATGCCTTTAATCTCAGCGCTTGGGAGGCAGAGGCAGGTGGATCTCTGTGAGTTCGAGACCAGCCTGGTCTACAAGAGCTAGTTCCAGGACAGCCTCCAAAGCCACAGAGAAACCCTGTCTCACAAAACAAAAACAAAAAAAACAAAAAAAAAAAAAAAAAAAAAACAAAAATAAAGATGATAATTCAAAATAAAAAAGAAAGACCCCTAATGATACTTGACAACCTTCCAGAAAACAGAAAAGATTTTATTGAAGAAAAAAGTGAAAACCAATCAAAAGGCTTGATGTTCAGCCACAATGATGGTTCAGTGCTTCTATAAATAAATATGAATTAGCATGCCATTGTTTTGTGGTTAATTTTGCTCCAGAAATAGTTTTTATTATGTTTCCCTTTAAAACGGCAATAATAATTCCCCTGTTAAAAAATGTAAAGCCACAGGGTTTTAAGAATGAAAATTAGAAAAGAACAGAAACCTCTTAAGCAATGCAAAGAAGAAGAGCACAGTGAGAACACATGATCTTTGCCCTTTCACCTTTGCTACAGCAGAAGAGCAGAGATGCTCAATGAGTCAGTAGGCAGCAAATTTCAATCTAATAATAGGTATAAGTTCATTAGCTGAGTATGTGCAATTCTCTGTAGCAAGAGGTCATGAGGTGTTTCTAGTGGTTGGATTTTTAAAGGAACTGCAGTGTTTTCTGTCCATCAATATCTTCCTGGGTTTGGCAAGCAAAGACAATGAGAGGAATAATCTGGGCAGTGGCATCAGGAACAAGCCACTTGGTTCAGTCACCACCAGTATACCCTGCTTCTAACTAACTATTGAGTGGATGTGGCATTTATGTATTTCTCCCTCTGAATCATGGAGGTTAAAGTCATTACTGAACAGGAAACTGGAGGTCCAGTTGATGAGTATTCAAATACTTAGGCCATGTTACAGGAGGCCAGAGACTTGGACCTCATTTGTAAATGATGCAAAATATACATTTATTATGCTGTCCAAAAAAATCAATGAGCATCTTTTCATTCATCATCTCACTTCCACTTTAGTGAGCAGAGCAATGGAATGACAGCTGGAAGTTTTATACAAGTCACTCAGCCCAAATGTCAGACATACAGTTAGATTTTCTTGTATGTGTCAGCATGACTAAGAACAAGCTAGGGTGACAACTGTTTCTTTGGAAGTATTTTAAGTAAATACACATTAAACACATAGCCAAAACTATTTTTGGAATGTGTACTATAATTTAGGCACTGTTTACTGGTATAGAAACATCCATGAAAAATAAAACAACACATTTCCTGTTCTCAGAAAACAGTGTGAAGGAGGCAGGTATCTTTTAAACATGCAAGATTTTTGGTTTTTTGTTTTTGTATTTATATAGTATGGAAAAAGATGTTTGAAGATTCAAACACAATTGCTTAGTTCTCCTTCCTTTGGTGGCATGGGGATAATTATCCTCATCACCCAGTCTCTGCAGAACCTATGTTCATCAGTAAACATCAAGGATGGCATTGTTCTGGATTCAGTTCCATGGTTTTGTGAACAATTCTACATATGTTGATTCTGCAGATATGCATACATCTCTGAGCGAGTGACTTTGGTTCCACTGAGAAATATGTAGAATCAGGATTGCCAAGTCATATCACTGGGTTAGGAAGAGGTGATATATCTGCACAAGAGGATCATTTTGCCAAAAAAAGAGAAATTGCTGCCATTGAAAACAATATGGGTTAGCTATGAGGACATTAAACTAACTGAACAGCCAAACACAGAAAACAAGCATTATATGGTACATGTAGATGAGGAATTGTGAAAATTTGAACTTATAACATAACAGAGTAGGATGATGGTTGCCATGGGCTTCAGGCTAGGGGAAGTCAGAAATGCTGATAGTAGCACGCAAAATTTCAAATATAAAACAAGAGGTTGTGAGTTTCCATACATAACATGGTAATAATAATATATACCATATACAATAATAACAAGAATGATTTATGAACTTCAAGTTTGCTAGCAGATTCTATGCTAAGTGAAGTGTCCACACACACACACACACACACACACACACACACACACACACACGAGAGAGAGAGAGAGAGAGAGAGAGAGAGAGAGAGAGAGAGAGAGAGAAAGTAAAATAGTAAATGCCTGTCAGTTTCTGTTCACAACAAATAGCTATACCAAGTCCAGCTTGAAGACATGTGGTTATTCTCAAATAGATCTCAGTAAACCTGGGTAATAAATACTACCCTCTGACTACAAATGAAGATCTTGCACTTGGCAAGCTGTGTGTTCAAACTTTTTCCAGAAATAGGGATGGATAAGGATGAAAGTCATGCACTGGCATTTCCCACTGAATGTAGAGAAATGTAAGCCCCACAGAGGGACTTGGTCTATTTAAACTGTTATGGCCCTCGTCTTATACCTGGCACACAGCATGACTTATGTTAATAACAGGTATACATTGATCATCAGTGGAGATATAAAACTTGAGTTGATATTAAAGTAGAGAATACACTGAGACACAAGATATCATGACAGGTAGAGGGATGAGTTCTGCACTCAGAGGATGTAATCTCAAATTCAAGTTTCTTTCAGTTGCTGGCACTGGGCTTAAAGCAAGTGTTTCAACTTCTCTTGAGTTTCTTTAACTTACATTAGATACAAGCTACTATATGTTCAATGACTTAAAAGGCTAAATTAGTACATATAAAACATGTGTATAAGAGACAGCAACAATGAATGCATAATTACCAAAGATGAAGTGATTTGTGTGTCTGGATGTGGGCATGGATTTCCACCCCAGTGCATAACCTACTGGCTGCCAGAGGTTATTTCTCAAATGTGTTTCTTGAAACATAAAAGAAAGTATAGTAATAAAGAGTCTTAGAGAATGAAGAATAAATGAAAAAAACAACTTCAAATGTACCTTAGATCAGTTTGACCACTTCAGGATTGTCTGCTTGAGAACCTATTGTAGAATAATCTGGATCCTTATTACATCTTTTTTATGGACAAAGTACTGAGACAAAACAAACCAAACATGCATAAACCCCAAACTGAAACACTTTTTTTGTATAACATCCTGTGGTTGTGTCTTTATGATATCCCCAATCTTGTGCTGGCACATGCCACACAGTTGTGGATGGACTGTGATCTGTATCTATCCTACAGCTCTAGAGGGAATATAGAAAAGTTTCCTGTCTATGGAACAAAATCCTTAGCAATTATGAAATGATCATAAGAAGGTGTGACACATTCCCACTGCTATCATCCCAAAAAGAAAAAATAGTACTTCATTACCATGGGTAACATCCACACACAGAGTCTTGCTGTTCTCTCTAAGTAGGGGCATCTGTTCTCTGGATGCACAGTAGCATAGTAAATCTAAATAGGGATGGATAGATGGATGGATGGATGCATCAATGGATGGATGCATAGATGAATGTATGGAAAGATGGATGGAGAAAACTAGTAAGGACAGTCTTATAATGAAATAACACACAGAAACTAGAACTCACACAAATTTGCCTACACACTTTTCAAACCACCAACTCCCAGCTCAGTTGCTGGGAACACGTGTTCTCTCCTCAGAGAATTGGCTGTCTGCCAGCACAGAGGTCAGTTCCTCCAGAAGAAATTGTTTCACAGCACTTTGGCTCTCCATTTTCTACCAGCTCCGGATAGGAGCCTGGATGTTACACAGCTGATCACTCGACTCCTAACAATTATCACTACTAAGTTAATTGTTTACTTTTTTCAATATGTTTAAAGTAAGTGAGTTGACTGCTTGCACAGAGATGGGAAAATTGGATCATAGATATTTCAAGGAATTTGCTATCAGAGGTAATTGCTATCTTTTACCCACTGAGTTTGGATGCTCAGGATCCAAGTAAAAGTCAGGACAGCAATGCTCTGTCTGTTACACCAGAACCATGAGGGGTAAAAACAGACAGATTCCCAGGACTCTCAAGACAACCAGACTATCTGAAATGGCAAGTTCCCAGTTCAGTGAGAGATTCTGTTTGAAAATATAAGGTGGAACTCTTCTCTTTTATTATAACCTACCGTGTCCAATTAATGCTGCCTACATATATACATGTGTGGAGCCACCCACAAGAGCATGGGCAACTGGCCATCATTGCTCTTCCAAGGAAAAGTCCCTTTTCCCCCAATAGTCACCAACTGTCTGTAACTCCTTCATTATGGATACAGCCTCATGGACTTCTTCCCCATCCATACTTGAAGTTTTTTTATTTTGTTTTTTCAGGACAGAGTTTCTCTGTGTAGCTTGGGAGCCTATCCTGGCACTCGCTTGGAGACCAGGCTGGCCTTGAACTCACAGAGATCCACCTGCCTCTGCCTCCCGAGTGCTGGGATTAAAGGCATGCGCCACCAACGCCCGGCTCCATACTTGAATATTAACAGGCTTGGTCTTGTGCATTACTTATGCCGTAAGGGGGTATATTTGAGGGTCTGGGGAGTTGGAAGGTGAAGTGAGATGTAGCCCCAGATCTAGTTAGAATACATTGTGTATATGTACCAAATTATCAAATAACGAATACAAAATATTATTTAAAAATAAGATGGAGTGAAATAGAAAGACACTGGACATTGACCTCTGACCTCCACACATGTGGACAAACACAGCTAATGCCCCTGTTTTCTTTTTGTTTCTGTGGTAAATTATAGACAAAACCAGTTTGGGGAGAGAGGGGTTTATTTGGTATATATTTTCACATCATAGCTGACCTTTGAAGAAAGCCAAAGCAAGAAATCAAGAACTAGAGGCAAGTAGTCAAGCAGAGACAATGGAGAAACACTGCTTACTAGCTTCTTCTCCACAACCTGTTCAGCTTGCTTTCTTACACAACTCAGGGCTTCTTGCCCAGGTTGGCACTGTCCACAACCGACTGGGTCTCTAAACATTAACCATTAACCAAAACAATTACCCTACAAACATGTCCACATGCCAATCTTACCAAGGCAATTCCTCAGTTGGGGTTCCCTATAGCATGTGTCAAGTTGACAAAAACTAACTAGCTAATCCACTCACAGAGAAATAAAGTGGGTAGATGTCACAAACTAAAAATACACAGGAAAATGGAATACTTTGTATTAGAGATAAATATGTAATTATTAAAAATGCCTTGTTAGACTATTACATATAACTTGTAATGAATTTGAGAAAATGAAGATAAAAAAATTTGATCGGGTACCTGACATGGGTGGACAATGCTTTCCCAAAAAGACATGGGTTATTTTATGATAATTTTAGTGCTAGGCATAAGATATCTTTCTATGATTTATCAGTCTGGTATGTCACAAAGGTCTTCAGAACAACACAGACTATTGCTGTTGCTCTTGGTTGCCCACCAGAACTTGACAGCAAGTCCCAACACACTTTGTGAGGATACAGCACACTTTGTTGCAGAGCATAAAAGAATATAGCAGGTATGTCAGTCCTGAAAACAGTAGTAGGGATGAATCTACTGCTGTTGCTTTGTTGAATAGAGATGTTTAACTGCCTTTTTTGATGGTAGTATTTCATTGGTAGAATTTTTCAGGTCACTTAAACTCTCATATCATCTGCAAATAGTGAAAGTTTGACTTCTTCCTTTCCAATTTGAATCCCTTTGATCTCCTTTTGTTGTCTTATTGCTCTATCTAGAACTTCAAGTACAATATTGAAGAGTTATGGAGAAAGTGGACAGCCTTGTTCCTGATTTGAGAGAATCACATTGAATTTCTCTCCATTTAGTTTGATGTTAGCTGTTGGCTTGCTGTATATTGTCCTTATTAACTTTATGTATGTTGCCTTTATCTCTGATATCTCCAAAACCTTTATCATGAAAGAGTGTTACTGATGGAAGCAGAAACAGAGATTCACAGCCAAGCACTGAATCGAACTCCTAGAATCCAGTTCTAGAGAGGGAAGAGTGATGAGTAAAGGGGTCAAGACCATGCTGGGGTAACCCCACAGAAACAGTTGACCTGAGCAAGTGGGAGCTCATGGACTCTATCCTGACAGCTGAGGAGCCAGCGTAAGACCAAACAAGGCCCCGTGATAGTGGGTGTCAGTTGGGGGGGCTTGAGCATTCTATGGGGCCTATGGCAGTGGAACCAATATTTATCCCTAGTGCATGAATGGACTTTGGGAGCCCATTCTCATGGAGAGATACTCTTTCAGCCTAGATACATGGAGGAGGGTCTAGTTCCTGCCCCACATGATGTGACAGACTTTGATGATCCCACATGGGACACCTCACTCTCCCTGAGTAGTGGATACTGTGTGGGATTGGGAGTTGGTGGGGGAAATAGAAGGATGGGAGGGAGAGGAGATTGGGATTGGTGTGTAAAATAAAATTGTATTTAATTAATGATTAATTTTTTAAAAATGACTTTTATGCACATAGATCAATGCTGTCCTCAACTGTGACCAAGGATGCTTCTCTCTGCAATGGTCAGCACTTAGTGCAAGCACTCATACATACTCAGTTAAAATTGTTGAGAATGTTGACCGTTGCTGAGCCCTAAATGGGACATCTTTATCAACTCCTCACCTCCAAGGCTAAGCAAGCATCACAGAAGAGGGGTCAGAAAGAATATAGGAGCCATTATATGGAAAGTAGTGCTGTGAAATGCTAGCTCCTGGACATGAGTGGTGTACAGCCACTATGGTTAGCTTCGTAAGTTCAAGTCAATGAGCTATTTCAACATACCAACAAATAGCAATAACCAGACTCAGGGTTACCAAAAAAAAGTAAGAGGACTAAAAGGGAGACTGGAAACAGAGAGTTGGGGGGTGGAGAGGGTCAAGATAGCTTGCTAGCAGACATGAAATTATTGAAAAAACCAAATAAATGATATTCTATTAAAAATATTTGATCACAGCCGGGCATTGGTGGCGCACTCCTTTAATCCCAGCACTCAGGAGGCAGAGGCAGGTGGATCTCTGTGAGTTCCAGGTCTCCTGAGCAAGTGCCAGTATAGGCTCCAAAGCTACACAGAGAAACCCTGTCTTGGAAAAAAAAACAAAAAATGAATATCTGATCACATTTTATTAATATGGAAATTGTGTTTCCTATGCAGACTTTAAGAAAAAGTTACTCAGTGTCTGATAAGCCCTTCATGGTTGCTGTTTGTTCTTATCAATCTCCAGTGAGTAACAAGAAATAAAAACAAGCATCTAAAAACAAAGAATCCTGAATGCAAATTCTGCAAAATATTAAGGTGGCTTTAGAAGCATCTTTCCCTTTCTCAGTTTTCTTTGGAAATATATTTTGCTAGTAGCTAAAATATTTTTAAGCAAAACTTCATACAGAACTAGATAGGTACTCAAGATGAAAAGGTACTATCAAAATCAAGTGTTTAAGTAAAACATAAACAGAGGTTCATAGAAGGCCTTGGAGGGATCCTAGATCCTGGGTCAGCTACACTTAAATAACCACAACATTACTAAGTTAGCTATAAGATGGTCATTTCTCTACATTTAATAAAGTACCTCAAAGATATTAAACGTAAAAATGAGTGTTTTAAAGTATTCATTTTGGTATAATCAATAGCCCAATTGTGTAAGAAATTTCCCTACCACTAGTGAGCTTTTTTTTTTTTTCAACTAGAAATCTTTAAAAGTTGCTACATCCTGCATCCCTTTGCCAACTAACTAGAAAGGTCACACTCCTGCCTTTTCAGCCCTCTTTAATATTCACTGCTCTGACTTTTCAATTTATTTAGGAATATATATTTGAACAAAGATTTTATTCCTTGAAAGTTTTAGCCTAATTATTCTCACAAATTCATTTTCTTTCAGGATTTCTGCAAGTAGACATACAGATGGCTTTAATATAGCAGCTATCTGTTAAAGGTGAACCCCTCTTTCTTTTCCTATATGATACAAAAAAAGCAATTTTATTTTAAGAAAATTGAAAACAATGCTTGCATTAGGACACATTCCAAGGGCAGGGGACAGGAGCCTCACTCCCCGCTGGCGCGTCCTGCTAGGCACAGTGTGCATGCTGACAGAACAAAGATGGTCAGTGTTGGTATTTTATTTCAAATGAAGCTAAAATTTATCCTTGTATGTCATCCTAACAATTAATAATTCATTGTTTCATAAAGACTTTTTAAACTCAAAAAGAGTTTTGGAGGTTAATATGTCTAATATTTTGACAATGTAAAAGCTCAGGGCAGTGAATACTTGAGGGAAGAGACCATATTTTCAAGAAAAGTGGAATATTTGCAAAAAAACAAGTAATTTTTCCCACACTCACAAAATATATATGTCATCACCCAAGTGCAAGTACATGAATAAACGTATTCAGTTTCTAAAGATGAAGAGCTAATATGTATTTTTAAGGCTTCCCTTAGGCTTTGCTTCTACAATAATCCTTTAGGTTGCTCTTGCACACCTAAATCCAACTCTATTAGTCTATTCAATCGTTAGCCAGTAAAATAAGTAACAGGAAATCAGAAGGTGGAAGGTAGCTTCCTAGGGGCACATTAAAGTTAAGTGCCCAGGTCACTCACCCTCACAGCTATCTATGAAGCTATGCATCAGCTCCCCGGAAGGAAGTTTTTAAGCCTAGCTGAAGCTCTCTGAGCAACACAATTTCAAAACCCATCCCTAGCCACCTTTAAAACAAGGTCAGATAAGTAAGGGCTCTCTGATGAGAATTCCACTTTTGGGTGGCTTAGCAGTGTGAAGGGCATGGCTTCCTTGCTATAGTATTCCATTTTAGACTATAAGCCAGTGCTAATGAAGCAGCCCTGCCTGTGTGTTCCAGCAAGAGAGCACTAGTGTAGGGCAATAGGCTATAGGGCCATTCACATGGCCTTTGGAATTCACCAGATTGGTCTGATATCTCAAATGTAGGGATGACCATGTCTCAGTCCACAGGCAAATGACTGCAATCTGGCCCATTTATCTCTTCTTAAAAACTGGGAAATGTACAGTTGATTTAAGGATTAGTTTAAAGAACTGCCAATAATTGGCAGCAGTTACTATATACAAAGATACTCTGGTTTTACTGGATGAATACTTATTTATATAACAAAAATAGAGTAATTTTAAAAATCAAGCTAAGTCCATTCTTTCACAGAAATAAATCTCTTACCTACATAAAGATCTCTAAAGCAATCCTCCCAAACATTCCAAATTCTCAATACATTACATCTAAAATGGGGAGAAGGGTGGTGAGGTGGTTTGAATGAGAATGATCTCCATAGACTTGAATATTTGAATGTTTAGTCCCAAGTTGATAAATTGTTTGAGAAGGATTAGGAGGCAGTGCCTTGCTGGAGGAAATATGGCCATGTTGGAGAAAGTGAATCACTGGGAGTCGGTTTCAAATCCCCACATCAAGGCTCTCTCTCTCTCTCTCTCTCTCTCTCTCTCTCTCTCTCTCTCTCTCTCTCTCTCTCTGTGTGTGTGTGTGTGTGTGTGTGTGTGTGTGTGTGTGTGTGATTCTTCCTGCCTGTGGGATTAAGTACTCTCAGGTATTGCTCTACCTCCATGCCCTTCTGCTTCCTTCCTTGACGAGAATTGGACTAACCCGATGAAACTTTAAGCAAACCCCCAATTCAATGTTTTCCTTTATATGAGTAGTCTTGGTCTTCTTGTCTCTTCACAACAATGGAACCATAACTAAGAAGTTGGTAAAAGGTAGTGGATATATTTCCATGACAGCTCTGACCATGCTGTTGTTTCGAAGATTTTGGCACTTTGGAATAGAAAAGCAGTTAATGCTTTAAGCAGATTTTCCTGGGCCATCCTTGTAGGAGTCTAGAAGACAGTAGTGCTGAGAGCAATGTAGACCCAGCTCAAGAGGTTTTAAAGAATATCATCAAGTGACCTATGTTAAGGTGGAAGCTTCACCCCAGTCACTGGCATTCATATACCCAGAGAGTCTGGGATGTTATGGTGGAGGTTCCACCCAAGCACCCCTCCCCCATCTCCCTCAAAACCCTGCTGCATCTCAGAAAGCCTGCAAAATGATGGCCCCTTCCTCAGAGATGCTCATGATCATTCCCATGGGGTATTTAAACTGCTCCCCCAGAAACCAGACTTGTGGTTTTTCAGGTCTCCCTTTCCTGTCTCCTTTCTATGGGGTTGGAAGGCCACTTGGGAGCCTTGTATCTATTAAATGTGGGTGTTTTCTAATTAGGTTTGATTTGGTCTGATTTGCATTGCTCTATCGGCAGAGAGGCTTATCTGGGTGTAGAAATGTTTCGGGCTAGAGACCATTCTTGTGATATTTTGGCAAAGAATGTGGCTGAGTTTTGCCTTTGTCTGGAAAATCTCCCTGAGGTTACATTGAAGAGATTTGACTATAGGTTAGTTTTGAAAGCCCCCCCCCCCCCGGAGCTCAGGCCCGCAGGATCTCAGCCCAGGACCATGGTCACCCCAATCACCAAGCGGAGTTGAAAGCTTGATGCAAACTGCACAAGCCTTTATTATAGTTGCTTAACAAGCTAACCCCATGTTAGCTCAGGCCTTTCATCCACCCGCCATGGTGGATGGCTAGAAAGACGGCTGTCTGCACAGAGATCTTATAGGGCAGTGTAAGGGGAGTGTCTAAGGGTATGCACAGCCTCAGGATTGGTGTGGCTCCAGGCTTGGAGGGTTTCCCCTGTGTTGATTGGTCAACTGGTTGTTATGGCCCATAGGCCCTCCCAGGGTGTTTGCTATGCTCTTCGAGTCATTGTGCACTTGTCTGTAAAGCACACCCAGAGCCGTAAAGCATAGCATGACCTGCTAACTTCTGATTGGTTCCTGCCACAAGGCAGGAGCCTAACCTCCTAGTGACCAAGGCAAGGTCAGACAAGCACGTGTTCGGCTGTTATGGCTACCGAAAGGGGCAGGCATCTGACCTTAGTGACCAAGACAAGGTCAGGCAAGTGTGTTGTTATGGCTGCCGAAATGGGGAGCTGGTCCCTTCAGTTTTAACTGTGTCCTGTGGGTATTAGCAACTACTCCTATGCAGATCTGCAACCAAAAGAGCAAGCAGGTCTATATATAACAATTTAAGGATAAAAGGGACACCAGGAAATCTAATGTTGAAGCCAAATCCTACACTCAAGGAGGCAAAATGTTTTTTAAAAGGCCTGATTCAAAATAGAATAAAGGAAGTGGTACCCTTAGGGTAAGACCCCACCCAGATAATCAACAACCTGTAAAAGAAATTAAAGAAATCTTAAGGTCCAAAAGAAACTACCAACAATGGGAAACTTATGTAAATGCAAGCCAAGAAGGGGCCCAGGTTCTGGGCCCAGCAGGTACAACATGGCAGCTTTAGCCAAAAGGTTCAGAATTAGAGTCAAGGAGGAAACAGGATGAAGGATACAGGCTATAGAATCTTCCTCAGTGCTTAAGAAAAGCTGCTGGTATAGGAGTTTGGAAATCCAGTCCCTACTTGGAGGTCCTGAGCAGTGTCTGTGTTGAAGAGCCCAGGAATGTAGAAAACTCTGTGCTTTTGGCTTCTTCACATATCCTAGGAGGTGGAGCTGACAGCTGCTGTGGAGATAGGTTAACCTTTAATAGTTGCCTCTATGTGTCCTACATTCCTTTCAGCTACTGAGGAAGGCATCTGTGTCAAAACAGCTTTCACAAATATCTTAAACTAACACCGAAAGGTAATGTGACTCAAGGCCTAACCTCAAGATTGTTAAATCCCTTTGATCCACCACCTGGTGCTTGGCTTTTGTTGTGCCCAAATTTTGAATCCCCAAATCACCAAGAGACCCATTCGAATGCAAAAGTGGAGAGTCTTTTATTATTTAACAAGTATTAACTTGTTCCTCTGTTAGTCCCACACAGCAGGTTGGCTGAGAATGGTCCAAAGTGGCCAAGAGGCAAGGAATTTATTGGATAGAGCAAGAGGAGTGTCTAGGGGGGTACACAACAGTCTCAGGATTGGTGCACTTCTGGGCTTGGTCGACCTGTCCTAAGATGATTGGTCAACTGGTTGCTATGGACTAAAGGCCCTCCCAGGGTGGTTGCTATGCTTTGTATGCTACTGTTACTGTAGAGCACATCCAGAGCCCACCAGCTAACTTTTGATTGGTTCCTTGCCACATGGAGGGTATCTGACCTCCTAGTGACTAGGAGGTTGGGCAAGGTCAGGAAGCTCAGCACATTTTGCTGAGTCAGAGGCCTACATCTTGAGGGGTCTTTTATGTGGTCAGTTAAGGCTGCTAAAGCAGGGAACTGGTTGAGGATCTGGTCCCTTCACTTTTACTCTAAGAGGAGGCTTGGAAACTCCTTTCAGTGTCATCGTGTCAGAACCCTGAATTCTATGTGTGGTCCTAGCTAGCTAGAATTTTACTCTGCCCCTCGATGTCTTGGAATAAAGTTGGCTTCTGGTTCATAGACTTCAGTGGTCTGTTTCCTATTATTCTCACCTCCTCAGGACCCAACAGTTTGAAGCTGTGAATGTAAAGTCTGGATTGCATTGGGGACCCCACGATGTTGGAGATGCCAAAACCATGGGATGCCTTCCAAGGAAAGTTGTTAACAGGGTGTGGCATTAGCCCAAAAAAAGGAGAATTGTATTGCAGCCAACAGAGCTGAAAGGAGTTAGAGATCTGAAGAGCGAAGAGTGCTTTCACATCAAACATACATATGCTGAATTTGGAGTTTTCCCTGCTGTTTCCAGTCTGGGTTTGGTCCAGTATTTCTTAACTATGCTCCCATTCCCCCTTTTAAGATGGTAATGGATATTCTGTGCCATTGTATATCAGAAGTATATTATCTGCTTTTTGATTGTATAGGGCATTCCAGGGAGTTGCCTTATGTCTCAGAAAAGACTAGAATTTGTATTTCAAACAGTGTTGAGACTGGGAAACACTATATGGACTTGGAAGGTTGGACTAAAATCGTTTTCTTTTATGATATGGCTTCAAGCCTTATCACTACTCAGGACCAGTGAGTAGAGGGATTAGGAGATCTGGCCTTACTGAAGATCTGTCACTAGGAGTGGGGCTTGAGAGTTCAACAGCCCTCACCAGGTCCAGTTTGTCTATCTATCATCTACAATCTATCTGTCATCTATCTATCTATCATCTATCTATCGCTTTATCTTTGTCTCTATTATCTCTATCTCTCTGCCGTCCAGCCTGTGGGTTAGAATCTAAAGCTCTGAGTACTACTCAGTCACAACACCACCATGGCTGTTTGCTTTCTCCTGTGCTGATAATAGACTAATCCTCTGAAACTGTAAGAATCATAGGACCCCCCAAAAATTTAGTAAGCACCCAGGCACTAGCACAACTGACACCATTCAGGCCTTGAAACCCAGCACACAGTCATCAATGCCTGTCAAAACACAAACCAAGTTTAAGTCAAAGGTTTCAGGAGGTGGCTTTGAAAATCCCTAACCAAACTAATTTTGACTTCTGTTGTCCCATTTCTTCCTAGCTGATTTGTGTCAACCCAGGATATAGATTTTGTTCTTAAATAAACAAAAGCAGTGAGGCTTGGAGCTACATGATTTAGGAAGCTTCATCTTACAGCCACTGGCTAGAGAATAAAGTCTTTCTATAGGGATTTAAGAGTGACAGTGTGTATTCTCTAGTGAAGGTACATGTAATATAAACAAGACCCAAATTAATTTCTTTCTTTTATAAGAGTTGACTTGTTTATGGTGTATATTCACAACAATAAAGCAATACCTAATGTTAGGAATAAGAACATGGGGTAACTTGGCAGATTCCATGTCTGGGGAGGGTAACTGAAGCAGGAGACAAACATGCCAGACTGTTAGGGCTTAAGTGAGAAGATTTATTAGAAAGGGGAGAGAAGTGGGGAGGAAACAGAAAAGAGGTAAAGGGACACAGAGACAGAGAGTGGACAGAAGAGAAGAGGGAGACAGGAAAAATCCGATTTGCCCCAGGTGAACATCAGAGAGCATAAGTGGGCTGGGTCTTTATTTTAAAGAGGTCCTTTGCAGCTGCATGCAGACTACACATTCATGGAATCCTGGGCTGACCAGGGTACTGCCTGAGTACATTGTGCCAGTGATAAGGGCAGGCCAGCATGATGCCTGAATCTTTATAAGTAAGATAAGTGGGATGGCATTGCCACACAGCCCAGAACAGAGGTTTGTAAAGGACGGTCTGTGAACTTGATAAAGCCTGTGGCCAGCTTATAAAAAAAATTTTGTTTAATGGCCACACCAGTGGGATTTCACAGTTATGACAGGCCAAGAGTGCATCCTGAGTGTAAGATACAGCTATCATTTTTATCTTTCTTTTCTGGTTCACTGGATTGCATATTTCAACACTTCGACATAAGTAGCAATGATCCTGATGATTTCACACAAGAAACTTCTCAAATTCTCTGATTTCTCTTTGCATTTTGTTATTTTATCTTCCATTTGATCCATTCTGCTTGTATGGTTTTCCTTTGAGTTTTCTAGTAGAACTATTGAATTTTTCAATGCCACACTCATTTCAGCTTGAGTCCTCTTCAGTGTTTCTATCTCTTTATTGAATTTTATTTTCAAGGCCTAGATTATCTTCATGTCAATATCATAGGAAGCCTGGATATTAGAAGGAAGCCAGGAGGCTTTGGCATAAAGTACTGGGTACTCTATGTCCAATTCTTTGAGTTAGAAAGTGGTGGACAAATTAGTTTGAGGAATAGGGCAGGGTGAAGACGTGGAGTTGATGGAATTAGAGTAATGAAGTAGACTTCTTGCTTTACAGCTATCATTTTTTTTGGCTTTTTAATACTTAATTTTTTTCTTACTTTTTATTAGTTCAAATTAGGAACAAGCTTGCTTCACATGTCAATTCCTTCTCCCTCTCCCTTCACTCCCCCCACCCCCCACCTGCCCCCCACCCCATTCACCCTCCACTCCTCAGGCAGGGTAGGGCCCTTGACGGTGGCTCCCTAAGTCCACCACATGATCCTGGGCCGGGCCTAGGCCCTCCCCCATGTGTACAGGCCAAGAGTGCATCCTGAGTGTAAGATACAGCTATCATTTTTATCTTTCTTTTCTGGTTCACTGGATTGCATATTTCAACACTTCGACATAAGTAGCAATGATCCTGATGATTTCACACAAGAAACTTCTCAAATGTTCTTTTGTATCAAGAAAAGATGCAAGCCAAACCAAGCCAAGTAATTCATTAGGAAATAAACTATAGAGAAAATGTGAGATTCCCAAGTGTTCTAACACTCAGTGTTCTCTTGGAATGTATGTCTGAGGGCCAGTTCTAAGCATATCTAATGAATTAGGCAGCACCTATAAGGAGAAAACAAGTCTATAAGGTGGAGAGGTGGAATACATAAATGCAAGCAGAACTGTTAAACTGTGCAGGCAGGTGACAACGTGTTTTTGTTCTGTACATATTTTAGCATCTGTTCTGTGAAGATCAATTTAGAGATTAAGATTTAAAGCACTCAGAAAGCATCTCCAAAAGAACCAGATGGCTAGATTAAATTCCAAAAATTGCCAAAAAATGCTGTGATCATTAATGCTACCAGCTGAGGGGAAAATAATCCCTTCAGCTGAAAGATGAGCAAAAGCTTCGGCTCTCACTTCGACACCTGCACTAAAAGGAATATATTGAGCATGGCCTGCTGTCATGGAGCTATGACACCACTTCTCCAAGCAATTAGTCTCATGGGACAGCACCACATGAGCCTGTCTCTGCACAGAACATCTAGAACAATTTGAAGTACTTCAGGGTAGGTGCTTTCACCAAATAATCTCACTGATGACTGTGGGAAAAGGAAAATTACTCTTATTTGTTTGGGTTTTAGCAAGGTACTATATTTTCCATTTATTATTTAAATTCTTGGTTATGAGGTTACTAAGCAAAATTAAGAGTCAGTATTTGCTAGTATTATAACATGGTGAAAGTGGAAAGAAACGTAAAATTATTCTCTCTCAGGATATATATATATATATATATATATATATATATATATATATATATATAGCAGTGCAGTGGAGTACCAAAGCATGAATCAAGCAAATCCTCCAGATGGGGCATGTTCAAATCTATTCATGGAAAATGTGCTCTCTGATTCTCAGATTGATCAGCCAGATCTGGATACAGAGAAAAGTAAAAATAGGAAAGAATTTGGAGAGACATTTATTTACTATTTATTATTGAGTCTTTTTTGTTGTTTTGTTTTATTGTTTGGTTTTGTTGTGGTTGTTGTTGTTGTGGGTTTTTTTTTTTTTGAGACAGAGTTTATCTATATAGCTCTGGAGCCTGTCTTGACTGGTCTTGAACTCACAGAGATCTGCCTGCCTCTGACTCCTGAGTGCTGGGATGAAAGGTATTCATGACCACTGCCAAGTTTTTATTTATTTATTTTGGAGAGAGACTTTTCTTTTTCTTTTATTTAGAAATGATCATCTTATATATCAATCCCTTATTCCCTCTCCCTCCCATCTTCTCCCATTCCTCCTACCAAGCCCCCAAACCGACTCCCCCACTCACTCCCCAAGGACGGTGAGACCTTCCATGAGGGAATCATTAAAGTCTGTCACATCATTTGGGAGAGGGCCTAGGCTCTCCTCTGTGTATCTGGGCTGAAATAGTATCCCTATATAGAGAATGGGCTCCCAAAGTCCATTTGTTCACTAGGGAGAAATACTGATACCACTGTTAGAGGTCCCATAGACTGGCCAGGCCTCCTAACTGGCACCCATATTCAGAGGGTTTGGTTCAGTCCAATGCTGGTTCTCCAGCTGTCAGACTGGGATCCCTGTGTTCTCACTAGGTCAGGTCAGGTCAGCTGGTTCTGTAGGATTCTGAAGCATGGTCTTGACTCCTCCCTCTCTACAACTAGATTCCAGGAGTATGGTTCAGTCCTTAGCTGTGGGTGCCTGCTTCTGCTTCTGTCAGCTACTGGATGAAGGCTCTAGGATGGCATATAAGGTAGCCATCAATCTCATTTAGGGGAAGGCTGTCAAAGGTAGCTTCTCCACATGTGCCTAGATTCTTAGTTGGGGGCTATCCTTGTGGATCTCAGAACACTACTCTGGTGCTAGATTCCTCTTTAAACCTATATTGACTCCCTCTATTATGGTAACTGTTTTCTGCTCTCCTCTATTTTTTCCCTGACTCAATCTTCCTGCTGCCCCCTGTTCTCCTCTCCCCTCCTCTTCTCCCCTTCTCTGTCTCCTAACTCCCTCTCCTCTCTCCCCTATCCCATGCTCCCAATTAGCTCAGGAGTTCTTGTCCCTTTCCCTTTTTTTGGGGGACCATGTATTTCTCTTAAGGTCCTCCTTGTTTTCTTTTTTTCTGGAGAGAAATGTTTATAGAGTCACTTTTAGTAAATGGGTGGAACTAGGAAAAAACACTGAGTGAGGTAATCCAGATCCAGAAAGACAAAAAGGGTATGTATTCACTTTTAAGTGGATATAGATGTAAAGCAAACCATAACCAGGCTACAATCCACAACCTCAAAGAAGGTAGGTAAAAAGGGGACCCTAAGCTGGATGCACATGGAGGGCCCCAGGAAGGGAAAATATTTCAGGTATCCTCGGTAAAGTGGGAAGGAAGGTAGAAGGAAGGGGATGGAGGATGGGAACATGAGGGACTAACAAGGCTGAATTGAGGGAGCAACAAAGGTAGAGAGCAGTGAATGAGACATCTTGATAGATGGAGTCATTATGTGGTTAGGAAAATACCTGGTGCTAGAGAAATTCACAGGAATACACAAGGATGGCCCCAGTTAAGACTCCTAGAAATACTCGAGAGGATGCCTGAATGGGACTTCCCCTTTTCTCAGATTGGTGACTACCTTAATTGTCATCACAGAGCCTATATCCAGTATCTGATAGAAGCAAACACAGTGACCAACAACCAAGCACTGGGTTGAGCTCCTCGAGTTCAGTTGAAGAGAGGGAGCATCCTCACTCCTTTGTTCTTTTCTCATGTGAGATCAAACACCTTCTCCACACATTTCCATCATCATAGTATTCTGCCTGGCTTTATGGGGCCGAACAACTCTGAAATGAATCCTATGAAAACATTACACAAAATAATTACTGTAGTTCTTTTTGTTTGGTATTTGGAAACAAATACAAGAAAATTCATTAGTATATAAGCTTTTATAGGTTTAATATAATATATGGTTATAGAATAACAAGGCACAGAAATCAAAGAGGAACTCCTTTAATTATTTTCATTTGTAAAATATTTGTGTATGTATATAATGAAATATAATATGAACTGTACATTCATTTACACACCAAGTTTCCTCATATAGCTCACCCCTATCCAACTTCACATATTATTTGTTTTTTATAACCCACTAAGTCCAGTTATTGCCTTCCTTATATGTGTGGGGGATGGGGCATTTACTCTAGCATGGGAAGTCTCCCTCAGAAGCTATTAATCGCCAATAGTCCCTTCGGATGTGTGAGGCCTGGAAACAACCTAAAGCTCCTCTATGAGTGTTTCATCTAGATTCTTCTTGTGTGTATCCTGTGGTGGTAACCACAGCTGCTGCTGCAAGTTTATGAATCTGATAGCCATGTCACACCCAGAAGACAGCATTTCACAGCAGGCCTTCTGATCCTCCAGTTCTAACATATTGCTTGTCTTCCCTTCTACATTGCTCAAGGGGACTCATCTCAATTGCTAGCTTCTAGTCTACAGCAGGAGTAAATGGTAAAAATGGCTGATTTCCCTTAAGTTTTGATTGTCTTTTAATTTTTTGTTTTGCAATTATAGTATATTATGTAATTATCCCCTTCTTGTTCTTCCCTCCAAACTCTCCCATAAACCCCTCCTTGTTGCTCTCTTTCAAATTAATGAAATTAGGTGTGTGTGTGTGTGTGTGTGTGTGTTTGTGTGTGTGTGTGTGTGTTTGTGTGTGTGTGTGTGTGTGTGTGTGTGTGTGTATATTTCTAGCCATACCCATTTGATCCACAACCAAGCATTAAGCTACCAAGATTTACCCAGCATGTCCTGACCTACAAGCTCTCTACATAAAACACCCAACCATTCTATACATCCTATACATCCTTCACTAGGCTGGTGAAAAAATCTCTCTCTCTCTCTCTCTCTCTCTCTCTCTCTCTCTCTATATATATATATATATATATATATATATATGTATATATATATGTGTGTGTGTGTATGTGTAAATACATATGTGTGTGTGAATATATATATATGTGTGTGTGTAAATACATATGTGTGTGAATATATATATGTATATATATATGCGTGTGTGTGTATGTGAATATATATTATATTACATATAATATATATTATATAATAGATATTATATTACAATATCTATTCCTAAATGCACAAATACTGTGCTATCAATCTATATAATATTACTTGCATGTATATATTTCAGAAGTGACCATTTGGTATTGGATAATCAGTGGGTTGGTATTGGATAATCAGTGGGTGTTCTGCTTTTTCAAGCTCCTTCCCCAAGCCACCTTAACTAGGCTAGGTTCCACATCCAGTCCTCTGTCCTAGGCTGGAGACCCCCATCTTAGCTGCAAACAACCTTTAGGCTTCTGATAGGTACCACCCTTCATTTCTTGAGCCACAGGCTACCTCCATATCTCATCCAACCACTCCACCCAGCCACATCATTACACATCATTCCTGAATTTCTAGCCTGGTGATGCTGTTTTAGCCTACCTTCTCTCCATCTGTCCTTCCTAGTGCTGCCATCACCCCCACAGTCCAGCCTTGGACTAGGACACACATCTTGCATACTTCCCAGATGCTGCCTCTATCCATGTGACTTCATTCCACACGAAGCAGTTCCAACCTCTAGACCCAACCCACCTGCACATACTCTCTTCAAATCCAACCTTCTCGGTCCACAACAAACACAGAACTAACAAAAGCAGCCCGCACACCTACATCCCATCATGAAGATACAAATAATATAAAAGGTCAAATCAGAATATATCCTCCAAAACATATCAGTCCTGTAGAAACATTCACCAATAAAAATTACCCAATGACACAGGTGGTGGTAGTGCACACCTTTAATCCCAATGCTTAGGAGGCAGATCCAGGGCCGACTGGTCTACAAAGTGAGTTCAGCCTCCAAAAAGCTATAGAGAAACTATAGCTGGAAAAACAAAGCAAAACAAAAAAATTACCTAATGAATCCCAGACAACAGAATTGAAAAGAACAATCAAAGAACCCAAGGAATTTAAAGAAGATATAAAGGAACAGCTCAATGTGTTAAGAAAAAGGAACTTGAGAATAATTATCTGAATGCTGACTAAGAAAACAGAAACATAATGTAGATGTCTACATGGAGCCTCAGGAATGTGCATCATCTTACTTCAGTATGGCTCAGGATACCAAGTACTGAAGGAACACTCTAGGGACTTTCCAGGCCCCTCTTCCTTCCTCAGTGATACTCATATGTAAATCTCTATTGGATGGTTTGCCAACTCAGGCGTGCTCCTGATGGTCATTTGATCACTTCTCTTGTCTTGCTATTGCTACCATAAATGAAATCAACCTGGTCACAAAGTCAGCAGAAACCTTGTTTGATAGAAGTACTCCATTTTCAATGTTAATGAGTCTTTGTTTAACAAATTAACAGCTGGGATTTTTATCTTCAGTTCTTTCTTTTCTATTGATCCACTTCACAGCCTACTCTAAATAGTAAAATAATGCTCTGGAGTCAAAGGATACCAAAAGTAGCTGAGGAGAAGTGAATAAAGATGCCTTGATGGTCATTCTCCTCACACTGTTTTGCAACACTTATGTCCTCCATTTCTGGGGAAAGAACCTGTGGACATAATCAGTATTTGCCATGATACCCTTAACTGGCTGTGAACTTAACTCAGTTATTTTTCTCAGAAAGTTCAAAATACTTTGGGGAGGAAAGATCTAGAATCATACCCAATACTTTCAAACACCCAGGTTTTTGAAGCCATTATGCAAGTTAAATGGCCAAGAGGTTTCCAGAACCCAAGTAGATGCTTTTACACCATACACACTCCTTCCTAATTGCTCTTGCCCATGGACCTCATTCTCACTAAAAGGGATTCAAAGTTGTGTTTTTGCCATACTCTCTTCCTTTTATTTAGACATTACTATTTTGTTAAACAAGTATGCAATGTTCTAAAAGTACTTTCTCCTCAAATTGGTGGGTCTATTAAAATATTTATTATATAAAAATATAATGTGAAAGAGGACTAAATAAACCCTTTCTACCTTAGAGTTTCTCCTCAAGCACTCTCTGTCCTAGCTTCCTGTGTTTGTGTTTCCCATTGGCTTGCAACTCACACTTGTTTCAGATAAAGCAAGTCAATAAAGGGCAAATCCCACAGAGTAGTTAGCTGTGGACTGAGAGGTCCTTGTTCTCCCTTGCCAGCTGTGTAGCTTGGAAATGCCTAGGTGTTATAGCTGGAAAATTGCTGTATTACATCAAGCTGTTAGCTTGGAGGCTTAGTGCTAATCCGGGACTCTCTGAAATGTGTCCTATAACCTCTGGGTGCTAATCTTCCTGATACCAGCTTGCTCCTTCCCCAGCACTCAGGATGTAGACAGAGAACCAGTCTCCTCTGCAGCTTCTGGACTCCTGCTGCTGATTACATTTGTGTCTTAAGCCTGCTAAATTCTAATGCTAAAATTCAATAGTTGTATCCTCAAACTGGTATGTAATCAAGGCTGTAACTAACACACCAGTCCAAAAGGACACTCTGAGCAAAACTATGGTCGGGTGCACTGATCTCCCCAATGACCAAAACTGCCTTCCTAGTGGTATTTTGTGTTAGTCTTGTATTCATTATTTTTGTTATGGATTTGCTGAAGATGAGAATTCTAAGAAAAGGGATATTCTTCCTCTTATGCCCTGTGGTTTCATATGAACGAGCTATTCAGTTCAAGAAATGTAATCACAGTGATAAAAGAAACAGGACAAATAGCAGGACTCCGTTCTCTAGTCAGGGGGAAAAGATAAAGAAAAAATATGTTTGATAAAGTCAGCTTAAGATTTCTGAGAAGTAACAGATTTTTAGAATTAGTTGATGTCAGAGAATCAAGGAAAAGAAAATCTGTTTTTCCTCTGAATATAACAGAAACAATGTTGACTTTCTTTCTTTGATGAAACTCTAACAATGACAAAACTATTGGCATTCATTGCTAGAGAATAGTTTGAGATCATATGATTGATTAATACTCCATCAGCCCTGACCTCTTTTCGATCACATCTCACAGTGAATAGTTTGTCTCTTGGGTCTTTTCATTCTGTTCAGTTTTCATTACTGGCCTTATGGCTGAATGCATTTATTTATTCACTTGGTGATTTCATCCTTTTTCCTTGTCTTTCTACCTGACAAGGTTTTGTTTTCTTTTACATTATTTAAAACAAAGCAGCATTGATGGGGTAACAGGTCTTTAAAATTTTAATGGTAATAATGTTCCAATTAAGTGACTGTATCCATTTGCAAGCACTAAATTCACCTACCCAAAGTAGGTTTTCACAGATAAGCACACAGATAACAACTTTCAATACTGAAACACACACACACACACACACACACACACACACACACACACACACACACACACACTGGGTGGGTATAGGGAAGGGAGGAGGGAATCCCATATGCTGAATTTTGTTAGACTTACATATGTAGGTCAGAATTACTGAGTTGATTCTAGGGCCCATAAGAGGGGTATGAATCTTCTTCTCACTGCCTAAAACAGTGGAGAGCTTACCCAAACTGCTTTTTAGCATCTACTGTGTCTTATTTATGAAGACTGTACCCTCAATTTCCCTGAATTGCTACTCCTACTCTCTATGCAGTATCAGTAGTACCTTTTTGATTACATTGATAGATGTTATTCCCTTGCCAAGGCTGGGAGGCAGTTAAGACGAGAGCAGAGGGGAAATCTCCCTTGTGGGCAGAACAGCACATATTCCTGTTGTACCAGGTTACATCCAGACTTCATCTCATCACAGAAACAATATGGTGGTGGAACATTAGCAGTAGATGAAATAAGAAACTTAATATAACTCCCCTAGAAAGCTTTAACAGATACAAATGTTAAACGATGTGAATTCATTTTTAGGTGTTTTACTACATGTTAAGACATACACTATGGTATTTTGCAATACATATCCACCACCATGAATTTTATTACTTGAAGTGGTAACCCTGGTTGTTTGCTCTGAGGATATTGAAAAAAACACCTTCAAGGAAACAATAAAGAACTCTGGTAGCAGAGCTGTATTTCAGGCCTTGTGCTCCCAATACAGAAACCATTATCTCCATTTCATAAATTGAAACTCAGAATTGCTAAGCAAGCTGCTCCACTTAACATCTCTTTTAAAAATATATTTGCCTTTCAACTCCACTGGCTGATAATTTCATGATACAATTTGTTCACAGATTGGAAACTGCCAATATTTAAAATTTTGAAGAAGGTATGATCATAAGTTTATTTTGCAGCCTGCAAAATAGAGCAAACAAACAAAAAAGAACAAATCCACAACCCAGCCAGTATAATAAATCAAACTGTATGCCTGTTCCTGTATTTCCTTTCAGGCTTGTTTTTTGTTCACATTTTGGGTGATCTGCTTAAAATGTACAAGACTTTTGGCACAGTGTTTCAGTTTTTGGTACCTCAGTTTCTGCAGTGTGAAAGCAAGGGGAGGGGGTGATTGGCGGAACACTCTTCTCACAGTACTGTGAGAGGCTTGGTGGTTAGTAGATGGAAAGTGTCTTGGAAGGCTCTGAGTGTATGATGAATACACAGTGTTACCTTCTGTGTTATTTGTGACATCAGCTCACAGTGCCTCAACTCTCAGTTTCTCTACCACTGCTCTTTCTCCTCTGAGCTCTAAATGAGTAGCAAAATAAAAGGAGAAGGAGGCCTGACCATTATAAAAAGTTCATGGCTCTTTGGGTTTAAGCCTTATCATTAAAAAAATCAGTTCTTCCACATAAATAGTCTCTCTGGCTTCTAAAGTCTGCCCATTTACATCCTCACACCTGCAGTGCTCCTCCACTAACCATCACACACAATCATCACACGCTCTGGACTTGAAATCCAGGTGGCAACTGGCATTGCCTATTAGTCTGTGTTGAAAGAAGAGTGGCTCAGTGTGGTCCTTGGGTCATGTATTGGTTTCTTGTTGCCACTCTAGAAAATCACCACAAACTTAGTGACTTAAAATGAATATTATGTCCTGGAGTCCAGACGTTTAGAAAGTACCATGTCAACATACTCCCTTTTGGAGGATGTAGGGAACAATTCACTCCTTTGGCTTCTCTGTATTCTAACACTATCCAGACTGCTTGGCTTATAGCCAAGTCACTCTGAACACTGCCACCATCATATCTCCTTGGTATATGATTCTCCTAGCTCTCTGTTGAACACTTTAGCAAGTAAGACCACAGACATCTTGGAGCAGAACCATTATTCCTCCTAGAAGATCTCCTTGACATTGGAGTCTGCAAGTGAGCAGAGAAACATTTGTAATTTGCTATTTGACCTCATATTGATTGGTATTATCAACCTTCTCTTTTTTTAATTTATTTATTAATTCTAGTTAGGGAACAAGCTTGTTTCACATGTAAGTCCCTTCTCCCTCTCCCTCCCCTCACCCCCATCGCTCTTCCCCCACCCCCACCTACCCCCACTCCATCCATCCACCACTCCCCAGAAAGGGTAGGGCCCTCAACGAGGGATCTGCAAAGCCCACCAAATCTTCCTGTGCTGGTCCTGGGCCCTTCCCCATGTGTCCAGGGCCAGAGTGTAATCCTTCACGTGGGATGGGCTCTCAAAGTCCATTCTTGCACCAGGGAAAAATACTAATCCACCACCAGAGGCTCCCTGGAGCTCAGAGGCCTCCTTATTGACATCCCTGTTCAGGGGTCTGGATCAGTCTTTTACTGGCCTCCCCGACAGCAACTGGAGTCGATGTGCTCTCCCTTGTTCAGGCCAACTGTTCCTGTGGGTTTCTCCAACCTGATACAGACCCCTTCACTCTTCATTCCTCCCTCTCTTCAACTAAGTCCCAATTTCAGCTCAGTGTATATCTGTGGATGTCTGTCTCTGCTTCCATCAGCCACTGGGTGAGGGCTCTAGGATGGCATAAAAAGATGTTATCAATCTCATTTTAGGGGAAGGGCTTTTAGGTTATTCTCTCCACCATTGCCTCGATTCTCAGATCGTCTCATCCTTGAAGGTCCCTGGAGATCTCCCTGGTTCCAGATCTTTTCTCGGACCTATAGTGGCTCCCTCTGATATGGTATCTCTCATCCTGCTCTCTTTCCTCTATTCTTCCCCCAACTCAATATTTCTGCCCCTCCATTTCTTCTCCTCTACTCCTTTTCTCTTGCTCTTATTGTAGCAGCTCCTTCCCCCCCCCACCCTCATGCTCCCAAGTAGTACAGGAGTTTATGCCACTTCCTTTCCTGGGGACCATGTATCCCTTAGAGTCCTTCATATTTCCTAGTTTCTTTGGTGAAGAGGATTATAGACTGGTAATCCTTTGCTCTATGTCTAAAATTCATATATCAGTGAGTACATACCATGTTTGTCTTTTTGTGACTGGGTTACCTCAGGATGGTTTCTTCTAGTTGTATCCATTTGCCTGCGAATTTCAAGATTCCATTGCTTTTTTCTGCTGAGTAGTACTCCATTGTATAGATGTACCACATTTTCTCAATCCATTCTTCAGTTGAGGGGCATCTAGGTTGCTTCCAGGTTCTGGCTATTACAAACAATGCTGCTATGAACATGGTTGAACATATGTCCTTGTTGTATGTCCATGCCCTATTTGGGTATATACCCAAGAGAGGAATGGCTGGATCTTGAGATAGACTGATTCCCATTTTACTGAGCAACTGCCATACTGATTTCCAGAGTGGTCTTACAAGTTCACACTCCCACCAGCAATGGAGGAGTGTTCCTTTTTCTCCACATCCTCTCCAGCATATATTGTCATTGGTATTTTTGATTTTAGCCATTCTGACAGGCATGAGGTGGTATCTCAGAGTTGTTTTGAGTTGCATTTCTCTGATGGCCAAGGATTTTGAGCACTTTCTTAAGTGTCTTTCAGCCATTTTAGATTCCTCTGTTGAGAATTCCCTATTTAGTTCTGCACCCCACTTTTTAATTTCATTGTTTGGTATTTTGGTGGCTAGCTTCTTGAGCTCCTTATATATTTTGGAAATCAGTCCTCTGTCAGATGTGGGATCGGTGAAGATCTTTACCCATTCTGTGGGTGGTCGTTTTGTCCTATTGACTGTTTCCTTTGCCTTGCAGAAGCTTCTCAGTTTCAGGAAGTCCCATTTATTAATTGCAGACCTCAATGTCTGTGCTACTGGCATAATGTTCAGGAAGCGGTCTCCTGTGCCAAGTTGTTCAAGGGTAATTCCTACTTACTCTTCTAGAAGATTCAGTATGGCTGGATTCATGCTGAGATCTTTGATCCATTTACACTTAAGTTTTGTGCATGGTGACAGGTATGGATCTATCTGCAATTTTCTGCATGTCCGAATCCAATTGTACCAGCACCATTTGTTGAAGATGCTATCTTTTTTCCATTGTATAGATTAAGCACCTTTGTCAAAAATAAGGTATTCGTAGGTGTGTGGGTCAATATCAGGGTTTTCAGTTGGATTCCATTGGTCTATCTGTCTATTTTTGTGCCAATACCAAGCTGTTTTCAGAACTATGGCTCTGTAGTAGAGCTGGAAGTCGGAGATGGTGATGCCTCCAGAAGATACTTTATTGTAAAGAGTTGTTTTGGCTATCCTGGATTTTTTATTTTTCCATATAAAGTTGAGTATTGTTCTTTCAATGTCTGTGAAAAACTGTGTTGGGATTTTGATGGGGATTGCATTGAATCTGTAGATTGCTTTTGGCAGGATTGCCATTTTTACTATGTTAATTCTACCTATCCAAGAGCATGGGAGATCTTTCCATTTTCTGGTATCTTCTTTAATTTCTTTCTTTAAAGTCTCAAAGTTCTTATTGTACAGGTCTTTCACTTTTTTGGTTAGTGTTACCCCAAGATATTTTATGTTGCTTGTGGATATTGTGAAAGGTGATGTTTCCCTGATTTCTTTCTCATTGGATTTATCATCTGTATATAGTAGGGCTACTGATTTTTTTGAGTTAATTTTGTATCCTGCTACCTTGCTGAAGGTTTTTATCAGCCGTAGGAGTTCCCTGGTAGAGTTTTTCGGGACACTAATGTAGACTATCATGTCGTTTGTAAATAGTGAACGTTTGACTTCATCCTTTCCAATTTGTATCCCTTTGATCCCCTTTTCTTGTCTTCTTGCTATAGCCAAAACTTCAAGTATAATATTGAAGAGATATGGAGAGAGTGGACAGCTTTGTCTTGTTCCTGATTTTAGAGGAAACGCTTTGAGTTTCTCTCCATTTAGTTTGATGTTGGCTATTGGTTTGGTGTATATTGCATTTATCATGTTTAGATATGTTCCTGTTATTCCTGTTCTCTCCAAGATCTTTATCATGAAGGGATGTTGGATTTTGTCAAAGGCTTTGTCAGCCTCTAGTGAGATGATCATGTGGTTTTTCTTTTTCAGTTTGTTTATATGGTGGATTACATTGATGGATTTTCGTATGTTGAACCATCCTTGCATCCCTGGGATGAAGCCTACTTTATCATGGTGGATGATTTTTCTGATATGTTCTTGGATTTGGTTCGCCAATATTTTATTGAGTATTTTAGCATAGAGGTTCATGAGGGATATCGATCTGTAGTTCTCTTTCTTAGTGATATCTTTTTGTGTCTTGTGTATCAAAGTGATTGTAGCCTCATAGAAAGAGTTTGGCAATATCCCATCTGCTTCTATTGTGCAGAACAGTTTGAGGAATACTGGAATTAGCTCTTGTTTGAATTTCTGGTAGAATTCTGCAGTGAAGCCATCTGGCCCTGGGCATTTTTGGTTGGGAGGCTTTTGATGACTGCCTCTATTTCATTAGGGGTTTATCTGATCTTGATTTAATTTTGGTAAGTGTTATTTATCCAGAAAGCTGTCAATTTCCTTTAGATTTTCCAATTTTGTGGAGTACAGGTTTTCAAAGTATGACCTGAAGATTCTGTGGATTTCTTCAGTGTCCGTTGTTATATCCCCCTTTTCATTTCTGATTTTCTTAATTAGCATGCTCTCTCTCTGCCTTTTGGTTAGTTTGGCTAGAGGTTTGCCTATCTTATTGATCGTCTCAAATAACCAGCTCTGTTTCATTGATTCTTTGTACTGTTTTCCTAGTTTCTACTTTGTTGATTTCGGCTCTCAGGTTGATTATTTCCTGGCATCTACTCCTCCTTGGTGTGTTTGCTTCTTTTGTCTCTAAAGCTTTCAGTTGTTCAGTCAATTATCTAATGATACTTTCCTCCAGTTTCTTCATGTGGGCTCTTAGTGCTATGAACTTCCCTCTTAGCACTGCTTTCAGAGTGTCCCATAAGTTTGGGTATGTTGTGTCTACATTCTCAATAAATGCTAGGAAGTCTTTAATTTCTTTTTTTTTTATTTCTTCCTCAACCCAGGAATGGTGTAATTGGGTGTTATTCATTTTCCACGCGAATGTAGGTTTTCTGCAATTCGTGTTGCTGTTGAATTCTAGCTTTAATGCATGGTGGTCTGATAAGATACATGGGGTTATTTCAATTCTTTTGTAACTGTGGAGGTTTGCTTTGCTGCCAACTATGTGGTCAATTTTTGAGAAGGTTCCATGTGGCTCCTAGAAGAAGGTATATTCTTTTGTGTTTGGATGGAATGTTCTATAGATATCTGTTAAACCCAGTTGGGTCATAACTTCCATCAGATCCTTTCTTTCTTTGTTAAGCTTCTGTCTGGTGGTCCTGTCTAGTGGTGTAAGGGGGGTGTTGAAGTCTCCTACTATAAGTGTGTGTGGTTTTATGTGTGCTTTGAGCTTTAGTAATGTTTCTTTTACAAATGTTGGTGCTTTCGTATTTGGGGCACAGATGTTCAGGATTGAGACTTCATTTTGATGAACTTTTCCTGTGATGAGTATGAAAAGCCCTTCTTCATCTCTTTTGATTGCTTTTAGTTTAAACTCTAATTTATTAGATATTAGGATTGCTACACCAGCTTGTTTCTTGAGCCCATTTGATTGGAAAATTTTTTCCCATCCTTTTAGTCTGAGGTATCACCTGTCTTTGAAATTGAGGTGTGTTTCTTGTAAACAGCAGAAGGATGGATTCTGTCTTCGAATCCATTTGTTAGCCTATATCTTTTTATGGGTAAGTTAAGACCATTGACATTTAGGGATATTAATGTCCATTGTTCATTGGTTCTTCTTTGTTTTGGATTTATTGTTGGTGGTGTCATTGCGTGTGAATTTTGCCCTCCTGTTTCTTTTTGTGTTTGGTAAAATTAGGTTATCTACTGCCAGTGTTTTTGTGAGTGTAGTTATGTTCGTTGGGTTGGAGTTTTCCTTCCAGAAGTTTCTGTAGTGCTGGATTTGTGGATATGTAGTGTTTAAATCTGGTTTTGTCATGGAATATCTTGTTTTCTCCATCTATAACAATTGAAAGTTTTGCTGGTTACAGTAGTCTGGGTTGACATCCATGCTCCCTTAGCGCTTGTAGGGTATCTATCCAAGACCTTCTGGCTTTCAGAGTTTCCATTGAGAAGTCGAGTGTGATTCTGATAGGTTTGCCTTTATATGTTACTTGGCCTTTTTCCTTTGCTGCTCTTAATATTTTCTCTTTATTCTGTAGATTTGGTGTTTTGATTATTATGTGTCGGGGGGACTTCTTTTTGTGGTCCAGTCTGTTTGGTGTCCTGTAAGCTTCTTGTACTTTCATAGGCATATCCTTCTGTAGGTTGGGGAAGTTTTCTTCTATGATTTTGTTGAATATGTTTTCTGTGCCTTTGAGCAGTGTTTCTTCACCTCCTTCTACATGTATTATTCTTAGGTTTGGTCTTTTTATGGTGTCCCATATTTCCTGGATATTTTGTGTTAGGGATTTGTTGGACTTGAGGTTTTCTTTGGTTGATGAATGTGTATCCTCTAGGGAGTCTTCAATAGCTGAGATTCCCCCATCTCTTGAATTCTATTGATTATACTCACATCTTTAGTTCCTGATCGTTTATCTAGCCTTTCCATTTCCAGCATCACCTCATTCTGTGTTTTCTTTATTGTGTCTATTTCAGCTTTCATGCTTTGAACTGTTTCAAGAGCTTCCTTCACTTGTTTTTTCTTGGCTTTCTTTGGATTCTTTAAGAGATTTGTTTATTTCTTGAATTTTTTGGTTTGTCTTTTCCTCCATTTCATTTAATTTTTTGTTTGCTTTTTCTTCTATTTCTTTAAGGGATTTTCTTGTTTCCTCTTTAAAGGTCTCTATCATCTTGCTGAGATAATTTTTGAGGTCCATCTCATCTTCCTGCTCTGTGTTGGGCTTTTCAGATCTTGCTGGAGTGGAGTCCCTAGATTCTGGTGGTGTCATATTGGTCTTTCTGTTATTGAGTGAAATCTTATTCTGTCTTCTTCCCATATCTTCTTTTAGTGGGTGTAGGTGGGATCTCTCTATCTCTTCTTGTGACCCAGTGGTGTGTGGGGGCCAGGAATTCAATGTCCACAACTCTGGATGGTCTTGCCTCTCCTGGTAGTCTCCTCACTCATTGTGGATCGGTTGGCGGAAAGAGATGGAAGAGTGGAGTGTTTCCAGATTCAGGGAGCTCCTCCTTGTCTGTGCGTGTCTACCCCAAGCAGGCGGGCGCAGGCCCAGGGTGGTCGGGGTGAGTGATGATTTGGGTGGGGCTTGGGTAAGGGCAGAGGCTCACTCACCTCATTCCTGGGTTGGTCTGTGGAAAGGGTTGGAAGAGTGGGGTGCTACCAGATTCCGGGAGCAGGGAGGTCCTCCCTGCTTGGCTGTGTCTATAACAAGCCGGGAGGCACAGGCGGGGGGGGGGGTTTCCGGGGTGAGTGATGTTTTGGGCAGGAGTTGGATAAGGGCAGAGACTCACTCACCTAGTTTCAGGGTTGGTTGGCGGACTGGAAGAGTTGGGTGCTAGCAGATTCAGTGAGCAGGGAGCTCCTCCCTGCCTGGCTGTGTCTACCCCAAGCTGGCAGGTGCAGGCAGGGGGTGGGGGTCTGGGTGAGTGATGTTTTGGTCAGGAGTTGGGTAAGGGCAGAGACTCACCTAGTTCCTTCTCTTACTTACTTTGGAAACCAACTTAGTTTTCATTTTCTGTGCTTTCATACATCATTTTATAGAGTTTCTGTTTAACTTGAACTTCTAGTAGACTATGATTTATGTGTTAGTATCCTTCTGTTTTCAGACAACCTTCAAGAGATGCTCAGTTATTAGTCAACATTTCTCTTCAGAAGCAGAATCAACAGTATATGCAAATGAACATGTTTATTATGATAATTTTCTCATCTGCTTATTGGAGCAAAGGCACTTAACTTGATATCTGCAAACTGTAGACACAGAAAATCCAGTGGTGTTATTCTGTCCACATCTCAAGTCCCAGGAACTAGGGAAGATGACGATGTGTGTCTCAGTTCAAGGATGACAGAAGACCAAAGCCAACTTCCAGGGGAAAGCAGGAAACATAAGTTCTAAGGTCCTTCATTCGATACATTTTATAATGCCTGACCACCTTAAAAAAAGTCATCCTCTTTACTGTGTCTGCCAAGTAAGATGCTAATCTCACATAGATCCAACCTATCATACATGCCCAGAAAGAATAATTCACCTTGGAATTCTCAGGACTGAGGCAAGTTAAAACAAAACTAACCACCTGAGCTTTCAATTTAGCTATTTACTTTTCTCCCACAGCCCATACTACACATAATGTCATTTACCCTTGAAGCCATTCTATGCCAATAGGAGAAGATGGTGGCTACATAGCTTTGACTCACAGATGTACCTCTCTGACAAAGATTACTGAGAATCCATTTTTCCATGTGGCCACAAAGCCAACATCTAAAGCATCTTTCCATCTCCCTGTCACTCCAATTTCTAAATCAAGACCAGGGCAAATGTTTCTCCATTTAGGGAAAAGGAAAGACTCTAAGAGAGAAAGTAGCCCATCTTGGAATATTATAACAAAAATGAAGGAAAAGTTGATACCCACAACAACTTGGATGGATCTCCATAGTATATGCTGGGTGGCAAAAGGCCAATCTCAAAAGCTGGCATCTTATAAGATCTCATGTGGGTGCCTTTTCCTGAGAAGATAATACCTAATGTATATCTACCACAGATAAACAAAAAGAGGACAAAGGAACAATTCCACCAAAGTCCAATTCAGCATTCCAATGAGTTTCAAAAGTTATTTACAGTAGTATGGGTTAGAGATCATGGATGACTCAGTAACAACTGGATCACCAACAACAAAAGAAACAAACAAACAAAAAAGCTCAACTTGAGTGACAACTCACAGAAGCCACACTTGTGGAACTTTCAGCATGGCTTATAAACAGCTGGACTAGTTGGGGCGTCTTCTCCTGGAATTTGGGCTAAGTGGAAATCACTCATAGACAGCTCTGCCCTTCAGGATATACCCTCTGCAGCAACTAGTTACTGTATCTCTAACCTTGGAAGGATGAGACTTGTAAATTCATTAGAACTTCCTGAGACTTATGAGAGTTTTTTTTCCCTTACTCTTGAGTTGGCTTCCTCCATACTGAAGAGAATTACTAAATTTGTAGGAAATTTCTATACAACAAAGGCCTTCTAAACAGCATTCTAAAAATGACAACACTATACAAATGAAAACAGATTAGTGATTTCAAAGGTTGTGAAATTATGGAGATTGGGTAAATATGGAAAATGATTAGAAAGGGAAGAAAATGTTTCTAATAATGAAACAGTTGGGTGTTTGATCACAGAAATGGTGACATGAGTATGTACACTTGACAAAAACAGAATGGAAGTTCCCAAACATGTTATGTGGATTTCTTTCCCTGCTTTGGATATCATTACTCTTATTCATACATGGAAACAGCTGTAGCTACACTACAGCCATGACAGGCTCTATACAGACTGGCCAAAAAGTAGGTCTGAGTTTCAGTTTACTCTAAGGCAACACCTAAGTCCAGGAAAGGCCAAAAACTGAGACTACCCTGATGGGAAAAGTCCTTATGTGTATATGTTTGTCTTATTTGATGATAAATATAGCACTTTTGGCCAATAGGAAAGCACCATAGGTGGGACTAGGAGAGAAGGAGGATTCTGGGAAATGTAGTGGGGGGGGGAGTCGCCATGTGATCCCAGAGAGGATGAATGCCGCTGGTGTCCTCTATAAGTCTTTATAAAATATATAGATTAATGGTTATGGTTGATACTTAAGACAGAGCTAGCATATAAGAAATCCTAGTCATTGGCCAGCAGCATTGTAACAAATATTAATCTCTCTGTGTCATTTTGGGGCCCTAACGTGGTGGCTGAACTCAGGCAGCTGGCAGAAAGAGTTATCTTTATACTACCCAGGACCCACATAGGAACAAACTAATTAGCATCCAAGGGGAACAGGCCTAACATTCCAAAGGAAATACTTAATGTTCAACCATTGTTGATAGGATCACCAGATATCCCTTAACCTAGGACACACTCATCCCCTTTCACCAAGAGCCAATTAGGGGTCATGAACTTTAGAAATCCCATCAGTCCAACCTCTGTTATGCTAAAAATCCCACCCCAACTGAGTTCCAGGATCCTCAATCTTGTACCACTGTGTTGGGAACACAGAGGGTCCAAGCTTGAGTTTAAAATAAAGGCTCTTTGCTTTTACATACATGTTCATACTCCATGGAGGTTTTGGCGTAACAAAAGCCACTAGGGAAACTGGGAGAATTAGTAAAGCATCCTCACTGTACTTCCTTTCCAACCTTCTATGAACTGATACTTTTTCAAAATAAAAATTTGAAGAAATAATGCATACTGAAACCACCACACAAATGAGCAGGGCAAAGAAGACATTCTTCTTATGACCTTCTACTTCCATATTCCTGTGTCACTGTCTCAGCTCAGAGAGAGGCACTAATAGACACTGACTGGCACTAATAGGCACTGACAATATTTACAGCATGGATAGGCACTGGCAGTTACTAACATGAACAGGGACTGATGACACTGACAGGTGCTGACAGAACTGGCAGGCACAGGGAGCAGCTGCAGTCACTAACCTGTGCTTGCAGGCATTGACAGTACTAGCCACACTGACATAATGGACAAGCACTGACAGGTGGTATCAGGTACTAACAGGCACTGGAATATACTGACATGCACTTGCAGGCATTGACAGCAGACATATTTTGATATGTACTAACATGTACTTACAGGCACTGACAGGCATTGGCATGCACTGACAGGCACTGACTGGTATTGACATCACTGACAGGCATGTACTAACATGTACAGACAGGCACTGATAGGCACTGACAGGTACCTACAACATTGACAAGCATGTACTAACATGTACAGACAGGCACTGACAGGCACTGACAGGCACTGACAGGTACTGACAATACTGACAGGCATGCACTAACATGTACAGACAGGTACTGACATCACTGACAGGCACTGGCAGATACTGACATAATGGATAAGCACTGACATATTTTGACATGTACTAGCATACTGATAAGCACTGACATACAATGGTAGGCACTGGTGTGTACTGACCAGTACTGACAGCACTGATAGGCACTGACAGACATGTACTAACATGTACTGACAGACATATACTAACATACTGATAGGCACTAACAGATATGTACTAACTTGTACTGACAGCTCTGCCAGTTATTGACAGGTATAACATGTACTGACAGGCACTGGCATGTACTAACATGTACTGACAGGCACAGACATACATTGACACCTCCATACTGTGACTCTCTTCACTGCCTCCACAGGAAAAGGTGGACAGGGACTCCATTTCTTTCCTTGTTTTTCATGATTAATCCTGTGCCCTCCTTAATATTGTCCCACCCTTTGCCCTAGAGCCTTATAATAAGTCAGAAAAAAAACAAAAAAAACAAAAAGAAGACAATGAAAAATTCATAAATCCCACCTTTGGCACAAAGACCATTTTATATGCTGTTTTCATTATTTGCTGTTTACCAGAGTAATCATTTGTGGTTCCTGAATATATTTATAATTATTATTATAATGACTGCATCATATTTCCTCAAATGAAAGGAACATTTTTAAGCATTAATTAGTATGAGGGATATGGAAATTGTCCATAGAGCTATTATTTACTCTTTGAGTTTCCTTTCTTAGGATAGATAACTTTCATTGGAATTGTTCTATCAAGGGAAAATTTTATTTTCAATTTACTATTCTTAAAACTTATGTTAACATTGATTTCCAAAAGATACTATGCTCATTTACCTTTATGTCAAGACATTTTCCTCAGTGAAGTCTCCATCTTGTCTTTTCAGACATGGTCTTTAAATGAAACTGAAGCATAATATTTCAGCTAGACTATCAAGCCCCAGGAATCAGCCCATGTCTAACTTCCCAGTGATAGAATTTCCCATGGGTGCTGTGTGGATCTGGACTCAGGACCCTTGCATATGCATCCATCACTTTCCCACTGAGAAATGTCCAATGCCTCCCAAGTGTTCTCTTTACCATATTTTAAGTAGGCATTTCTATCATTTAAAAATACTAATTATAAGTATCTAAATACTAATTATAAGCATTAAGTAATTCTTATTCAGAGATAAATATTATATTTGAAATTTAGTTAATAGTGTGTAAAACAATTAAGTTCTTAAATTATATTTATTTAATTATATTATATAATTATATTTATGCCATATTTTTACCTGAAGGATGAAGAATAAAAAACTTGTCTAAGGTCACAAAGCTACAATAAAAATAAAATCACATATAATTTACATTTAATTTCCTTGTAACTTAGTTGAACATTTTTCCACATTCATGGTAACAAATTATCTCTCTCTTTTATACAAGTTACCTGGCACTTTCATATTTTTTAAAATATATTTTTAAGAAAGAATGTGTTTTTTATATAATGTGCTAACATTTGCCTGTTATTTTGTGATAGATATTTTTATAGTCTATTATTAATAATTTCTTATGTGTTTAATCTGCTTATAATGTTAAAAATAGGATTATTCATACAGTAGCTTCTTGGTCCTTTGTTGAAATAAGGGAATGAATATAGAAGAAAATCCTATAGACTAAAAGAAAGTTAGCCTACTGAGACTTCCAAATACTCAAAATTACACAGAATATCTAAGAGGACATTTCATCACATACAACATTAACTTTAATTTATATCACCTGGCATTCCATGAGCCATATTTCTTCCAGTGGCTAAGCTCTTGCCAGCTTCTAAATTAGGTCCCTTATGGAAGCTACATTAACCCCTTTGGGATAGCAGGGCAGCAGTGCATACAGACACTGTTTTCAGAGTGGTGGACAGGTTGTATTTGCTGACAGAGCAAGACCTCAGCCAAGGAACACAAAGCAGCATAATCCCTGGAAGCCTGCCCCTGAACAGGCAGTCTCCATGCCTCCTAGGCTGAATGCAGGAAAATTTAGCCCCAGTTCATCTGTGATGGGCAATAGACCTGGCTGGCTGTGTCTGGACACCAGGACACATACATGTGTGAGACAGGGCTCCCCAGAGAGCAGAACCAGTATTGTTTGGGGAGAGAGGCAGGTGGAGAGATTTATTATGATGAATTGGTTAACAAAACATGTTGAGAAGGCCCGGATCCACTGTTTGCAAGATAATCAGAGAAGCTGATGATGTTTCTGTTGGACTCTAAAGATTTCAGAACCAAAAAGCCAGTGGCATAATCTCCTCTTCCCAGGACCAGAGAAGAGGACACAGCTGGCCCAAACTCACAGTAAGGAGAAGAAGATGAAGTCCTTATCCCTCCTCCTTTCATTCTGCTCCACCTTCAGTGATTTGGATGATGACCACCCATGAAAGAGATCACTTTGCTTTGCTGAATCTACATATCGCAATGCTCCTTTGGGGCTGTAACTGTAGTGCAATGGGAGGAGTACTGACCTAGCATCCCAGGGGTTCATACAAATTAGTGTGGTACAGTCCTATTCTCAGAACACTCCAGCGGGGAAGCCAGAAGGTATGGAGCTCATGATCATCAACAGCCTTGGCCATTTCCTGGACAATCAGATTGGAGGATCCTGTCTCAAATCAACATCAACAACAAAATTAAGTAATACCAAATGGTACTCTCATCCCCAAAATAGATTCCAAAAAATAATTTCCTGATTGCCCCAGATCAGTCAAGATTACACATGGAATTAACAGTCACAGTACCTATGAGTGTTGTGGAGGACTGGAGGCAGAGAGCTTGACAGCTCCCTAACCTGTTCTGGGCAGGCTGATAAAATGAATAAAGTTGTTTTGGTCATATGGATTTTCTCATGCTTTTTCTGTTTCTTTTGTAACTTGTTGCATAATCATCAGTTTCTTCATACCTGCATTAAATCTTGCTATATCAACTTACACCTAGTTCATCAAATAAACTGTCCATAATTGATCTTTTGACATTTATCTGGCCAAAATATTGACAGCATAGATTATGTGCTGGCACGTTAGTCTGCTCTGAATGAAATTACAGCCAGCATCTTAGTGTGAATACTGTCTGTGCTGCTTCCCCAAGAACCTTCAGAATTAAGCCTTCCCTCAAGTCATAGGCCAGGGATTAGTGATTAGAATCCAGTGACAGCTTAAGGAATAAAGTGTCTACCTGGCATCTCTCAAGGGTCTTCCTACATCCATTCTTCTCACTTCTGTTCTATCTTCTATTACTAGAGACATTCCCAGATTGGGTCTTCATGACACCAGTGTTTTCTAATTTGCTATAGAAGAAAAGTGAGCTGGGTGTCAAATTACTATGCTAATAATCCAATAAAGAAACTAATAACAAAAATGTGTGTCCAAGATAAAGTTCTTGTTGTTTAAAGATAAAGCATTTCTAGGTGATAATGGAGAGATAGAACAGCATTGTGGGAAATATATTTTGAAACTGTACACATAAAATGCATAACTTATGATGGCTACAGACTGTGCTAACCTTTATCTTAAGAAGGGTGTAATTACTCACAGCTACACAGTGTTTGTGAGTTATCATTACTCACTCATGAAAGCAAATGTGTAAATGTCACTGTGGGCACTAAAGTCACACACAATCATTCTACTTTTAATGGAATATGAATGCTGATAAAGCCAGTGCATATAAAAAGGTGCATTTGCACACATCAAATGAATGCATTATAAATGAAAGGGTAAAGAAAGAAAGAGTATGAAATATACTTAAAATAAGAATAATGGTAGAGAAGAAATATGAATGTGTAAGACTCTACTCCATAGTGCATAATGCAAGGTGTTTTCAAATTAATTACTTCATTTGATATTTATTTTGGTATCAACAAAATAACCTTGAGTTAGTCAGTGTTCACGCGTAAAGAAAAAGGAAAATCAATTGAACATGTGTGTAGTTTAATGTTCATTTAAAGATGTGTATATAAACACACATACACACACACAGACAGACAGAACATGGCTAAGATTTATTTCAAAGAATTGGCTCACACAATTGTGGAACTATCAGTTGTGACATTTTCATGTCAGGCCAACCAGCTAGAAATTGTAGCAAGAGTTTATATTAGGGTTCCGAGTATAAAAGTACTGCAATTTCTGTGTTGCATTCTATAGGAAAAATTCCTCTCTACTCTGAGGACTTTGATCTTTTCTTTTGGCTCTCAACTGAATCAGCCTAGGACTTCCATCAGGGAGGATAATTTCTTTACTATATTTCTGTTGACTTTAACATTTGCCAGTTTGAAATGCTTTCAGAACACATAGGCAACAGTTTATCTAAACAACTGCCATCTAGCCCAGCCAAGTTGACACATTAAAATTAACCATTGAACCCCTATTATTACAGACTAGAAATGTGAGGTTTAAAGATGTTAATAATATATCCAGAGACACACAGGAATTGTGGCCCATGGAAAAGAAGCACTGAAGACATCAACAAGTTTGGTAAATCCTTACATTCTCAGATGTGCCATTTTCTGGGCAATCAACATGCCTAGAGCCATTGTACTTTCACTTACTAAAGTGAATATTGGATGTTCTCTTGGCATATAATAAGAACTCAAGCAAACTGTGTGACTTATAAACAAGCCCTTCAACAAACATACACTTTTAAAATCTCTCTCTCTCTCTCTCTCTCTCTCTCTCTCTCTCACACACACACACACAGAGAGAGAGAGAGAGAGAGAGAGAGAGAGAGAGAGCACAATCAGATTCAAATTCAAGGATGCTGTCTTCAAAATAACCAACTAACTAAAAAAATTTTAAAAAATAAAAATATATATGTGAAAAAAGAATGTGCAACAATGATTTGTTTCATACAGAAGTGTTACAAGCTGAGTATGTATGCTTATGCTTTAGCTAACATTGGATTATCATCTTCTGTGTATCTGAAGCCTCCTAGAATACCTGTGTATGTGTATGTATGTGTGCACATGTATGCATGCCTGTGTAAGTATGTACTAGTGAAACAGTCATTACCCCAAGAGCAGTTTACAGTCTAACCTGGAAGCCAAAGCATGTGTCCACAGCACAAGAGTCCAGAATTCAATTGCTCATAAAGAACTGGGATCCCTTTCATCACAACCATTCCATAAGCTAGTATCAAGCAGCTTATCTGAATGATAGACACAAACTAAAATGAATAACAGATTAGAAATCATTTCCAATATTTCTGAGCACAATCAACTTCTGCAGGTATATAAGGACCACCTCTGAGTGCAGCAAGTCAAGTAAACAGAATATATGTGCCTATAAACCTCTATGCTAGGATGAATGTTCATGACAGAGTACGAATAACACACAGACTGGGCTAATGACCAGTGTACTGTAGCAGGATTGTTCACCTTTTACTCTAGATTGTTAATTAATGAATTTTCCCCTGCTAGCTGCAATCTGTTCTCTGGGGATTGTGATTTATAAATTATGGTTTGGACGTGTATTCTTAAATACAAAAGCACAGCCCTAGAAGTTAGCCATTGATTGTATTCATCTTTTAGTTTTGAAAATAAAAGTCAAGTGGAGTGCTTTTCTGCACTACATTTAGAACTATTGCATGTACAAGAGAAGAAAAGGCTAAATGAAAGCAACTAACTTCAACTTAGAAAGCATTTTTCTTTAAAATCCTTCGTATGTTTTAGACAAGATTAACATATAAATTAATAATCACAATTCTCTGTTGATATGTAGTGGTACACATACATATATACAGGCAAGCATAAAATAAATAGTAAAATAAGATACTGATAAAATAAAAATAAGTACATTTTTAAAAAGAGAGAGAGATACCTTCTGTTCTTTTCTCCTCTTCAAAACTTGGTTGGCAGTTGCTCGTCATCAAGCCATGGTCTTAATGGTTTCTACTTAATCTGTATGTCCTGCTAGTGGGTGTTCATACTTTTAACAGAGCACTGTAATGATTCCTAGCAAGTTTATTACATCAATGCTCCTACAAGACTATACGTCTCTTGGAACCAAGGGCATTTCATTTATCCTCTTTTACAAATACCTAGTACACCTGCAACATATCAATTAATTAATAATATTTGATGAATTAATGAATGGGAGAATACCATAGGTGTTCCTAAAAGTACTTCATCAACTTCCAGCTAGGCCTTTGCACAATGGAGTATTTGTCACAAGAATGATAGTCTTGAAATAAGAGCATTACAGAGGAAGAAACTCCAAGAACCTCTCAGTGCCCCATTTTACAAATTAGGAGACACCATGACCTCCAGAGATTATTTTTAAGGTGATATAAATTATAGTCATCAGTGCTCAACCAAGAGTATACCTTTCCCAACAACTGCTAATTTGTTTGTGATTCTCTGTCATACTGTTTTTTAGGACAAACAGAAGTCAACTTACTTCAAAAGAAATTGAATGTTGATATGCCTATTAATGTACAATCTCTTCCTCTAATTCACTCATGAACAAAAACCATATTAAGTATACTATTAATTTCAATTTCCACTACAGTTGATATTTAATTTAAAAGGTTTATTGGAACATTCTGAAAGACATCTAGTCAGATTCTAGATTTCCCCTCTTCTGCCCCAAGGTTTGGTTAATATATGAGATTACTTGTAGATTCCAAGTAATCTATTACAAATGTGTAAAACCCATGCCTATTGGGCTGACATCACCATAGTATGCATATGACTGCTACTCTCCATCAGATGAACCCTATTCAAAACTAACTGCTTCAGTGAAATAAACATATGTGAACATATGTGAGCACAGACTTCTTTCCATGTTTGATTAGTGCATCTTCAATGATTTAATGGTGAAAATAATCCTATCTAAGTCCTTAATTCCAGTAAGAATATGGAGGAACATGTGTGTTGCTGAGACCCAAATCTGTCCTTCAGGTCTCTCTTCCATAACAAATACGATCAAAGTTCCTATAATCTAGAAATTAAGCATTCCAATAGAAAAAGTTTTTTTTAAACTACGAAAATATTTTAATTATAAATTCAAATATGACGTTTACAATTCAAAGACATAAGCAATATAGGAAAAGATTTTATTCAAAGTGTTTAAGCCACATTTTTAAATAAGCATTACCAATTCCAGGAAAGAACATTTCATCTCTTGATATTAATAATTTTTACATTTTGTGAAATTTAAAATGTTTATATCAAGTCAACTTGAAAATGACAAGGAATGGGGAGCCTCAGTTGATAAATTAAAATGTAGGCTTGGAGTTGTTAGGATGTCAATCATTTTGACTGATAGATTTCACTGCTAAATGAAGATTTAAATTTTTATAAATCTGGCTGCCAGTTGAAGTAGTTGATATAGTCTATAATTCTCTATAAAATGCTTCTTGGAGAGTCAAAAATGTATGAGTTGTAATGCTCACAGTAATGCTTCAGGTGTTCTCTGCTCAGTTTTCCGTGGAACTTTTTACAGAGACACCTAGCTAGCCTTTCACTGACCATAAAAGAATAGGTACAGTCTCAATACTAGCATGATAGGAAAGTACACGCAAAAGATTATAGAATATTACACCGAAGTTAAAAAATTAAAGCAATAGAAACTTTCAAGTACATCCAGATATGTCACAAATTAAAGATTAACAAAGTGACATGAATTTGTGCCATTGGAGGACCAAAATTATATAGCTTATTTTCACATTTACATCCTCATGCAATAATTATTTTTAAATAAATTTATGTGCCCCCCTATTTAATAATTTATCAATATATCTTTGAAGTGAATACAGTATATATGTCATAGAACCAAACACAGAATTGTTGAGGAGCTGTAGGTCTTGTTTTTATAAAACTTTGTGTTGAAATCTTGATACTAGTCTTAGAAATCAAAAAAATGAAATTATTTTAACTTTTGCAATAAATTTCTTGAAGTTATTTGTTTGTATTTGTATTTGTAGCTCAGCAGTTGGCACAACCGAGAATGTGATGCAGCGATGAGTACTGGATATATATATATATATATATATATATATATATATATATATCACCAAGATATTGGTGATCTAAAAATAATTTTCATATTTACAAAGCAAAAAGAAAGTAGATCATGAGTGTAAACACGAAAGGAAAATAGATTTACCATCTCATCCACTATGATTCTATTTTGAGTTTAAGAAAAAGAAGTCTCAGGAGAAATGGAGAACTATGTTTACATACATGTAGAATTAATCACAAATTATTTTACTGAGGAAAAGAGAAGTTCATGTAAACACTTGGCAGAGATGCTGTTGCAGAATACACAGCTTTGGAAAATTAAAAAAATATGTATGAAGAGACTCTCAACTTAACTAATAAACAGGTAAAAGAGAAACAAAACAACCTGGAAATGTTCACTCATGGCTGCAAAAGGTTAGAAGACTGACACAACCACTGCTACTGTACATTTCCAAGGGATTCTACTAGCAACATCTGCATAGGATGGATATAGAAACAGAGCTAACTGCAGAGAAATTCTGTAGTATGAATCCAAACTATAGAGTCTGCATACGTTCTATCAAGGCAATTTCATTTCCCGTATTCTTTTAGAAATGTTTACGAAAGTACATCTTTAAGAATGGTAATTACAACATCTGTAGTGATTTTAAAATACTAAATACAAGAGCTAGAGAGATGGTTCAACAATTTATGGCACTTGATACTGTTTCAGAGGACCTGGTTTCAATTCCCAGTTCCTATATGGGAAAGATTATAGCCACTTGTATTGCTAGCCCCAGTGTATCATGGCTTCTTCTGGGCCCTGCAGGCACCTGCATAAACAAATTATCTATACATAAACTCAGATATATACATATACATACAAGATAAATAAATAAAATATTTTAAATTATAAATATTTACCAAAGAATTCTTTTTTGTTTGAACATCTCAATATTTAATTTTAATATTAACTGAGTATCACTTTTGGTCAGAGACTTCATTTGGTGGTATTTATACACAAGAAGTAAGCAAGTTTATAATTATAGTAGTTGAAATGTTTTTAATGATGGCAAAGGAAAAGAAAAGACATTATTCTTCATCAGAGGAAGTTGGATAAGTACTATGAAAGACAATGCTGCAAGTACATTTTAACTTAAAATAGAAAAAGATAGTCTTATAATGCCATTAAGAAAAAGGTTAAACAAAATATTCATGATGCAATCTTAGTTTCATAAGTAACCAGGTTTGACCACCCTACTACCACTTAAATGGAACTCTAGGCACCACTTAAAAGTAATTTTATAGAATGATCAGTCTGATACCCAATCTCTGTTTTGGTAGCTATTGCATCTTAACTAAACTGCAGCCAGTATTACAAAGAAACCATACTCATGCATATACAGCCATATTTCAGAACCTTAGTAATATTCTCAATATCAGTGTCCCTTTATCTTTTTCAGGAGCTCCAGGATTTAATTTCTGCTAAGGACAACTAAGTCAGGAAAACTTAACTCTGAGAGGTTCAATAACATTAAACAAATGACCAGTGTGGCATACCAGTGTGTTTTGTATAGTGCATCCTTTGTTAGATGATGAAAGATTCCAGGATAGCATTTAACTCAAGTCAACTAGTATACTATAAGCTTACATTGTGTTTCAATGAGGGACACCAATGTATTCTGTCCAAATGAAATAGATAGTAACATCCTGGCATCCCCTCTGGTGAAAGCTCTAATCACAGTTCATCCCCACACTGGATAACAGCAAGTAAATATTTCTGATTGGCCAGTCACAGGACAGAATCCTCCAGCTAAGCTCATTTGCAAAATATGGACCAATGACTTGACTAGGCCAAGAAAAGACACCCTCTGCATTTGATACGGTTTTGCTTTCTTTGCTTTGGTTTGTTTTGTGATTGGGCTATTGGGAAACACTGTAAATTATAGAGAAATTTTCTTTTATACAATAAAAGTGCTCTTTAGAAACTCCATCCCAGTTTGAACAAATGGCTGATTAACATCTCAAAATGTGATTGCTGCATTGGCTGTGGAGGGAAAGAACATTAAACTACGTCCCAGAACCATTACATATACAGGAGAATGGATGAAAAGAAAATGACAGAAAACATACTTTACATGTCCTTTTATATACAAAATTCATACTTAAAATTTTCTTACAATGTGTATATTTGTGTGTATGGGTTTATACACATCTCTCCATAAGCCACAAAATTGGTTAGGGGATAAGGACAGGAGAGAAAGACATCTTGAAAAATGTAGGAATTATTGTATATTTCTATAAGGTTTTAATTTCAAATAAGCTATAAGTTTACATTTTATAAAAACAGTTTATAAAATTACAGACATGATACTAGGTATGAATTTGAAATGTGTCCCACTGGGTTACATGTTGAAGCTTTGCTCCACAGCCTGTGATGCTCTTTTGGAGACTTGCAGGTTTAAGGGGTTGGGACAAGTCAGAGAAAGGGTACTAGAAGGGAGACTTTAAAAGTTATATGTCTCTTCCATTTCTTTATTTCTTGTCTACCATGAAGTGAACAGCCTCCTCCTCTGAATGTTCCTGTTGCCTCCATGTTCTCTCCTCTAAGGGACACAAGGACATGATGTCTGACTGAACCCTCTGAAACCGTGATTGAAACAAAATACTTCCACATATTGAGTGGTTTGTGTAAGACATACTGCCACAGAGATAAGAAAAGGTTTTCACCACTTCTGAGTAGTGATTACCACAAATACTTATGACATATCTGCACTCACAGATTCCTGCAGTATTTGTGAAGAGACATTGTGATTATAAGAAGAAAGGTAAGACAATAAAAGGGTGCTGTTGCATGGAACTTTTTGTTCAGTTACACCAATTAGACAGTAATTAAATGTCATAGAGATTTATACACAAGTGGTATGAGTGCCAGTCTCCTGGATTTGATGCCATGTATTACTATTGTTAATATGTAATCCTTACTGGAAAGGAGAAGAGCTACATAAGATGTTCTGGGCTGTGTCTGAAATTTCTAGGGAATCTATAAAAAAATAAAAATTCTAAACTAAAAGTAGTATTGATTGTAAAGAATGAGATCTTATTTAATGTGAATGAGCACTATGGAAACAGATGAAAATAAACACTAACAAATGGAAGGAAAACAAAACAAGACAAAAAAGATGTAGGAATTAGAGTAATGGAATGCATGTGATAAGAAATCAGAAGGCCTGGCCAGGATGTGGCTCAGCATATCACAGTGCTTGCTGCCATGCCCAATATCCTGAATTTCATCCCTCGGATCAACACAGTGGAAGAAGAGCTTCACCTGCTGCTTGTCATTTCACCTCCACACACCTGTGCTGTGAAAGCACACACTCACCCCTCCACACACATATGCTGTGCCTGCACACACTCACTCCTCCACACACATGTGCTGTGCCTTCACCCACATTCCCCTCCACACACACACACACACACAGAAAGACATTTTTCAAGATGTCTAATTATTTATTCTAAATAATTAGAAAATACTAAAGGAAGAAAGAAAGCATAGGGAGACAGTCTCCCGAATGCTGTTCTGAGGGTGTAACAGATAGGGCTTGCTTGAGATTTCCATTATTGCATGTTCTGACATTTCCTGACTCATAGAGCCTGTTAGGAAGGTCTTTGGATCCTTACCTGAGATGCTTGACACTCCTTCCTATCCATATGCCCCAGCTGTACATAGTCACATGGTCTCAGTGAATGCTGGAGTATACAGATATAGAAGGACAGCTGAACGGATAATTTCACCTCTACAGCTATGGGGAATCTATTGTTAATCCATGCTGAGCTGAGTTTTTGATGCTGTGACTTGCTTCACCCATGCTCTGTGTGTAAAACCTGAACTGTGGTGGAATTGCACTTTGGTGTGTTGTTGCTGCCTAGTCTGGGATGAGTAGATGTTCATGTCTCCTCAGAAAAATGTTACACAATGGCTGAGGGACAGGGAACCCTACAGGAGAGAAGGAGGACAGTGGAGGAGAAGAATTAATGAGACCATAGTATAAGACACATGAATGAGAATATCATGATGAAGCTCATTACTTATACATTAATGTGAAATCTAATTTTAAAATTGTTAGAGAGCATGTCTAATAGCTAGAATACACAGCAATAAGAATACAGATGGCTCAAATACACATGGGGGTAGTGTTTAGCATTATCTGCCCAAAGCTGATCATCAGAACATTGTCTGTATTTATGTATATTAATAAATACATCCTCTTCAAAATGTACCTTAGACTAGTCATAGCAAAAATTGCTAGATTCTGAATTGCACACTACACAGTGTCTATATAATGGCTTGGATAGGAAAGGTGCCCCCTAAGAAGCTTCCCGTATTGAAGGCTTTGTTCCCAGATAGTGGGTGCTGGTATAAGGGCAATGAAGTCATGAATATGCTATTCTCCTCAATGAGCCTACCACTGATACATTTATAGCCGAATGTGTACTTGGAGATTGGGCCTGTTTGGAGAAACTAAGTCACAGAAGCAACGTTCGTGGGGAACTTTGTATCCCTCTTTTCTCTTGCTCTGCCTCCTGCACCTCAAGAGGTAAGCAGCTTTCCTTCATCATGCCCTAACACAGTGGCGTTTCTGTCTCAGCACCACCCTAATGTCACTGAATGACCACAGTCTGAGATGTGTGAATATGCAGTTTCCCTGCGCTGTCTTATGTGGCTAATACAATCCATTTGCACAGTACACCACAGGCAGCTTTCACAATGGAATGGGTAATCAGTTGCAGATTTCACATAAAGTAATTTTGATGGTAATATTTAGAAAACACAACTAAAAGAGCAGATATTTACTTCATCCTGTAGTCTCTAAAAAACAGCCATCCCATAGATAGCTCACTTTAAGTCCAGAAACATATTATTAGTTACTAATGTGGAATTTAAGAAATAAAAAAATAAAACCTCCCATTATACCTTTCATTTTCCATTTCTTTCTTTCTTCCTTTCTTTCTTTCTTTCTTTCTTTCTTTCTTTTTTTTTTTGGTTTTTCAAGACAGGGTTTCTCTGTGGCTTTGGAGGCTATCCTGGAACTAGCTCTTGTAGATCAGGCTGGTCTCGAACTCACAGAGATCCACCTGCCTCTGCCTCCCGAGTGCTGGGATTAAAGGCGTGTGCCACCAACGCCCGGCTCATTTTCCATTTCTTTTCCATCTTTTTGCCTGTTCAACATACAGGATATCATGGAAATTCCAAAACTACCTGCTAGTTAATTAAATTGAACTCTTGGCAGCTGTGGACTCTTATCTAACAGACAACATATTAGGTAAGCAGATCCCATCTCTGCACACAGTACACATTCGTGGTAGACAGTAGTTTTCCCTCCACTTCCCTATGCTGAGATGTGGCACAGTGATGACTCTTAGGAGGCCATCTCACCCTTCCAGTCCCCCAGAGTCTTTGGAAGATGTAAACAGTAGGACCTTGATTTTTCTGCCTCTGGTGATGTTGTCTCACATTTTGAAATGCCACAAAAGAAAATCAATCTCATCTTTTAACTTTTATTCTCACAGAATTTCAGCACTGTGTTATAAGCACCTGAGTTTTTGTTTGCTTGTTTGTTGTGTGTGCAGTATTACAGAGCCCTGGAAGAGCATGAGCAGGGGACACCATGATCACGAGCAGAGCAGGAAACAGACTATAGAATTGATTTTCGTATGGTCTGTGTGTTGTTCTTGTCACTTAATTCGAAATGAAGCAATCCATTTTATTTTAAACTGCCTGATGAGAATAATATCCTTACTTTACAATAAAAATGAATATGGCATTAATTACTGTTTCTTAATCATTTTAAAATACTATAAAATTTCAATAAAAATTGCTAAACTAATCAAAATATTTCCTGTTTCATTAAAACTATGAGCTCTTCCTCATGACTTCGAATGAGCAATAAAGTTTGATAGCATAGCACAATTGAGATTGCTTCTTGGATAAGGATAATTTTTTTCTAAAGGCGTGTTATATGAATGCATTAAATATTTGATGCATAATAAAGGGGAAATAACATCTCTTTCCACTAAGCTGCCTCAAATATCAATTACAAAGAAAAGATTTGCTAAGCTAATGATTTTCTAAGTAGCCACAAATGCTTTCATAATTCCTGATGTGTTCTTTTTGTTCCTCAGAATAAATGAGTTGTTAATCTCAATATTTGGTAGTTTTGCTTTTTTACGGCAAGGATTTACTCAACAAGCTATTTAACTTCTGTCTTGTATTTCATACTATGGTTTCTAAGAGTGAGTCACCAGGAAACACTACCTCAAACCTGATGGCAGTGACATATAACCAAGACTCGGCATGGTCATTTAGTCAATGCAGGGTTGTAGTTATATTTGAGGACAGAACAGTAATGAGAAGCTATCTCTACAAAACTATTGCTCATACAAATATCTAAACTGTTCAATTAATGATTTCCTTCACCCACAATGCATATCCTTATGTAATTTCCTCCCTGTATGATTGCCAGATTGCTTCTGTGACTTCTGGCAATGGCATATTAATAAATGTAAGATGCACAGAAGCTGCATAAGTGTGTGTGCATCAAGACTCACCCTCCTGGCACCCAGATGCAATGTGGACAGAGGATGTCAAGAAGACAGCTCCAACTAAGTCATACATGTGACTGAGATCTTCAAACCAGCTAGTCATGCCTTCCTGTCAAAGGAGCACTAACATCCATCAGGCTTTTCAGCATCTCACAGAGCAGGCATGTAGCTTCTCAACTGAGCCTCACTCAACTTCCCATAGCTTCAGAGTAGAGAGCAAATAAGCTTTGTTTTATGCCACTAAAAGTAATTTAGCAGACAAAGGAAATAGTTAAGTCAATAAAGAGCTGGCCTTGAAAACTTTAGGATATGTGTTTGGACCTCAGAATCCACATAAAAATGGTGTCAGTGTGGTAGGCACTTGCAATCCCAACACTAGGGCAGCTCACTAACTAGATAGCTCAGCTTAGTGAATCCCATGCCAGTGAGAGAAACTGCCTCAAGAAAAATAAAATGATGGGTGATGCTTGAGGAACAACATTTAAGTTCATCCTCTAGCCTCCATGATCACACACACACACACACACACACACACACACACACACACACACACACAATCAAATTAGCTTCTAGGCACTTTTCCTGACAGCATGCACGGCATAAAAGTACTAAGCAAGTTTAAACTATATGTGAGAAGTCAAACACACTGGATGATGGGCACCTCACATGAGGCTGTTGTTCCTAAGTGATTGCCATTAATCAAAGTCAACCACTGGATAATTTTTTTTCTATATGCCATTAACCTGAAAATAAATATAGCTGGGTGGAGGATTTCACCACTTTGCTGTAATTATGTTTCCAACAATGAAAGCATGCTCAATATAGAAATTTGAGTTTGAAAACCTGTTATGCTTGAATCACCCTGCTACAGATTACACCTGTAAAACTAAGTCTCCTAAAAATCTGAAACCTTAACTAAAGACCCATTACTACAGGGCAAGTAATTTTGCATCCCCTGTCACATCAGCATGCAGCTGATCAATTACTGACAAAATTGAAAATTGACACCTTTTATTAGTCAATATATTGAAAATTTACCTACTATATTCAACATTCCTAGCATTGAATAATCTAATGTTCTTTGACTAAATGAACCTGAAAATGACTTCTGCCTGCCCACTCTGGGAACTCCTGGCCTGGGATCTGCAGCAGTTCAACTTGCCCCCAGAGAAGCTAGGAAACAAGGAGGACCCTAAGAGAGACAAACATGGTCACCTGGAGAAGGGGAAAGGAACAAGTTCTCCTGAGCAAATTGGGAGCATGCAGGGATGGGAGATGTAGCTAGGAGAATGAGAAGAGGAGAGGAGGAGAACATGAAGTAGCAGGGATTTTGAGTCAGGGGAAGAATAGAGGAGAGCAAGATAAGAGATACCATAATACAGGGAGCCATTGTAGGATTAAAATCTGGCACTAGGGAAATGTCCAGAGATCTACAAGGATGACACAAACTAACAATCTAAGCAATAATAGAGAGGCTACCTTAAATACCCTTCCCTGATAATAAGATTGACTACCTTATATGCCGTCATAGACCCTTCATCCAGCAGCTGATTGAAGCATAAGCAGACACCCACAACTAAACGCTGAAGTGAACTGTAATCCAGTTGCAGAGAGGGAGGAATGATAAGCAAAGTGTTCAAGACCAGACTCGTGAAACCCACAGAAACAGCTGACCTGAACTAGTGGGAGTTCATTGTCCCCAGACTTTTAGCTGGGAAAACTGCATAGGACTGATCCATAGCCCCTGAATGTGGGTGTCAATGAGGAGGCCTCAGAAATCTATCCGGTCTCTGGTATTAGATCAGTATTTATCCCTAGCATCTGAGTGGACTTTGGGGACCCATTCCACATAGAGGGATACTCTCTCAGCCTAGACACATGGCAGAGAGCCTAGGCCCTGCTCCAAATGGTATTACATACTCTGAAGATCCTCCTTGGAAGGCCTCATTCTCCCTGGGGAGAAGAAATGGTATGGGATAGGGAGTTAGTGGGGGGCAGGGGAGGAAGGGAGGGATAGGAAACTGGGCTTGACATGTAAACAATCTCATTTCTAATTTAAATTAAAAAATTGGGAAAAAAATGAAAATTTTTCATGAAGCAAAATGGTTAAGTGCTCCCATAGACATTTTAAACTGAAATATCTAAGAATTACACTATGTGTTCTTAAGGCAGGAGACAAAGTAATAGAAAATCTTACTAGACAAAATCTCTTATTAATATGAGTGGTGTCTACAAAGATTTTTCTAAACATAGCAATTTAAAAACCTAATGAACAGAAGGGAATTGTGTCATTGTAAGTCTAAACGACTTTGAGATAGTGATGTTCATATCAATTCATGCTTGCTTTCATAACTTGTCAGCCAACAGTTGGCATAGCAGGGAAAGGCAAAGGCCTGCAGTTAAAATCAGTAAAACAGGATAATTTATTGGAAAAAAAATGGTACTGAAATGATCAAAACCACTGGCTGTTTGGGTTTCATCTTATTTTGTTGACATTTTATGGAAACATAAATAATCTTTATTATTGTGTAACTTGCACTTAGCCATCAATTTTTAAATGTTACTTGAGATAAAATCAGACTCAACATCTAAACCATTTGGAGGATCTGTGTTCAGTGAATTTGATGCTATGATAGCTAGGCTCATGACGGATACATACTAGATGGATGAATAGATAATTAAGAAATAGATTTTAGATGATAGATAATCAAACCAGTTAGAGGGACTGTTTCAGTGAATTTGGTGTTATGATAGCTAGGTCTATGACAATTCCATGTTAAAATGGTGAATAGAAAATTGATAGATTACAGAAGACAGAGTTATTATATATGGAAGATATATAGATATATTATAGATGGATAGATGAGAGGTAGGCAGATGATTAGATAGATGATAGATAGATAGATAGATAGATAGATAGATAGATAGATAGATAGATAGACAGACAGATAGATGTCTCTTTTAGTGTTTATGTTTCAGGTTGAAAATAAAATAAATTGTATAATGTTTATTCCAGAGAAGAACTGGTTCTGCAGTTTTGTTTTGAAAATAAAGTAGCACAGAATTCTTGATTTCTAATGTTCAACTCACCAATATAAATCTTCTTCTCCCTGCTTTTAGGTGCATTAGCTCCACCCAGGAGAAGGCTGGTGTATATGTATTTTGTACTTGAGGAGAATTCTTATATAAATTATTTGCTTAATTAACTAGGTCCATACAACAGAAATCTCCCAAGTATAAGAATAGTGTGGTGACAGAAGCAAGCATTGTACAGTAATAGCTATTTCACACATTCAGAAAGTTGATTCCAGCATAGTTTGAAATTACTGAAATAGAGAGACAAAAGCTAATTAGTTGTTGTGTGCCTCTTGAAAGAAAACCATTGATCTTTATTCCCTAAAACATTGTTTTTATGTATTATGTACGCAAACTAGTGAGAGACAATCTACCTATAAGGTCTTCATTTCATAACCCTATCTTAATACACAGAGTTTTTAAATTTCTGAACAATTAAAAGTATGGCTGTGGTCACCAAATGAACTTTTTTCATCATTTATGGCTACTGATTTGTGAATCATTCTAATGCATTTAACATTAAGGGTTCAAAGCGTTCTAACTATGTCCTTTGTCCCCTGGTGGCTGTAGTTATACATATTATTGACTCCAAAATATTGTCCCTAGAGAAAAGATCAGATAAGACAATTTAAATAGAAGCCTACTGGTAACTGGGCACTTCATACGAAATTTTGTCTGCTTTAAAACTGAAGGTACTTTTGCTTTAAAGCAGTTAATATGGGGACCTTGTGTATTTTTAATGCATTGGTGTGTTCATTATCCTCAAATGTAAAAATAAGGCCTATCAACACATTTATGCATTCTGCTGGTTTGCAATGTGCAACTAAGTAAAATGTAATTTCCTTGTGTGGAATATTGTAATGCACACAGATTGTAATCCCCTTTTCCACCCCATTAGCAGAACTTCTGATTGATATCAAAAGAACAACAGTGGTGCATCAGGTTCTATGTGGAAAAAAAATAACATCTGACTCAAACACTTAGTGATCAAGGCAGAGCCTCAACTCTCTTCTGTGTTGGTTTCTCACAGTGAGAGAGTATCTTAGTAGGATTTCTATTGCTGTTAGGGGTTCAGGGGAGAACTGTGATCAAAACCACCATGAAGAAGGCAGGATTTACCTAGTTTACACTTCCCAGTAACAGTGAATCACCAGGGTAAGTCAGAGCAGGAACTCAAGCAGAACAGGAACCTAGAAGCAGGAACTAAAGCAGACACCACCAAGGAGAGGTGCTTACCTCCTTGATCCCCACCGCTTGTTCAACCTGCTTTCTTATGGCACCCAGAACTGCAAGGTCAGGGACAGAATCCTTTACAGTGATCTTGACCTTCTGACATCAATGTAATGCCCAATAGCCTTGTCTCCAGGCTTGCCCACAGCCTAATCTTGTAGCAGCAATTTCTCAATTGAGATTCCCTCTTCCCAAATGATGCTGGCTTGTCTTAGACTGACATAAACCTTAGCAGCACAGAGGTCAGTCTTTCAACCAATGACATCCTCTCCCAGCTGTCTTTTACTGCTGCCTGTGGACCCTTCCAAGACTGAATGAACTCCTCCCAGAAGCAACAGTGCATGCTCATTTTGCCATGTAACCTCTAGGCTTTTCAAGGAAGTAGATCACCAAAAAGTGTGTTGTGTGTTGATTCCAAGCATTGTATCATCTTTTCTGTCCCTAGAAAATGCTCATTTCATTTGTGTTATAGCCCAGATTTGATGTCTCCCTATTCCTTCTTGGGGAGTGTGATGAAGCTATCTTGAATTTCTTCCTATAGCTTGGGCAGTGCCACTGATGGATTTCTACATTTAGTCTCATTTGTTCACCTGAGTAGGCTTCCATCCTCCTTATCAAGAAGCCTTTAGTGGTTGTGACTGTGGTCACAAATTTTGGAAATGTTTCTTTAAAGAAAGTGTTGTGTCTCCCTCTTGGATTCCTGCAACTCTGGACCAAATTTCCTTTGTTTATTTTCATTTCAATTTTTAAACCAATCAGGTTGCTTCATCACAGGTATAGTACATCTAGGAGATAACACCACAATCTAAAAGATGTTTCAGTTTTGTCAGGTTTGCTAACAGCCCCCAACTAAGGATGTCTCGGATCCTTTTTCCTTCTTCCTTTGTTATCAAAGAGATTAAAGTTCAATATAGTAGACTTGCCTTTCCCACCAAAATATAAATAAGAGTTAAAATATGCTAAAGAATTTAACATATAAAATTTGCATGGCTATATATTTTTATGTTTCTCATACTCAAACCATGTTGTGCCCATACACCTCTCAGGTCCTGCCAAATGTCTAGTTGCTTACACCATGGATCTGTCCTATAAACTTTCTCCCACAGTGTACATTAGTCCATCCTACCCCACAACTTCAGTATCAATCCAAAACTACTTCTAACTTTCTCCTCTTTATGTTTTTAACAGCCTGCCATGTATACCGGACTGACTTTGAACTTATTGTAGAGTTGAGAATGACCTTGTTTCTGCCTCCACCTCCTCAGGGCTGGGATTATAAGTATGCATCATTATTATGCTCAGTTTATGTAGTACTTGGCATAGAAACCAGGGATTCATGCCTGTTGGGCAAGCACTGTATTAACTATCCTACATTCCCAGCCCCAGTAATCCTTTGAAAGTATGCCAAATTCTGCCACTTACTACTGTAAGACTCAGCCCCATGGATGCTTACAGTATCCCGAAATTTTTGCAATTTTGTTCTATGCTTTTTTTCTTTTCACTCTGATACTGCTACAGTGGCTTTTCACATACCTCTAACACTCCATGTACCTCTTGTGGCCACAAGGAGTCCACACAACCTTTGAATGTCAACTAACTCAATAAGTCATCTCATCGTGTGATTGTCACTTTTTACTTGAGCCCATAGGTCCAAAGAAATTCTATACACTAACCCTAGTCTACCATACAGAATCCTGATCCCTTTTTGGCCTGCTGTCAGTTTTTCACACCAAATAGTGACTTTCAATACATTTATTGCATGTTCTTTGTCAGATCCCTCTAGAATGCTCACAGATCCCACAAGATACTCAAAGGTACAAGCATCTTGCTAGCTAAGGCACAGTATTGATCTTCACACAGAGCAAGTACTTCCTCATATCAACTGAATACATTTTCTCTCCATGTGGCCCAGTCTCTGCTGGAAAAATATAATCCCATTTACCACCACCCTAGTTACTGGCTCTTGTCTCAAACAACTGTAGCCTGCTATGACCACAGCCGTTTACACTTCTATTTGAAGTTGTTATGGGCCCCTCCAAAACTGAGCATAGTCTGTTTTGAGTTCCCAGGATCTGTCAAAATACATATAAATACCACACAGAAGATTTGGAAACTCAACCAAATGTCAGAACTAAACATAATCAGCTAAACAGTCTGTGCCTTGAACACAGTAGTGGTCTCCAAGCCTACACCCTATATCTCTTGGTTCTGAGTATCACAAATGATTACAAGAGGTATTTGCATTATTTGTTTGCAAGTGCAGGTGTACATGTGCCAAAGTGGACAAGTAAAGGTCAAATGATAACTTTAAGATTTAGTCTTTCTTGTTTCTTGCCCTATTCTCCTGTCTCTGCCTCCCATCCCACTTCAGGGTAATGGAGATACAGATGTCTTCAACTATATCCAGCTTTCCATGGAGGTTCTAGGGATCAAACTCCCATCCTAGAGCCAGTATGGCAAATGCTTTTATCCACAAAGCCACATCCCAACATCTCTACATAGTTCTTCAGTAAATGATGCTACCCCATTAACTGTTGCTCCCTGCTGAGTGCAATGTGAAATAGAGAGAAGTCTGCTCTACTGTTTTCTCAAGTGCAGGAAATCCACACCCATCATGTATGAATCTCCCATCAGGTGTGAACCTCTCATTACCTGTTAACCATCTATCATGTGTGAACCTCCCATCATGTATGACTTCCCATCACATGTGAACCTCTCATCACATGTGAACCTGTAAAGCCTGTCTCCTCTTCTCTATGATCCCAGTGTTTCTCCCTAGAATATAGTTAGTCAGACCCTGCTATTTTCATCAGTGGCATTTTCTCAGACACACCTCAGCCCTGGGGTTTCCAGTCACTGAGAATATTCCTTTTATTCCCACACTTTAGACAGTATCATACACATGAACTCAGCACTTAGCAATTCATACCTGTTTCATTTTAAAGCCAATTTCCAAGGGAGGGTGAGAAAACAGCCATGCCATGACTGCCTTCTGCAGTCTGCATTTGTCAATACTGTTGTTCACTGGGGTCTGGACATTTCCTTTTGTTGGGCATATAAACATGCCAAGTTTAGCCTATTGCCCAAATATGTCAGGACCTGACCCTGATTCTTTGGGGCACCCAGATTTCTCAGATGTTTCCTTGCCATTATACCCAGGTTTCATAAGCTTCAGACTGCTGTTGTTATAGGAGCCAGAGCTGAACCTTAGGAAACCCAGCCTCTTGCCCTTGTTTCCCCTCTACCACAGTTTCTAGATTGATTTCAATAATCATTTCCTTTCATTGATCCTGTTTCTCCCCTAAATTCTTACAGTTCTCTTTTCAAAAATCAAAACAACTTTCTATTTACTTGTAAATGACTGTGACCTGTTGTCAAAAGTCTGTAACGTTCCTGTGGCGGAAGGAACTGTTTTGTTTAACAGCAAAATACAAGCCTTGGTTCTGGTAGAGTCCACTTTGGGTTGAGTTGTAATGAATAAATTGGTGATAAATAACTCATGAAAATCCTCTTTAAACAAGAGCCTCCGAGGGCTGACACTCTAGATTTCCAAATTTGGATTTCCATAATAAATGCTTTAAAACATGTTCAGTTTTTATGCCTAGATAAAGCTCAGGAAAACAGAAAAGCTAATCTAGGATAATGAAGTCCATTACAGCGAGCAAATCCGAGTAAACAGGCAGTGGAAGCTTTACTGTGAGTCCTCTCTGACCTTCAAAACAAATTTCCATTCTTTCCAGGCTAGACTCTTCCTTGCTCCATGTGGGGTATATTCAGGAAACATGTGACTGCTCACAGAATCTGTTTTGACTCATGGATGCACTCTACTTCTTGTCAGCATGAGTGTGAATCTCTCCTTCTCCATCAAAAGAGCCGCATTCTGTTCCCATGAAACATAATGAAAATTATAGCCATCCCTGCAGTTTGATGTTTTCAGAGAAAGTCTGGTCTAAAAGTGTAGTCTTTTATGCATGTCTTCATCATGTCTTCATATCATTGCAGGCATAATTCCTTACTCTGCTATTGTGTAATCCCATTGTAAGATCCAGGGAGGGCTGTTCAGAGAACACAACGGCTTATTAACTCAATCCATTACAATTTATGTTTTGACTCTAACACTAATGTGTTAGCAAGGTGGGTTTAAACACTAGGTGAGAGGAAAGCCAAGTAACCATTTTGACCCTTCTCCTACATTGCATCAGTGTTCCTAGCCTTCTGCATTCCAAAATTTCCAAGAGTTAAAAAGGATCATTGTACAAGCACAAACAGGGTTAAGTATCATGAACAAATAAAATTAGGTACTTACTACGAACTTTGGCCAAGCAAGAGTAAACAGAGTCTTAGACAAGAGTAAAATATCTGTAGAAATTCCCAAGGATGGGAATGGTGCCAGTGAAATGCTGTCACTCAACTCCTCAAGCATGGTATATACTAAGTATGTAATAAGTATGAATACTTATCATGCAGAAAATTTAGGAAGAATATGATTAAAATTTACCAAATATTATTCATATCAAATAAAATCATTCTAAAAACTATGACTATTCTATATAAAATATAAACATATACATTAACATAGAAATTGTCAATTAAACATACACTTTCATGAAAGTTGATATCTAACCAACATGTAGGCCAAATGCTTCCTGTTTTGGTTTGCAATTGTTTTCTGCTACAACTAAAGAAAACAGCAGTAACTTGTACAGAGGTAATTTATAGACCTCACAAAGAAATGTGAAAGAATGGGAACTCCAAGGTTTATAAAGCCTCAGGGAGATATTCCATTATCAAATATCTGCTCCCCCCTTTATACTGCACCAATACTTACCTTTTATAACACTGATGACAGAAGATCAACGCATTATTTTTCATAGTATTCATGTCCCATATGAAGAGTCTGGGGTTAGTGGAGCATGTCCACAGGGTCTGTTCCCTTTCAAAGTTTCAGCCTAAAAGCCGCTCAGCACTCTGAACTTCTGTCTCACTCGGTCAACTGACTACTTTTCAATAGAAGACAATTTAAGAAATTCTGTATGTTTGCCTCTTACACACACCTACATCCCCCAACCAAACTCATACACACACACACACACACACACACACACCCTCCATTCACTCTCAAGGGACCCCTCCCTTCCTTCTGAACAAATTTCCATTCCATTTTTCATGTCTTTTATCTTCATTCTGCTTTTTGTCTGCAACTCATTGATTTTCATCAGGACCACACATGTGGGGAGTAGGCATGATTTATCTCTTTCTTAAGAGTGGGTAAGAATGGCCTAGGTAGTAGAGGAAGCCCTGAGGGAATATGCAATTCTGTGTTAAAAATAATAAATCTGCTGAGGTTGTAGATCACTGTATGGATGGTGAGGGTGAGTTTCTATCAGAGTGAGCACAGCCCACACAATCCCTGCACTTCTTCTGTGTCCCTGTTTTCTCTCCATTACCTTGACATTCCAGTAAGGTTTTCAGGACAAGCTCAGCAGGACACAGCACCACAGTAAGTCTAGTTGTTAGCAAACAAAAGCAATTTGGAAATAGATGTAATGCAGTTCAAATTAGTGCTCCTGTTAAAGTATCTGGTGCTTTATCCCAGCAGTGCTGTGGTATAGGTCCCATTGAGGTTCATCAAAGCCCTCCTTGTGAAAGGGACAAGAGTTCAGATACAAATAGCAGTTTCTGTCTCTCTAGTATCTCAACCTCCCCCAGGTCAGTTCCGAAGTTTTCTTTTAAAAGATTATTTTGCTACTGAGAGTTCGAGGCAATAACTCTGAAAGCCACCAACATACTTCTCAAATTATAATACTGCCTACTAAGCTGAATTTAATTCAGCAACGTGAATAACTTTAAAGTTAATTTTTTAAAGATAGAATCCCAATGCCATCTCTTCAAATGATAAAATCCAAAAAATAGAAAGCATTTTACTATATAAATGGGTTGGCAATAATTGATGCAAATCAGAAGGGTTTTACAATAAAGAACAAAAAGGCATCCGAATTTGCTTTCTCACAAGAAAACATTTCTTTTCTCAAATCAGGAAAATCATCGTGCACACTTATAAAACAAAATAAAATATCTGTAAGCTGACAGAGCTTCTGTATTATTACCTCCTTAGTTGAAAATTGGTCAGATGTAGAGTGAAATGTAAAAGTTTAAGACTAGTGACAAGAGACAGCAATGGAAAATGGTGACCATTTCAGTTTTTTTAAGCTCCGAGGCCTACAGCTTCTAGTCTACTCTTCCACATATTTCCCATTTCTTTAATGGCTTTAAAGCCCAATCCTTAATAATTAATGAATTTTATTAATTGTCTTTCCATAGCCCAAACCCATCTTTCCTTGTATATTTCTTCTTGAGTTCAATGGTATTGATGTCCTCACCTCAGGTCATATGGCTGACATCAACAATATAATTGTAAGTTTTATGAATAAAGAACCTAAGTGCTCACATGAAGAAACTAGAGAATAGTCACATCAGAGAGTTGACATCACAGCTGAAAACTCTAGAACAAATGGAAGCAAATTCACTCCTGAGGAGTAGATGCCAGGATATAATCAAACTGAGGGCAGCAAACAATAAAGGCGAAACAAAGAAAACAATTCAGAGAATCAATGTAACAAAGAATTGATTCTTCCAGAAAATCAACAAGATAGAGAAACCTTTATCCAAACTAACCAAAAAGCAGAGAGAGAAAATGCAAATTAACAAAATCAGAAATGAAAAGGGGGACATAATAACAGTCACTGAGGAAATCCAGAGAATCTTCAGGTCATACTTTGAAAACATGTACTTCACAAAATTTGAAAATTTAAAGGAAATGGACAATTTTCTGAACAGGTATCACTTACCAAAATTGAATCAAGGACAGATAAGCAACTTAAACAGACCTATAAACTCTAAGGAAATAGAAGCAGTCATCAAAAGTCTATAAACCAAAAAAAGCCCAGGGCCAGATGGTTTCAGTGCAGAATTCTACCAGACATTCAAAAAAGAGCTAATACCAATGCTCTTCAAATTGTTCCACACAATAGAAGAAGAAGGTTCATTGACAAACTCTTTTTATGAGGCTACAATTACCTTGGTACCCAAGCCACACAAAGACACAACTAAGAAAGAGAACTACAGACAAATATCCCTCATGAACATAGATGCAAAAATACTCAATAAAATACTTGCAAACCAAATTCAAGAACATATCAGAAAAACCATCCACCATAATCAAGTAGGCTTCATCCCTGGGATGCAGGCTTTGTTCAACATTCCAAAATATGTCAATGCAATCCACCATATGAACCAAGGAAGAAGAAAATCCACATGATCATCTCACTAGATGCTGAAAAAGCAAACATCCCTTCATGATAAAGGTCCTGGAGAGATCAGGAATAACAGGAACATGCCTGAACATAATAAAAAACAATATAAAGTAAGCCAACAGCCAACATCAAACTAAATGGAGAGAAATTCAAAGCTATTACTCTAAAATCTGGAACAAGACAAGGCTGTCCACTCTCTCCATATCTCTTCAATATTGTCCGTGAATTTCGAGCTAGAGCAATAAGACAACAAAAGGGGTTACAAATTGGAAAGGAAGAAACCAAGCTTTCACTGTTTGCAAATGGTATGTTAGTCTACATAAATTCACCAAAAAACTCTACCAGTGAACTCCTACAGCTGATAAACACCTCAGCAAAGTGGCAGGATACAAGATTAACTCAAAAAAAAAAAAACAGTAGCCCTAATATATATGGATGATAAATGTGCTGAGAAAGAAATCAGAGAAATATCACCCTTTACAATTGCCACAAACAACATAAAATACCTTGGAGTAATGCTAACCAAAAGAGTGAAAGAGCTGTACAGTAAGAACTTTGAGTATTTAAAGAAAGTAATTAAAGAAGATACCAGTAAATGGAAGGATCTTCCATATTCTTAGATAGGTAGGACCAACATAGTAAAAATAGCAATCTTGCCAAAAGCAATCTACAGATTTAATGCAATCCCCATCAAAATCCCAACACAATTCTTTACAGAATTTGAAAAAAACAACTTTTCTCAACTTTATATGAAAAAACAAAAGACACAGAACCAAAAGAATCCTTTACAATTAAAGAACTTCCTGAGGCATCACCATCCCTGATTTCAAGCTCTATTATAGAGCCATCGCTCTGAAAACAGCTTGATATTGGCACAAAAATAGGCAGGTAGACTGATGGAATAGAGTTGAAAACCCTGATATCAACCCACATACCTATAAACACCTGATTTTTGACAAAGAAGCCAAAGCTATACAATGGAATAAAGAAAGCATCTTCAACAAATGGTGCTGGCATAACTCTATCCTGGCATGTAGAAGACTGAAGATAGATCTATGTCTGTTGCCATGCACAAAACTGAAGTCCAAATGGATCAAAGACCTCAACATAAATTCAGTCACTGAACTTATTAGGAGAGAAAGAAGGAAGTACCCTTGAATGAACTGGTACAGGAGACCACTTCCTGAACATAACACCAGTAGCACAGACACTGAGATCCACAATTAATAAATGGGACCTCCTGAAACTGAGAAGCTTCTATAAGGCAAAGGACACAGTCAACAAGACAAAACGACAGCCCATGGATTGGGAAAAGATATTCACCAACCCCACATCTGACAGAGGGCTGATTTCCAAAATTTACAAAGAACTCAAGAAGCTGGTCTCCAAAACAATTAAAAAGTGGGGTACAAAACCAAATAGACAATTCTCAACAGAGGATTCAATATTGCTGAAAGACACATAAGAAAGTGTTCAACATCCTTAGCCATCAGGGAAATGCAAATCAAAACAACTCTGAGATACCATCTGTAAGATACCTGTAGGAATGGCTCTAATCAAAAACACCAATGACAATTTATGCTGGATAGGTTGTGGAGAAAGGAAAATGCTCCTCCACTGCTGTGGGAGTGCCAATTCATACAGCCACTTTGGAAATCTATATGGTGATTCCTAGGGAAAATGGGAATCAGTCTACCACAAGTTCCAGCAATTCCACTCTTAGGCATATACCCAAAAGAAGCACATTCCTACAACAAGGACATCTGGTCAACTGTGTTCATAGCAGCATTATTTGTAATAGCTAGAACTTGGAAACAACCTAGATGCCCCTCAACTGAAGAATGGATAGAAAAAATGTGGTACATTTACACAATGGAGTACTACTCAGAGGAAAAAAAGGCAATGAAATCTTGAAATTCGCAGGCAAATGGATGGAAATAGAAGAAAACATTCTGAGCAAGGTAACCCAGTCACAAAAAGACAGGCATTGTATGTACTCACTCATATGTGGATTTTAGACATTGAGTAAAGGATTGTCATCCTGCAGTCCAGGCTGTCAGAGAGGTGGGTAAACAAGGAGGACCCCAAGAGAGACATACATGGTCCCCTGGAGAAGGGGAAAGGGACAAGATCTCCTGAGCAAATTGGGAGCGTGAGGAGAGGGTAGGGAACTAGGAGAATGAGAAGAGGAGAAGAGGAGGGGTGAGGAAGACATGATATCACAGGGAGGTTGAGTTAGGCGAAGAACAGAAGAGGGCAAGATAAGAGATAATATAATAGAGGGAGACATTATAAGTTTAAAAAGAAATCAGGCACAAAGGAAATGTCTGGAGATCTACAAAGATGACACCAACTAAAAATCTATGTAACAGAGGAGAGGCTACCTTAAATACCCTCTCCTGATAATGAGATTGATGACTAATTCATATGCCATCATATAGCCTTCATCCAGCAGCTGGTTGAATAGAAGCAGACACCCACAGCTAAACCTTCAACTGAACTGAAATCCAGATGCAGAAAAGGAGGACTGATGAGCAAAGGGTTCCATATCAGGCTGGTGAAATCCACAGAAACAGCTGACATGAACAAGGGGAAACTCTTGTTCCCCAGAGTGATTGATAAGTGAGAAACCAGCATTGGACTGATATAGACCCCCTGAATGTGGGTGTCAGTGAGGAGACCTTGGAAATCTATGGGGCCTCTTGTAGTGGATCAGTACTTATCAATACCTTAGGAATGGACTTTAGGAGCCCATCCCACATGGAGGCATAGTCCCTGAGCCTATACACAAGGGGGTTGGCCTAGGCCCTATCCCGAAGAATATTACAGACTTTGAAGACCCTCTATGGATGGCCTCACCCTCCCTAGGGAGCAGAAAGGGTATAGGATGAGTAGGGCGTTAGCTGGGGTTGGGGGTAGGAGGGAGGAAGAGGGGCCTGGGATTTACACGTAAAATAATTTTCTGTCTAATAAAAATCAAAACAATAAAAATAATCTAATCATAGAAAATAAAGTCTGTCATATCATTTGGGGGAGGGCCTAATCCCTCCTTGCTGTATCCGTCCTGCAATAGTATCCCTCGATAGGGAATGGGCTCCCAAAGTCCATTTTTGCTCTAGGGTTAAAGACTGGCTCCACTGTTAGAGGTCCCATAGACTGTCTTGTCCTCCTAGCTGGCACCCACACTCAGATGGCTTGGTTAGGTTCCTAAATCCTTATCGTTCCTCAGTAGTGTTTTAACATTCAATGGAGCTATTTCCCACTCCCAAAGCAGTCCAATGTAAATGAAACATGGTTTATTAAAGTAAATTCTTAAAAACTGTGAATGGATTAACATATTACACTAAATAATTTCATTATCTAATCATATAATTTTAAAGTACTGCAAATTGCTATATACACTTAATTGTTTTACATCTTTCATCTTGTTAAAAATATTGTTTATAATGAGATTTCAATTGTATCATTTTTTCTATTAGATAAGATTTTCCCTCACATACCTGTAAAAGTTAGTACCTAATTCCATTTTTATGCATGATCTGTACCAGGCACTCCTCCCTGAAGAAAGCAATTCTAAAAGTCTCTAAAATGACCCTGTATTAAAACAGTTGACAAAGTACACTAGGGTAAAAAAATGCTAACACCATGCTAATTATTTCTCTTGACTTGAATAAGAATGCTAAGGTTAAAATTGCTAGGATTCAACTAGAAAATTCAACAACTTATTTAGCATATTAAATCCTCTCATCTAATTATTATATAAATAAAACAGCTGCTTTTCATTTTCAGCATTTGGATTCCAAACAAAACACAGAATCTAAGATTACTTTGAATTGTACGTCAAGAGTAAAAGCAGACTTGCAGCAATAATAAAACTATGAAATATAGCCTGCTCTGCAGCAAACAGTCCTCTATTTGTCATACAAAGTCACAATGCCAGGGCATGTTCAACTAGAATCAACACAATAAAGGTGTTGATAATGAGCTCATTAAACAGGTATGCTAGACAGTGAGAACGTGGTTTCTATAGCCAAAGACAATGATTGCAGCTAAGTTCAATGTTCCTCAACCTGCTCACAATTTGCAACTTTAAGTATTGAATCAATGTGCTGTAGGAATAACACAGTTTCTAAATTATTGCTATACCCAATGTATACAATGATTTTTTCATTCTTGAATGTATATTAGAATGATGATATGTCACTGTGATTTAATTAGGTAAAAAGAATTTTCAAATCCTACCTTTGTGAATATCTTGCGAAAAGGATAATGATAATATAATGATAATTTTTATTTGCTTTACTATTATATGTTCTGATGGATAATCTATAAGGAGGTTACTATTTATATGTCATTCTACTATAAAGGAGATTGTTCATCTGTAATTACAGTTATATAGCAAAGGATTTTCTTATTGGATTCTCACTAGAATTGATTTCTTTATTGACAAAAGAAGTGAAAACTGGCATGCAGACTCTGGCATAAAGCATATTTAGCCATATGCTTTTATCATTTGCTATAATCTGAACCCAACCAGAATACTGATAGTATTTTTGGATTCTGAAACAATAATACATTTACCAATGGAAAAATCGGTCAGTGACTGTTACCAATAATCCTGGACGGTCATTCTGAAATTTAGTTAGACCTTTAACTGGAAAAATTTGCTAAGGAAATAGAATTCAAGAAATGTGTATGCTTAGTCCTGGCATGGTGGCATACACCTTTGATCCCAACACTTGAAAAACAATAGCTGGTGGATCTTTGTGAATTCCAGGTCATCCCAGTACTCACAGTGAGTTCCAAGACAGCCTTGTCTATGTAGTAAGTTCCAAGGCCTCCAGAGCTATATAATTAGGCCTTGTCTCAAAAAGTAAAAACAGAAAAAAATGAGAGATACATTCATTTGGCGTAGTTGATTATTGGTCCTCATGGTTTAAGATAATTCACTTGCAGCACCATTCCTTCTGCTCTTGCTCTACATCTCAGAAATGAAGACAATGAATAATACTCTCTAGGATGTTGGTTGAATGGACACAGACAGTCCAAATGCCTAGTCATTCTTTGATGAAGAGGCTGCCCAGTTATATGTATTATGCATATATGTATGAGTTACATATGTATGTAATGAAGTCTTAACGAAATGTTAATTTTTTGGCTCTGTAATGGTCCACATACCACTTTAGAGGTAGAGTGGTAAGCTGCAACTACATGCATTACTTTGAAACATCTGGCAAACACACTGTTACATTGCTTTTATATGTTGCAGAGCTGTAAGAGACCATGAGGTTTGGGGATGATTGGATTCTAGGACATACAAGGCATATGCTAAAATATACAAATATAGATACAGATGCTAAATAAGTAAATAAATAAGAATAATCATTATGAGACAGATGAAGGGCATCACTTTATGCAATGCAGAATCTGAAAGAACATCATCTTCAAACTGCTGGAAGATATTTCTTCTCTTGTTCTGACATTAGAGTGGACGCCTGTTTGCTTATTACTCTATTTCCCAAGATAGGTGAGGATCAGTCTATTTGTAATCATGTGACTTCACTCCTGCATTTTGCAAGGAATACTCTGAGTTATTTGAGGTGACAAGGGTAATGATTTAACAGTGACATTTCACTGTCTGTTAACGGAAAAGATAGCACTGCTGTCACATGATTCAGACATGATAAAGGTGCAGCCTTTTGAGGGTTGTGACAGAAAAGGTCCCACAATAAATTCAAAAGCCATCACTAATACACTATGTTTGGCCATAAATTACAGGTACTAGTTTGTTATAACAAAGATATCTCATTGCCTTTGTGTAATTCTGAGATACTTCAACATGTAATGTCATATATTTTTATCATTCTGACAATTATAAGCAAGTATTGAAAGCTCATTTGGTTTTTATTCAAATGAAGACAATGGTATATGAATTTCAGTTTAAAAATCTTTTTTTTCAAAAAGATCAAAGCCAATTATGACAAACTATGTCTCTGTTTAATTATTTTATTTTTCTTTGTGAAAATTAAAACTACAGCAAATTTTTACAAGAAGTGTATGTAGGGAGACACCCTAGCCCCGCCCCATGGAAACCCAGACAGGTGCCAGGTGGACCCGGGACTAGCCCAAGAGGGCGGGGTAAAGGGAAGTCGGGGTGACATAAGGGAAGGTTCTTAAGGGATGCACGTGGAGACCCTGGCCCCTTCTCTCTGGCCATGCTAGCTTGCTTCCTGTGAGCTCGCTTTGGCTTGCGTTTTGCTCTGGTGTTTACCTGAATAAAGAAGTCTTACCATCACGGACTACAGTTCATCTTTGAGCACACTTGGTAACCCTTAAGTTGGCGCCCAATGTGGGGCAAGAACCCACGACCCTGAGATTAAGTCTCATGCTCTACTGAATGCTCCAGCATATGTCTCCACAAAAATGGAACAGTTCTTCAAATATTATAACATTAAGCATGTCACAGGTATACCACACAACCCTACAGGACAAGCAGTTGTTGAAAGGTCTAACAGGACACTTAAGGAGATGCTTCATAGGCAAGCTGGTAAGTCAAAACCCCCCAAACATAGATTGCATAATGCTTTTTTAATGCTAAACTTTCTTAATGCCAATGAGAGTGGACAAACAGCTGCGGAAAGACACTGGACTATGGAAAAAACTGCTGAACTGAACCAACCAGTGTATTTCAAAGATGTACTGACCTCAGTATGGAAACCCAGATATGTGTTACATTGGGGTAGGGGTTTTGCATTTGTTTCCACAGGAGAAGAAAATCTTTGGATACCATTAAAATTGATCAAGATTCGAGTTGAAGAAGACCACCCTCGCAACAAGGATGATTGACAGGTATTTACTGAGGTATATCTCATGAACTAAATAAAAGCCTCCTAAAGGATGGGAAGTGCTTTGTTTTCAACCTCACAGGAAAACCCACCTGTAAAATTTACAGCTGTCTCTCAAATAACTCTATTTCTCTTCATTTCCTAGTCCCTATTCAATTAAATCAATGCTGGATTTAGAGTTGGATTTGGCTTTCCTACCCTAAAATCCAAGCATGTTATTTAACAAAATTTTAAAGTTTCTGTGTTATATCAAGAAGCCAATTGCTATAATACAGAATAAATGAAGAATAAGAGGACTATCTTTGTCTTTCCTTGGCTCTTTCTTTCAAGGCCTACACTCTCTCATAATTGTTGTTTTTCAAGGATTGCCTTTCCCAGTACACATACATGTACAAGCGAACATTTCTCTGATGACACTTATGTTTGAGTCCCATACAGCCAATGAGAACCAGCCTGACAACAATCCCTGCATGCTCCGGAAAAAGAATTGGACTACTCCTCCCAGACTGCACTGGATTCAACTCACTCCGTTTCGACTGACACTCCAACCAGAACCTCGAGTAATGACTTCAATCAAGTTGAGGATTTCAACATAGATCTTCAATCAAGCAAATCTCATCTAACATAGACTAGACATAACTCATTAGAGACTTTCCCTGTACTAGCATTTTTTTTTCCCCACAGGACCCCACATGGCTACCATCGTTCCATTTCAGCAGGAAGTAACCTAGAAGATGCTATGCCCCCGATCCCCATTATTGTTTATTAGGGTAGTGTAAGCTTAGTTAAGAATGACCTTCTTATTGTTTAGAGTTGGGATTGGAAGGAGGTGTTCAAGTTAGACACCCTTTCCGCATGACTTTAAGACTTAGCTGGAATAGACATAGGATGTGCAAAACAGATTATTGCATCTTCTTATATTTCACCTTTATGACTGCTAATTTTAGACGTTTTACACTATTAAGTTTTAATCCTCTTTTAGACTAAAAGGGGAATTGTAGGGAGACACCCTTGCCCCATCCCATGGCAACCCAGACAGGTGCCAGGTGGACCCGGGACTCTCCCATGAGGGTGGGGTAAAGGGAAGTTGGGGTGACATACGGGGAGGTTCTTAAGGGATGCACGTGGAGACCCTGGCCCCTTCTCTCTGGCCATGCTAGCTTGCTTCCTGTGAGCTCGCTTTGGCTTGCGTTTTGCTCTGGTGTTTACCTGAATAAAGAAGTCTTACCATCACGGACTACAGTTCATCTTTGAGCACACATGGTAACCCTTAAGAGGGGTATTTCAGAGTAGTGAAATGGGAGTGAAAGCTGTGCTGAACAAAATAAAATGTGTTGTTTGTTGTATAGAGGGATGAGCCAATTTTCCCAACAATTATTTGTAGCACAATGCATAAAAGACCCAGAGAAGATATTGGAGTTCAAGCTTCAAGCTGAATATCAGAAAAGCAAAGCATCCAGCCACTCTCTTACTTCTACCTCAGACTGAAAGGTGATCCTGGCTCCACCAAACCTCAGACTGCAATTCCTAACTTCTATGCTGTCTTCATCATGGCTGGAGAATCCTGAGACTGAATTCTAAAGACCCTGCTCCTATATTTTATATCTTTCTAGAGCTTGGATTAAATTCATGTTCTCTGTTACACTTTTTGACAGATTCAATCTTGTGTAGCCTTGGCTAGCCTTGAACTCAGATCCATCTGCTTTTGGCTCCTGGGTCTGGGGATTAAAGGTGTGAACTACCACTGCCAGATCTCTATAGCCTTGAGGCTGAATTCGCTTTCTGAATCCCCAAGAAAGCTATAGTAAATCATAAATAATATACCACCACAATAATGATATGGGATAATATTCTTGTACACTGTAAAGATTTGTCACTTGTATTGGTTTAATAAAATACTGATTGGCCAGTAACCAGGCAGGAAGTATAGGCAGGGCTATCAGATTATGAAAATTCTTGGAAGAGGAAGACAGAGAGTCAGTCACCAGCCAGATGCTGAGGAAGCAAGATGAGAATGCTTAATGAGAAAAGGTACCAAGCCATTTGGCTAAATAGATAAGATATGGGTTAATTTAAGTTGTAAGGCTTAGTTATTAATAAACCTGAGCAATATGCCAAACTGTTTATAATTAGTATAAGTCTCTGTGTGCTTATTTGGGACTGAATGGCTGCAGGACTGAGCCAGCAGAAACTTCCATCTATAACTACTCATATTGATTTAAACATTTTCTCTGAAAATATGCAATAACATAGCTCTGATTCTATTCTCCTAAAATCACGAATAAATATCAACAAACAGAGGATTCATTCCCTCTGAAAATCTGCTTCTGGTCAAGGTTAATTCTGAGGCCAAATGTGAGTATTTTAAGGCAATATACAACCGTATTTCTCTTAAAATGTTTGTCTTATAAAGCAAATACTATATTATGATCCATCATTCCCAACTCCCTGTCTCTATTGACCCAGATGATATAGAGGGCACAGAATACATGCCAACCAGATGTTTAGAAAGTATTCTACACATTTGAACTTCAGCATACCACTAGAATAGTATGTGGTCCACTCTGGAGCCAGATAATCATTTACTAAGCATTCATAAGCCTTCTTAACTCTCCATTCACTAGTTCCTTCTGTGATCTAGAGTTTTACAAATAAAGGGATCATAGGATAAACTTCTCATGTTACCATGGTTTTTTATCTATTGGTAGCCCATAATTTTCTTTTTCTTTTTTCCTCTTATTACAAATGTATTTCCCATATATTATATCCTGATACTGGTTTCCCCATCTCTACTGCTCCAATTTCCTCTCCATTCCTCCCATTGGATTCATTCCTTTTCTGTGTCTCATTAAAAAACATTAGGTCTCTAAGAGATAATAATAAAATGTAACAAAATAAACTATAATAAGATAAAAAACCTATCACACCAAAATTGAACAAGACAAACCAACAAAGAAATAGCCCAAGAGAAGGCAGAAGAATCAGAGACCCACTTAGGAATCTTATAAAGGCACTAAACTAGAATAATATATAGAAAAGGGAACTGATGCAGACCTGTGCAGGCCCAGTGCATGCTGCTTCAGTCTCTGTGAGTTCATATGAGCTCTAAGTTGTTTTCTAGTGCTTTGTTTACTTGGTGTTCTCCATCTACTACAGCTCTTATACTCTGCCTATTCTTCCACAGATTCCATAAGTTCTAATTGGAATGACTTCATGAAGACCTCTCATTTAGAGTTGAGTGTCCTATGTTCTCTCTATATCTATCTGTCTGTCTGTCTGTTTATCTATCTATCATCTTTCATCTATCTATCTCTTTCTGCATAATGTTTGGCTGTGAGTCTTTGTATTTGTTCTCATATGCTTCAAGATGAAGCCTCTCTGATAAAGGCTGGATAAGGCACTGATGAAAGATTATAGCAGAATATCATTAGGAGTTATTTTATTGCAATGATTTTTTTAAACAATAGCATTTGGTTTTACCCTGTCCTAAGTCCCTTACAACCTACTCTCTTGTTCTTGGTCACCCAAGTAGTGCTGGGTATGTATTCCACTTTGTGGATTAGGCCTTAAGGCTAATCAGTTATCGGTTGGTTACTCCCACAAGATTTGTACTATTATTACCCTAGCATATTTTGCATGCAAAAGACCTTTGTAGATCAAAGGGCTTGTGGCTTATTTAGTGTTTACATCTCTCCTTTTGCAACTTGGAGAGAACCTTCCTGTACCAAAGACAATGAAATATATGGGTGAAGGCGCGATATGGATTATAACTTCACCATGTTAAATGAGTTGTTTGTCTGTTGTCTTCAGCAATGGGGCCTTGCTGTCAGTTTGTAGAGAGCAGTCTATACTCTTGGTAACAGCCTGGGTTTTTCTGGATATTCCCATGAGATCTCTATGGCCAACAACTCAATCAGATCTCAGGACTAGAAACATTATTTTTATGACAAGAGATGGCCAATTGGGACTCTGTCTCCCCCAATTTTTAGCAATTTAAATCAGGCCATCTTCATATATGCAGATATCTTAGCAGACTTCTACTGTATTAGGTTTCCATACTATGTAGTAGCATCTTTCTTTGCCAGTGAACTTGCAGTTGTAGCCACAGCATATGGGTGTGACTAAAATTATATTTGTCATACTGTGTAGGCTCTTCTTTCTGGTTGCAATGTTTTTGCACAGAAATACAAAACTACCTTTATCATATGTATGTATGTGTGTTTAAAATATTTTTTTAAATTGATACAATTTATGATATTTTTTATCATGTTTCACTATACAGTATTACCTCTGGCCAAGATATTTCTGTTCTATCTCCAATATAGAGATTTACATCTATGTGTATGTAGTTATACATTTGAGGTCATTGTCCCTGTGCTATACATGTGCTTAAAGATTGTTTAAATTATATCTGGGAAGCTTTAGTCAGTAAGCAACATATGTCTCTGAGAATCATAGATTATAGTTACCCATGCTTCTTATACCTAATGATGTTAGCCAAGTTCTAAAAGTGCTCAGAGATGTACCCAACATAGATATTTGATCTTCAAACACTTCAAAGACCTATAGAATATGGAATTTAAATGTTTTAATAATTTAGACCTCTGATAACATGAGACATGTTTGCTCCTGACAGCACAGAGCTATCCCTGAGAGCATAATGGGCATCGATGACACTCTATTTAGAGTTCATTTCTTCATGACTATATTGGCCTTTTGGGCAAAGAACTGCCCCTTCCTCAAGTGCTGATTTTGGATATGCTGTCCTAACTGGGCTAGCAGGAAATAAAACTTATAGAGACTGCTGAACCTTGCCAAGTCAAGGTAGGACAACTTTCAAATTTTCCTGCTTCTGATATGGTCTATCAGATATTCTAAGCCTTAGCCAATGTTGGTTGCCTTGACGTTACTGTGAGACCTTGGGTGACTGTCCAGGTAGCCTGCTGTTTCTGTCATTTCTTGCACCTTTAGGAAGTTGCATGCTTGCACTTCCTGCTTACTGTAAAAATGTTATTTTCCTTCTCAGGTCTTTGATGAGGTTGAAGACTAGATAGTCACAGCTAACATCCTCTCTTATCTTAGCTAGATCATATTAGATACAAGACTTAGACTTTCCAGAATAGAACAGCAATTGGAGTATTCTCTGTTATATGCCATTTCCTTGGGACTGGACATTTAGTATGTGTTTCTTGCTTAATGTTGTTCTTGTTGGTTGTAAGTCTAAAGTTGTGTATGTTTTTAACCTTTCCTTCTCCTGGACTATACTTGATATTTGTTGCCATTGTATATAGTTTTAGTATCAGGCTTAAAGCCCTCTTATACAAAAGGGGAAATGTAGTGGCATCTTGCTTTGCCATATTTGTTATAGTAATGGCAAGCAGATTAACGTTGTGCCCAATAAGTGTCATACACTTTTAACTTTGTTTTACCTTTGTAAATGTTTTCATTTTAAATATTACGTTTCCTTTGTCTTCTTTACTATTCAACTTCTACTGCTTTATATTTTGTGTGTGTGTGTGTGTGTGTGTGTGGAATTTTTTCTCTCTTTTTATTATTATTAATTCAAGTTAGGGAACAGGCTTGTTTCACATGTAATTCCCCTCTCCCTCTCCCTCTCCTTCCCCTTACCCCCATTCATTCTTCCCCACCTCCAACCTACCCCCCACCCCATCCACCCACCACTCCCCAGGCAGGGTAGGGCCCCCAACCGGGGCTCCACCAAGTCCACCAAATCTTCCTGTGCTGGGCCTGGGTCCCTCCCCATGTGTTCAGAGACAGAGTGCATCCCTTCAAGTGGGATGGGCTCTCGAAGTCCCCCACATACACCAGGGCAAAAAGCCAGTCCACCTCCAGAGGCTCCCAGGAGTGCAGGGGCCTCCCCGAAGGCATCCATGATCAGGGGGCTGGATTAGTCCAGTACTGGCCTCCCAAAGAGCGTCTGGGGTCGATATGCTTTCCCCTTTTCAGGCCAACTGTTTATGTGGGTTTCTCCAACCTGGTACAGACCCCTTCGTTCTTCATTCCTCCCTCTCTTCAATATTATTACTTGTTAAGTTGTAAAATTCTTGACAATTCAGGAAGGAAACTAAAGAAGTATAGGAGTAGAAACAAGAGAAAAAGATAAATGGGATGGAAAAGAAGAAAAAGAACAAGAGAAGGGAGGATTATCAATGCATTTAACTTCTGAACTAAAAGATACTACGGGACTTTTAACCCTATAAAGACATAATAGAAAGTCACTCTACAGATATGCTCTACTCTGCCCTCAAATTTCACCTTAGATCTTTAAGAACTGGGGAAGGGATCCTGGCATGTCCCCAGTGCTTTAAGTCACAATTTTCTTATGAGTTGTTACCATTGGTGAAAGGGCTGTAAAATGAGATTTATACAGTGGTGTACTCTAGAATCCACAGTCAGAAAAATCAGTCCCAGTATAGTGACAAACATTTAAAAGGTAAAGCTTTCTTCTTATGAAAATACTCAGGTCTAGTCTAGATATTGAAGAGAGCTTGCTCCATTGCTAAGCCACATTTGGCAGTAACACAGTTTAAGACTACATATTTTGTCTGCCTGTGAACAACTGTCTACTTGTGCCCCGGGTGCTTCACTTCTTAATTCTCAGAAACATCATATTTGCATGCATTTTGAGGGTTGCCACTATACACCTGTATGGTATCTCTGGAATTTTGGGTGGCATCATGTGACTCCAAAACAAGACAGCACCCAAGCAGAGCAAAAGAGCAACTTCTAAGAATCTTTTGGTAAAAACTACAGCCAGGCTATTGACACCAGAAAAAAAGATTCTTAATCTCCCCTCTATGATAAAAAGTCTTGGGCAAAGAAAGGATTCAAACAAAAATATTCCCTGCCTCATCTTGGAGAGCCACAATCTGTATCCCCTACCTTTCTACATTATTGAAACACTGAATCTATATATCCACCAATTAAATTAGAGGAGTATTACACACATACACACACACACACACACACACACACACACACACACACACACAATTTGTGTATATGCATGTATATATCAATTCCACAGACAAATACATTGCAGAGTCTGTAGTTTAACCAAACTTTTTAATTAACTGTGTGTGGTGGGTCATTATGCATCTATAAGTGCTGTGTGTGTGTGTGTGTGTGTGTGTGTGTGTGTGTGTGTGTGTGTGTGCGCGCGCGCGCGCGCGCGCGCGCGCGCGTGCGCGCATATCGGAAGAGGTCAAAATTGTGAGTCATTATCAGCATTTTTTTGATACATGATCTCTTTTTGTATTGGGAGTTCATAAATTTGGCTAATCTGCTGTGTTTGAGATTTCTCTGCCTCCCCAGAATTTGATATTACAGAAGCACACTTTTGTACCTAGCTGTTTTTTACTTATCATGTGGGTACTGAGGGTGCAAACTCAGGTAGCAAGCCTGGATCAAGCACTCCAATGCTAGCATCATCTATCATCTCTCCAGCTCTTGCAGACGACTTTTAGTTTTCTTTTGAATTGCATTGTACTTATCTGTTTGGGGCTTTTTACATTGGTCTCTGATCTCTTTTCAGATTACTACTCCATCTTCCTGGAGATCCTTCTTTTTTTCCGTTTTGACTCCAACAATGTAATTTATTTTTCCCTCAGGAAACAAAGTCAGATTTCCTTATCCATTGAAAAGCTCTTCCTGAGGTTTCACAGGATCAATAAGCATACATCTTTCAGTGGTGAATGCAATCTGTTTCTTCATCTTTAATGATATGCTGGAAATTTTAAATAAAAATTAAAAAATCAGAACAAGTTGATCTCTTTTGATTTGAAATTTACTTTCAGGTTAATATGATCTTAAGAAAACCTTAAAATAAGGAACATTCACTTGTCAGTTAAGAGATTCATTGGCTCTGATGCAAGTCCCTACTCAATGGTGGCTGCCAGTGCATGGCTACAAATCTTACTCTGATAAACAATGCTCTAAGCAGACAATTCTGCAGTGTGACAGTTACTGAACTCCCTTCCAGAACAACAGCTGGCTGAGAAGTTTTCTCTGAATACAACAGACATAGTAAATAAAACATTCCATCAACAGAGGATCTGTCAGGGCCACTTTACGTCAATGAGGTTAAGGTGCTTCCATTTTAATTTTAATCAGCACTCCTACTTTTCCTCCTTAACCTCCAAATGTGGACACACATACATCATTTTATACAGTTCTTCAATGGAGCAGTAAAGACTGTGATGTCTTTTTTTCCCAGATGGTGTCTTCATAGATTAACTGCTTGTCCCAAACTTCTTTGTGAAAAGGTTAATATAGCCTGTTCCATCATCATGTCTGCATGTGGACTTTGGCCCCTGTTACATAAACACTCTATTTGTTTAACTCAGTTACTTCAAATCCGTAGGCCTGTATTTCTACTTTTCATAAGAAAATTTGGGTGACTGATAAGGTTTTGTCATATATACTACAGGAAGTTAAGTATAGCTAATCCCTATTACCAGAGAGCAGTAAGAAGTTAAAAGTCTATGTGCCATGAGAGATACAACAATAATAAAATAACTAATTAACCACTGCTGGATAAGATTATATACCCCTATATCCCCAGAACTCTGTAGGCTGAAATAGGAAGATTGCAATTTATAGACCCACCTGGACAATTGAGAGACCCTTCCTAAGATTTTAAAAGTGAATTTCAAAAGGATATGAATGTTACTCAAAGGTAGAATACTTCTCTGGTGTGTGAAAGGTTGTAAGTTCAATCTTCATTTCCCAAAATTAAATAAAAATAAAATGCTTCATACCCCTCTGCAAACACACACACACACACACACACACACACACACACACACACACACACAACTATGTATACACACACTCACATAAGCACGTACACACACACATGTACACACACCCCTATGTATACTCACATAAGCTTGTACACACACACACACACACACACACACACACACACACACACACACACCAATTTCTAACATCCCCTGCATATCTACTTCTCTCTCTTGACATCTTCCTTGCTGGGTTCCTTGGTGGGGCCTGCATCTTCAGTCTGTCTACACCTGATACTTTTTGGTCTTTTCTGTGGCAGAGTTCCAGAACTTTCCTTTCCACCTTAGTTGACCCGTTATTGACCTTCCTTTCTGTAATCAAAAGTCTTCCTTTTCTTACTTTATTCATTTTTCTGATTATACTCCACTAACTGTTTTTCAGTGTGTACTAAAGTAACAGATCTTAAGTTTTCAGGCTGAAAGCTGGTCTGTTCTATCCCCACCCTCCTTAGCTTACTGGGAAAAGTTTTCATCAGGAACTCTCTGCTCTCTCCACTCTCTCAGTGGTTCTTGTTCCACCCAATCCCTTGTGTTCTTTTGATTATTTGTTGTTTTAACTGCTGTTGTTCCAGAAACTTTGAGGTCTTTGACTGCCTATGTGCTGAATGAAGCCTTCAGTACTTTCCCAGACTAGTCTAGCACTTGCCACACACCTAACCTGGCTGGGTCCCAGTCCTTCTGACTGAGTGGGAATCCCATCATACTCAATGAAAATTGTCTTACTAGACTTCTGAGTATCTGAAATTTCACAATAATATTATGTATTGGCCTTTTTCTCTTATTGTGTCAAACTTGTTTTTTGAGACGTATGTTCTGCAGTTCTGTAAACTATTTCTATAAGCCACCTTCTCTGCTGCTTCTCAGTGTTTTTTACTGTTCATTTTATAATCCGTTTACTATAAACTGCTTTTATCTCTATTCTGCTTTTATTTCCCATCTCCTTCCCTATAAGTTTTAAATTATTTCATTGACCTTGATATCACACTATTCACTTCCTTTTAAATTTTAGTAATTTTATTACTTCTAAAATCATTTTATCATCTAAAGGTACAGATTTGATAACATTTTCATTTTCTATATTAGCATTTTTCACTTATCAAATTAAGAATAGCTTCAAAGATAATTTTAGATGTTTGTTTTATTCCCTACAATGTCTTTGCTTCTTATATCCCTGACCTTTTTCTTCTGGGTCCAAGACTACCTTCAGAACTGCTGTGATCTGGGACATTCATTAGTACTTAACCTGAAGCACTGATGAGTTAAGCAGACACTGAAGCAGTGTGAAAGGTCTTCCCTGCACTGTCTACAAAGTTCCTTTTCCCACCAGAGGCAGATAAAACACAACACCTGGGATTATTTCTTAACGTGTTTACCAGATCTCTCTGTACCTCTGCTGGATTGGGCTATATGGATAGCTATGAATATCCTGCAAATAAATTATACAGCTACACATTAGTTATGGCTTAGGCTTCAAGGGTCAGCAAGGGGAGTCAACTGGCTCCTCATCAATGTCTCCCTCTAAAACCCATTGAAGTCCTTCCTGAGTTCTGCAAATTGTCTACTATTTCTCCATAGGATTTCCATAGTCTAAGAAAGCTTTAAAATCTGATGTATCTGTAGCTATGCCCTCCCTCTGATTCTGCTGGTCCTGATGATTAGCAGGTTTGTAATCTTTTCCAGCACCATGATGGAATCTATGCAGCTGAGCAACTTACCACCACAAGTAGTACTGTATGGAAACATTGGGTGATTTGAACAAATTTAATGCTGTATGATGATATCTACAATGTGTTTATTATCAGTAACCCAAGATGCCAAATTAAAAATGAATGAGTTACAGGGAAAGAAGTAAACTTTTTTTTTTTACCCTTAAAAAAGTGTTAATGTGATCTCGAGTCTGTTTTTTATGCTCTTCACTGAAAACAGTAAAATGTAAAAACTTCCACCTAATTAACAATCCATTTTATACCAGATAAAAGCATAACAATATGGAAAATTATAGTACATCCCTGAGTAAGTAGATATGACTAGCAGCCATGAGAGAGCAGAAAACTCCTGCTATGGCAGTAAAGTATGGAAGAGAAACTTTTATAGGGTATGACTGCATATATACAAAGTAGACTACTGCACAGTCTACATGGGATCTGCATCAAAATCTATTTTTAATTTATCACTTCAGAAACAATGTTTAGAAAATAAAACTGCAAGATGGAAAGAAATTTAAAAATTTACAAAACATATAAAATAAAAGTTTGGTATAAAATATAGCAATGGGGCTAATGACATGATTCAGTAGGTTATAAGGTGCTTGAAATCAAGTTTGATTACTTGAGTTTGGTCCCTGTCTCTAAATGATGGAAGTAGAGAATTGACTTCTGAAAGTTGTCCTTTGACCTCCACATGCCATGACTTATAACACACACATACACACACACACACACACACACACACACACACACACACACACACACAGGAGCCAACACCCCTCCCAAACACAGAAAGCAAAAAAAAAATTCATATGTACCCTTAAAATTGGTAAATATCATTGTATATAAATTATTACTTAATACATCTTACAAAATGGATCTTACCACTTTAGGTTGGGTGGAAGCATACAAGGCAGGCTGGAAATACAGGAATCACTGAAATATCATGAGAGGGATGCTGTCATCCTGTGCTTTTCTGTTACTGTGATAAAGCACTAACTGTGATTAAAGCAACTTGAGGAAAAGGTTTATTGCAGCTTACAGAACATTGTCCATCATTGAAAGAATGAAGGCAGGAACTGAAGCAGAGGCCATGGAGAGGTGCTGCTTCCTGGACCTGTTCAGCCTGCTTTCTTATATATGCCAAGATATCTGCCCAGGTATGGCACCACTCACAGTGGCTTGTATCAATTAACAATCAAGAAAATGCCCCCTAAATACCCATAGGCCAACTGCTCACAGAAGCAGTTCTTCAGTTCAGATTCCCTCTTTCTAGATGTCTAGGTCTGGGTCAAGTTCCATAAAAGTACCAGCATAGATGCCCTTGTCCAGTGATGTACCACAAAAATTTAATTTGTATGAACTGGTTTTTTGAAAAATTAGAAAAACTGAAATATCGAATGAGAAAAAAAAAAAACACAAAGCATGGCACCCTGGAGGGAAGAGAGCAGAAAATAAAACCAGGAGCCTCATGGATAACAAAGGTGGAGATCTCTGGGAAATCCGGAACCAAACTGCCACCAGAAACAGTCTTTTACAGAGAGGGACAGCAAGATAGAGTGAAATTTTCTAATCTTGCCATGAGGGACTCTCTCAGCAGAAACTACCAGAAGCAAATCAGCAAAGAAAAAGGATGAGATGTGACAGACTTTGGTGATCCCCCATGGAAGGCCTCGCCATTCTTGGTGAGCCAGTGGGGTTGGTTTGGGAGGGGGTTGGTAGGGGGCATAGGAGGATGGGAGGGAGAAGGAATGAGGGATTTATATGTAAAATGGTTTCTTTTTTAATTTTTTATTTAATTTTTACAAATTATATTTTCACATGTCAATCCCTTCTCCCTCTCCCACCTCTCCCCCAACCCCCCACCATCCCCTTCCCCCCTCCTATCACCAAAGAGGGTAGAGCCCTCCACTGGGGCTCCCCAAATTCCACATCATCATCCTGGGCCAGGCCTAGGCCCTCCCCATGTGTCCCGGATGAGAGCATCCCTTCACTTGGGATGGGCTCTCAAAGTCCCTTCTTTTTTTTTTATTCATTTATTTAGCTCATAAGTAAAGTCATGCACAATTTTGACACACAATACAGTGTGTTCACAATGGCATGGCTAAATTAAACCAATTAACATGTTATATCACACATATTCATCATTTTTGTTTTGAGAACACTTAAAGTATGCTATCTCACAACTTTTAAAATATAGCATATTGTTATCAACCATATTTATCATGCTCTCATTATCCTCAAGACTTCACAGAGTCCATGCCTCTTGTCCAACTGCACTTTTATATCCTTAAACCAATCATTTCCCCATTGTTAAAAAACCCATATTGAAGCCTAATAGTCACAATACTGCTCTCTGTTCCCGTAAGTTCATCATTTCTATGTTACACATAAAATTGAAATTGTGTGACATTTGTCTTCCAGTGTGTCACTTATTTTTTTTTGGCAAGCATATAACTTTATTACTTACTAAAGATGAAATCAAATTTGCATGCACAGGTGAGCACTCTCTGAAACACCTTGGATTCATCACATATTTGAGTTTCAATTAGCATATATATATATATATATATATATATATATAGAGAGAGAGAGAGAGAGAGAGAGAGAGAGAGAAAGAGAGAGAGAGCAATAATGGCAAAATGTTATGCATCAATAGCAGCAACAGCTTTTCCAGGTTCTGCAGTCATTTGAACAAAATTGTAGAGACATCCAGAAAACTCCATTTAAAAAGCAAAAATCAAAAAAAAAAAAAACAACAACAACAAAAAAGTAAAAAACAAAATCCCAGAAAACAGCACAGTTCTGTTACTCTTGTGGTACTTGGCACCATTTTTTTTTAAATTAGCTTCTCAGTCATCATCTGGGAGGAAACATTCTGAGCAACATCATTAAAAACAGCTCTGATAAAGCATGGTCACTACTATGCATCATAAAGCAGGACCACACATGAGTGAGTACATATTATGTTTGTCTTTTTGTGATTGGGTTATCTCGCTCAGAATGGTTTCTTCGAGTTCCATCCATTTTCCTGCAAATTTCAAGATTCCATTGTTTTATTCCGCTGAGTAGTACTCCATTGTGTAATGTACCACATTTTCTGTATCCATTCTTCAGTTGAGGTGCATCTAGGCTGCTTCCAGTTTCTGGCTATTACAAATAATGCTGCTATGAACATGGTTGAACATATGTCCTTGTTATATGAATGTTTTTTGTTGGGTATATGCCTAGGAGTGGAATTGCTGGATCTTGTGGTAGACTCATTCCCATTTTTTTTGAGGAGTCGACATACTGATTTCCAAAGTGGCTGTACAAGTTGGCACTCCCACCAACAGTGGAGGAGTGTTCCTCTTTCTCCGTATCCTCTCCAGCATAAACTGTCATTGGTATTTTTGATTTTAGCCATTCTGACAGGAGTAAGATGGTATCTCAGAGTTGTTTTGATTTGCATTTCCCTGATGACTAAGGATGTTGAACACTTTCTCATGTGTCTTTCAGCCATTTTAGATTCCTCTATTGAGAATTGTCTATTTAGTTCTGTACCCCACTTTTTAATTGGATTGTTTGGTGTTTGGGAGACTAGCTTCTTGAGTTCTTTTGTAAAATGGTTTCTAAAAAAAAAAAAAAAAAGAACTGTCAAATGCCAGCCTCTTAGAGTGCTGCAGGGGACGTGGCCTTGAGATATAAAGGAAAGATCCTGCCAAACAAGGTTGTGGCTATGGTTATTCCCACTAGATTAAGAGGGCTTAATCCTTGCCATAATTTCCATTTTATGATTATAGATTTCTTTCACAATCAATAATACATTTATGAAAATGAATCAAATAATTCTAACAAATACTTAGTATTTTGTGGAATCTGAATGATAGCAACAGTCTCCTACTTGCCATAAACTTTATGTATATGACATAAAGTTTCTACCTAAAACTGCAATGATGAGCCTTTTAGATTCAGTATTGACTCAACTCTAGGCAGTAAAGGAGTTAGGTCTTTAGTCACCCCTACTTAATTATGTTATATTCAATGTTGTTTTAAAATGCTCCAGCAGAACTTGGAGCCTACTGCTCCCTGTCCTGCCAGCTGGAAAGACCCTCATTCTAGACAGAGCCAGAGAAAGCTGAAAGCATGAGCAATGGCATCACATGGGCAGCTAACCCCATAGCCAAATGCTTTTCACAGATTAACCAAAGACTTTAGGCAGAGCCAATGGACTGAAGGCCAATAGGTTTATGAATAATGTCTTCTCATTTTCACAAGCAGTAATAGTTGTTCTAAGGATAAAATGTTTAATAAATAAGGAAACAGTATTTTTAAGACTTAACATGTTTGGGATGCAACCACAAAAATAGACACACACTCCCCCCGCCCCGTGTGTGTGTGTGTGTGTGTGTGTGTGTGTGTGTGTGTTTGTGTGTGTGTGGATGTGTGTGTGTGTGTGTGTGTGTGTGTGTGTGTGTGTGTGTGTGTGCTCATTCAGTACTCCATGCCTTCTCTTTATCATTATTCTCAGCAATGTAGTAACTACATACATTTCCTTCTATAGATGCAGCATTATTAAGTGTTTACTAACCCCATTTTCCTTTTGTTTTGAAAATGAAGTAAAAATTGTAGCACACAGATATTGACAAACATAATGCATCAAGAGTAACATTCTGATAGCTAATAAGAGTGATTATGGCCTGAAACACTGAGCCAGTTCAAGCTTCACCTAACCAGTGACTGACCAGCACATGTATCGAACTTCACCTATATTTATTTGCATAATAGGAAGTCTTTTTGGTATATACTCAAGGTTACATGTTGCTGTAACTCTCATCTAGTGGCATTATTTATAACTTTAAATTTGCCTGGTGGCTAGTCTTATTGGATCACTGTCCCATGTCAAGAGAGGTGGTGTTATTGATGTAATATCCAGGGAGCTATGAATAGCATTTATGGAACATAGTGGGAACATAGTAGGACCACAGAAGCTCAGACACTCATTGGATAAGATTATTAACAAAGATTAAATTGTGTCTACTTTTAAAGACTAGGCAATCCCAGCTTCTTTGATGTTTCTAAGCAAACCTGTTCTCTCATGCTGATCCCACCAGTAAACCTGAAGTAGGGAACAAAAGTAAACCTTACCTCTAAGTGGACATGTTATCAGCCAGTAATAGAGATGCTATTTCTCCAAAGATTGACCCTGTGCAGAGATGCTTGTGGTTGACTAATGGACACATGTAAGACTGGACAACAGGATCAAATAAGTAAACTTCAGGGACTACCCTAGGAGTAGCTTCATGTATCAAGAGCCAACTCCTGAGAACAGGATCCAGGATTATGGAGGTCCCCACTTGTCTCCATATCATAAGATCAATTTTCTCTCAGGAGAGCAATAGAATACAGAGCAAAACAAAGTTTTCAGATAGGAAAGAAAGCATATAATCTGTTTCAGACTCCTTAGTGAAAAGTATCTAGAAATGCCATCATAAATCCAGGAGGCCACTGCTTTTGTCCCTCAAAAGTGTTTGAGACTCACCAAGCAGTTACTGGATAAGTCCTAAGGAAGATAACATTTTACCAATTTGTAAAAACTGAAATGCCCATTACTAATTTCTAGATAAGCTACTTAGTACTGAGTGCATTTTTGACCCAACTGGCTTTGTGGCTTTGTCAGAAATAGGGAAGGCTGTGGTAAGTGAGATGGGTCAGTGACAAAGACACAAAGGTACTTGTCCTCAAGATTGATGACCTAAATTTGGTCCCCAGGACCCACATAGTGGGAGAGAACCGATTTCTGCAAGCTGTGCTCTGACCTCCACATGAATGTTGTGATATGCAGACACACACAACACAGTCACACACACACACACACACACACACACACACACACACACACACACACACACACACAAATGTAATAAAAATGAAGACTACCCAGGTCACAAGAGATACATTTTAAGGCATTGTTATAAATGTCACAAAGGGACTAATTGTGCCCATTTCTGCTAACTCTTTACTATAAGAAAGTTGTCCTTATCCTCAGGTCCCTGGAGTTCAGCTCATTGGTCCCTAGTTTATTACTTCAGCCTCTAGCTTCAGACAATGGGATGAAACTCTGACAGGACAGAAGAGAGGCTTCTAACACAGTTGCCAGGTCTACAAAATGATGTTTAGAGACAGGTGGTCAGTCATGTTTTGCTTCCACTCACAATTGTGAAAGGGATCCTAAAGCATGGGAATAACTCAAAAAAACAGCTACCAATTCTCTCACTGCTGCTAATAAGACATGTATGATTTATCTGTAACTGTAGCAGAAGACCTGGACTTGCTTAAAACCACCCAGATTTGTCTCTTCAGTGATGTGAAGTTCAGGTTAGGCTTACTTTGTTCCTCTGCTTCAGAGGGTTAGCTAGGTCAGATGTCTCACCTCCAGGTTCAACTGGGGAAGAATCCCCTTCCAAACCTACACAGCTATTGGAAAAATCTAGTACCCGTGAATTATTGGAGTCAGGGCCTCCATTCTTAGCTGGGCTTTGTTTGTTGTTGCTTGTGGTTTTGGGAACATGATCCTCCTGCAATATGACATGGTGGTTTAAATCCAGCAAGTCTACAAGTGAAAGAGAAGTTATAATCTTCTGTGACATGTCATCATCTTTACTGTAGTCTATTATTGATAAGCAAATCACAGGCACAACCCACATTCAAGGGGAAAGGATCACACAAGGGAAGGTATACCAGCTGACTAGGAGCTAGGATTCATTGCCAGCCATATGAGGAGGTCTCAGCCATTAGTAAAGGGAAAGAAGAAAAAATTCAATTTTTAAATTTTTTATTAGTTAAAATTAGAAACAAGCTTGTTTCACATGACAATCCCATCTCCTTCTCCGGAGTCCTCCTAATTGATATCCATGTTCAGGGGTCTGGATCAGTCCTGTACTGGCCTCCCAGACAGTAGTCTGGTGTCCATGTGCTACCACTTGTACAGGCCAGCTGATTCTGTGGGTTTTACCAGCCTGGTACCGACCCTTTTGATCTTCATTTCTCCCTCTCTGCAACTAAGTTCCAGAGTTCAGTTCAGTGTACATCTGTGGGTGTCTGCCTCTGCTTCCATCAACCACTGGATGAGAGCGCTAGGATGGCATCAGTCTCATTATAGGGGAAGGGCATTTAGGTTATCCTCTCCACCACTGCCAAGATTGTCAGTTCTTGTCATCCATGTATATCTGTGGAAATCTCCCTAGTGCCAGATCTCCCCTCAGACCTATAATGGCTCCCTCTGATATGGTATCTCTCATCCTGCTCTCCTCTGTTCTTCCCCCAACTCAATATTTCTGCACCTCCGTTTCCTCCTCTCATCTCTTCATCTCCTCCTCTCATTCTGGCAGCTCCCTTTCCCCTACCCTGATGCTCCCAAATAGCTCAGGAGTTTCTGCCCCTTCCTATTCCTGAGGTCCATGCATTTTTCCCTTAGAGTCCTTCTTGTTTCCTAGTTTCTTTGGTGAAGAGGATTTTAGGCTAGTAATCCTCTGCTCTGGGTCTAAAATTAAAATATGGGTGAGTACATACCATGTTTGTCTTTTTGTGACTGGGTTACCTCACTCGGGATGGTTTCTTCTAATTCCATCCATTTGTCTGCGAATTTCAAGATTCCATTGCTTTTTTCTGCTGAGTAGAACTCCATTGTATAAATGTACAACATTTTCTCTATCTATTCTTCAGTTGAGAGGTAACTAGGTTGCTTCCAGGTTCTGTCTATTACAAACAATGCTGCTATGAACATGGTTGAACATATGTCCTTGTTGTATGGACCTGCATTATTTGGGTATATGCCCAAGAGAGGAATTACTGGATCTTGAGGTAGACTGATTCCCATTTTTCTGAACAACTGCCATACTGATTTCAAAAGTGGTCTTACAAGTTTGCACTCCCACCAGCAATGGAGGAGTGTTCCTTTTTCTCCACATCCTCTCCAGCATAGATTGTCATTGCTGTTTTTGATTTTAGCCATTCTGACAGGTTTGAGGTGGTATCTCAGAGTTGTTCTGAGTCTAATTTCTCTGATAGACAAGGATTTTGAGCTCCTTCCTGTGTTTCAGCCATTTCAGATTTCTCTGTTGAGAATTCTCTATTTAGTTCTACACCCCACTTTTTAATTTCATTGATTGGTGTTTTGATGGCTAGCTTCTTGAGTTCATTGTATGTTTTGGAAATCAGCCCTCTGTCAAATGTGGGAACGGTGAAGATCTTTTCCCATTCTGTGGACTGTCATTTTGTCTTACTGACTGTGGCCTTTGCCTTACAGAAGATTCTCAGTTTCAGGGATCCCATTTATTAATTGCAGATCTCACTGGGTGTGCTACTAGTGTAATGTTCAGGAAGTGGTGTCCTGTGCCAATTTCTTCATGGGTATCTCCTACTTTCTCTTCTAGAAGATTCAGTGTGGCTGGATTTATGTTAAGATCTTTGATCCATTTGCACTTAAGTTTTGTGCATGGTGACAGATATGGATCTATCTGCAATCTTCGGCATGTCCGAATCCAGTTGTGCCAACACCATTTTTCTTCCATTGTAAAGGTTTAGTATCTTTGTCAAAAATAAAGTTTTCATAGGTGTGTGGGTTAATTTCAGGTTTTTCAATTCGATTCCATTGGTCTGTCTGCATATTTTTGTGCCAATACCAAGCTGTCTTCAGAACTATGGCTCTATAATAGAGCTTGAAGTCAGACCGTGACACCTCCAGAAGATCCTTTATTGTACAAAGTTGTTTTGGCTATCCTGGGTTTTTTGTTTTTCCATATAAAGTTGAGTATTGTTCTTTCAAGGTTTCTGAAGAACTGTGTCGGGATTTTGATGGAAATTGTGTTGAATCTGTAGATTACTTTTGTCAAGATTGACATTTTTACTATGTTGATTCTACCTATCCAAGAGCATGGGAGATCTTTCCATTTTCTTTAATTTCTTTCTTTAAAGACTCAAAGTTCTTACTGTACAGGTCTTTCCGTTTTTTGGTTAGTGTTACCAAAAGTTGTTTTATGTTGCTTATGGGTCTTGTGAAGGGTGATGTTTCTCTGATTCCTTTCTCATTGGATTTATCATCTGTATATAGTAGGGCTACTGATTTTTTTGAGTTAATTTCCATCCTGTTACTTTGCTGAAGGTGTTTATCAGCTTAGGAGTTCCCTGGTAGAGTTTTTGAGGTCACTTATGTAGACTATCATATCATCTGCAAATAGTGAAAGTTTGACTTCTTCCTTTCCAATTTGTATCCCTTTGAATTACTTTTCTTTTCTTACTGCTCTAGCTAGAACTTCAAGTACAATATTGAAGAGATAGAGAGAGTGGGCAGCCTTGTCTTTTCCTGATTTTAGAGGAATAGCCTGAGTTTCTCTCCATTTATTTTGATGTTGGCTGTTGGTTTGCTGTATATTTCTTTTATCATGTTTATGTATTTTCCTGTAATTCCTGATTTCTCCAAGTCCTTTGTCATAAAAGGATGTTGGATTTCGTCAAAGGCTTTTTCAGCATCTAGGGAGATGATCATGTGATTTTTCTTTTTCAGTTTATTTATATGGTGGATTACATTGATGGATTCTCCTATTTTGAATCATCTTTGCATCACTGGGATGAAGCCTACTTGATCATGGTGGATGATTTTTCAGATGTGTTCATAGATTCGATTCACCAATATTTTGTTGAGTATTTTTGCATCTATGTTTATGAGGGGATACTGGTCTGCAGTTCTCTTTTTTAGTTGTATCTTTGTGTGGCTTGCATATCAAAGTGATTGTAGCCCCATGAAATGACTTTGTTAATGTCCCTTCTGCTTCTATTGTGTGGAACAATTTGAGGAATACTGGTATTCGCACTTGTTTGAATTTCTGGTAGAATTCTGCAGTGAAGCCATCTGGCCCTGGGATTTTTTTTTTTTTTTTTGGGAGGCTTTTGATGACTGCTTCTATTTCATTAGGGGTTATAGGTATATTTAAACTGCTTCTCTGTTCTTGGTTTAATTTTGGTAATTGTTATCTATCCAGAAAATTGTCCATTTCCTTTAGATTTTCGAATTTTGTGGAGTACAGGTTTTCAAAGTATGACCTGATGATTCTCTGGATTTCCTCAGTGTCCGTTGCTATATCCCCCTTTTGGTTTCTGATTTTCTTAATTAGCATGCTCTCTCTGTCTTTTGATTAGTTTGGATAGAGGTTTGTCTATCTTGTTGATCTTCTCAAAGAAGCAACTCTTTGCTTCATTGATTCTTTGTAATGATTTCCTAGTTTCTATTTTATTGATTTCAGCCCTCAGTTTGATTATTTCCTGGCATCTACTCCTCCATGTTGAGTTTGCTTCATTTTGCTCTAAAGCTTTCAGTTGTTCTGTCAATTCTCTAGTGTGACTTTTCTCCAGTTTCTTCATGTGGGCACTTATTGCTATGAACTTTCCTCTTAGTACTGCTTTCGGAGTTTCACATAAGTTTGGGTATGTTGTGTTTACATTCTCATTCAATTCTAGGAAGTCTTTAATTTCTTTGTTTATTTCTTCCTCAACCTTAGGAATGGTGCAATTCGGTGTTATTCAATTTATATGAGTTTGTAGGTTTTCTGCAATTTGTATTGCTGTTGAATTCTAGCTTTAAAGCATGGTGATCTGATTAGATACATGGGATTATTTCAATTCTTTTGTATCTGTGGAGGTTTGCTTTGTTGCTAACTATGTGGTCAGTTTTAGAGAAGGTGCCATGTGGTGCTGAGAAGAAGGCACATTCTTTTGTGTTTGGATGGAATGTTCTATAGATATCTGTTAAGCCCAGTTGGGTCATAACTTCTTTTAGATCCTTTGTTTCTTTGATAAGTTTCTGTCTGGTAGTCCTGTCTAGTGGTGAAAGCAGGGTGTTGAAGTCTCCTACTATTAGTGTGTGTGGTTTTATGTGTAGTTTGAGCTTTAGTAATGTTTCTTTTACAAATGTGGGTGCCTTTGTATTTGGGGCATAGATGTTCAGGATTGAGACGTCATCTTGATGGACTTTTCCTGTGATGAGGATGAAATGCCCTTCTTCATCTCTTTTGATTGATTTTAGTGTGAAGTCTTTGTTAGATATTTGGATTGCTACACCAGCTTGTTTCTTGGGCCCATTTGATTGGAAAATCATTCCCAACCCTTTACTCTCAGGTAATGCCTCTCTTTGAAGTTGAGGTGTGTTTCTAGTATACAGCACAAGGACGGATTCTGTCTTCATATCCATTTGGTTAGCCTGTGTCTTTTTATAGGCATGTTAAGGCCATTGTCATTGAGGGATATTAATGTTCATTGATTGTTGGTTCTCGTCTGTTTTGGATTTCTTGGTGGTGGTGTCATTGTGTGCATATTTTGCCCTCCTGTTTCTTTTCCTATTTGGTACAACTGGATTATGTATTGCCTATTTTTTTGTGAGTGTAGTTATCTTTGATGGGTTGGAGTATTCCTTCCAGAACTTTCTGTAGTGCTAGATTTGTGGATATGTATTGTTTAAATCTGGTTTTGTCATGGAATATCTTGTTTTCTCCATCTATAACAATTGAAAGTTTTGCTGGGTACAGTAGTCTGGGTTGGCATCCATGCTCCCTTAGTGTTTCTAGGATATCTATCCAGGACCTTCTGGCTGTCAAAGTTTCCATTGAGAAGTCGGGTGTGATTCTGATACCTTTGCCTTTATATGTTACTTGGCCTTTTTTCCTTTGCTGCTTTTAATATGTTGTCTTTATTCTGTAGGTTTTGTGCTTTGATTATTATGTGTCGAGGGGACTTCTTTTTGTGGTCCAGTCTGTTTGGTGTTCTGTAAGCTTCTTGTACTTTCATAGGCATATCCTTCTGTAGGTTGGGGAAGTTTTCTTCTATGATTTTGTTGAATATGTTTTCTCTAACTTTGAGCTGCATTTCTTCACCTTCTTCTATACCTATTATTCTTAGGTTGGCCTTTTCATGGTCTCCCATATTTCCTGGATATTTTGTGTTAGGTATTTGTTGAACTTGAGATTTTCTTTGTTCAATGACTGTATATCCTCTAGTGAGTTTTTAACAACTGAGATTCTCTCTTACATCTCTTGAATTCTATTGGTTATACCCACATCTTTAGTTCCTGATCGTTTATCCAACCTTTCTATTTCTAGCATCCCGTCATTCTGTGTTTTCTTTATTGTGTCTATTTCAGCTTTCATGCCTTAAACTGTTTCAAGTGCTTCCTTCACTTGTTTGGTTGTTTTTTTCTTGGCTTTCTTTAGATTCTTTAAGAGATTTGTTTACTTCTTGAATTTTTTGGTTTGTCTTTTCCTCTATTTAATGTAATTTTTTCTTGTTTTTCTTCTATTTCTTTAAGGGATCTTCTTGTTTCCTCTTTAAATCTCTCTATCATCTTCCTAAGATAATTTTAGGTCCATCTCTTCTTCATCCTCTCTGTTGAACTTTTCAGATCTTGCTGGAGTGGAGTCCCTAGATTCTGGTGGTGTCATATTGGTTTTTCTGTTGTTGAGTGTGCTCTTACTCTGTCTTCTTCCCATCTCTACTTCCAGTGAGTGAAGGTGGGGTCTCTCCCTCTCTCAGGTGCCAGGCAGAGACCTCAGCCTCTGGTGGCAGCAGGATCGAAGAGGGCAGAGGGCAAGGGTGGAGTGTTTCTGGATTCAGGGTGAGCCTTCCCTGTCTGGGCAGGTCCACTCTTTCCTTGGTGGGCTCAGGCAGAAGTGAACAGGGCTTGATGGGGGAGTTTATGGGGAGGCAGAGCATCTCCCAGACTCACCTGAGGCTCGGACACTGACTGCAGGACAGAGGGCAGAGTATAGTCAGGGCTGAGGTGTGTCCAGACTCAGGGTGGGCCTTCTGATCTGGGCAGGTCCACTCTTGCCCAGGTGGGTTCAGGCAGAAGTGAGCAGGGGTTGATGTGGGAGGTTGAGGGGGAGCAGGGCAGCACCCAGACTCACCGGAGGCTCCGGCACACACCGCAGGACCAAAAGTCAAATTTCTAATTTTATTACTGTATCCAATAAGTAGATTATGTAAATAGGCTGTGCATAAGGAGTGCTTCTTTAAATTGCTCCATCTAGGTAAAGAGGGCTAGCCACCACTTGTATTCCACATTAGTTCTGTCTTCCTGAGATACTCCCAAAGATTTCAGAACCATGGAAATGTACTCCACTTTTCAAAATCAACTATACTCAATGAAATGCCGTACTCTTTGCAACAAGGGTTTTTGGTAAGGAAAGCACAAAGTAAATTTTGGAAATCTCTGTGGTTTGCCATTCTTCCATAAAAGGAATATTATTTCCTGCTTCTTCACTGTGTTATTTTTCAGTTCTGGGAACTATTTGTTACAATGATCGCTCCTTTTCATTGAGCAGTTTATATCCTATCATCTTAGTTGTCCTTCACAAGTACATGTTAGCAAGATACTTGACCTACAAACCATGGCCATGAGGCCAAATGCAACTAGTCAATGTATAGACTGAACCAATTGTCTTCACTGGATCCACCAGACAGATGCATCTCTAGGAGCTGGTGGGATTTCTCAGTGGGTAAGAGTGCTACAGCACAAACATGATGTCCTGAGTCTGAATCCCCAGCACACATGAAAATCTGGATATACAGCTATAAGTACATGTACATGACACCACACACACACACACACACACACACACACACACACACACACACACACCAAAAATACATGTGAACTGCTACAGCCTAATGAAGATAGCTAGGGAATTACAAGATGCTCAAGGAATCACAAAGACTTGCAGTTCATTGAAAATCTTTGAATGTCATAATTTATTCTTAATTTAATTTAATCCAAATTTTAAACTTATTGGATTTTAGCAATCCTATAGTTTGCCTGGGCTGATAATCCTGAAAACTAATGAAGCTGAGAAGTGCAACAAAATGAAACCTTTAAAGTCACTAAGGTTACAGAGCAACACTAGGGCCCACTGTCGGTAACATGCTATTTCTTTTCTGGGGGAGGGGGGCATTAGGGGAGGACTGGAGGGAGAAGGGAACTGGTATTGTCATGTAAAACAATCTTGATTCTAATTCAAATTAAAAAATGATTTAAAAAAATTAAGCACATACCTAAAAATCTCTCTGAATCTCACCTCTCCCATAAAGCCTTCCCAGACTTCCCTAAACATAGCATAGTGATAAATGTCACCTTAATATCACTTAATTGTTTCCCGTAAGTTTCTTATTTACTAAAATTAATTATACAACTTTAATCTTTCTATGTCCCCCAAGGCCCTGGCTTTGTGAAGACTTCCCAGAATACAGTCTCTAGTCCACGTTCTTTGGATCCAACTCAAGTGGATGACTTGACTTGCCTTAGAATTTGTGCCATGCTGAGTTATGAGAAGAATAAAAATAAAAACGGACTGCATCAAGAAGGAAGTGATAAGACAAAATGCATATGCATTGACCTATTGTTTTAGCCATTGACTTATCAGACCAAAAAATGAATGTGAGGGACATGGTGCTGTTACCTCTGCTAAAGCTTGGAGACATTCTGAGAATACTGTCCTGTAGCACCCAGAGGGAGACAGAATTCTGTGTAGTTTATTGTTACTAATTTGTTTTGTGATGTTGTATGAATTCTTTAGTGGCCACCCATGTAGAAGAAGCCCACCTGGAAGATGTCTTCATTTCCACACTCAGGAGTGTACTGCTTGAATGTGAGCTGCAATGCTATTGGAGGAGGCACTCTGCCTACCAATGAGGCTTCCTCCTCAAATGGCTCAGTTCTACATTTCAAGAGCTGCCCATAGAGGTACGAAATGCTAACACATTGTTTTCTAGTGCCCAAAGACCACACTGGGATTATGAGAGCATTCTTTCTTGACCTGCTATTTTCCTATAGCCTAAATATGTTTGCCTACGGGAAAATAAACACACACATATATAACACATATATACATGTATATTTCCAACAACATCCTAAGTACACTATTTTTTTTTTTACTTATAACATGCAACTAATAAGAAAATGCCATAAAAATGTTAAAGGAATAAGAAACAATAAAAATACAAACAGAACCAAGGAATTACTTCCTAGACCAATTGTTCCACAAATGGTCCATTTATAGATGTTTCCAAAGAAGCCTTCATCGCCTAGTACTTTTCCATTTTCCAATCTCAGATCTCTGCATGTGACATTAGATGGTGACATAAGGTGTCATAAATTGACTGAGAAATGTGTGTGTTAAATAGAACACTCTTCATCTAGCACTGGGTATTGAGAACTTTGGGGAGAAAAGCCTTTGCTTAGAGATAACCAAATAAGTCTAGAGAGACATGTGGTGCAGTCAATCCTTAAATTTGAAGAGAAACAGCAAGAAGCTTTTTATTATGCCTGTTCACTTTGAAACCCCTGGAGGGGGATTAGCAACAAAGTAAATACGAATCAAAAAAATCTTTACTATCCAGTATGCCACTGTTACAGGGACACGTTCTTCAAGTTTCCCTGTGACATAAAATAGCTTTGAAGTTACCTCTGGTTAGCATCAGGTAGCTTGTGGCATGAAAAGCCGAGCAGCACTTATGGCTGCTGGCCTGAAACAAAGGAGCATCTATCTGTCAGAAAAACACATACTTGATGAGTAGACTGTTGACTTCATACTGCTGAAGGCCTCCAGCTTCATCTATTTATAAAAGAGAGGCTATTTTCAAGCAAGGCATACGTGCACTAGCCGCAAGGAAGCCGGGTAAGATGGAAAGATAATCTCTCTGAACATCTGTCATGATCGCACTTAAAAACCTTCCGACAAAGGCAAATGTCTGTTGGATACTTCAGACTGTCAAACTTTGGCTATGTATGTACATGCTTATGGTGATGCTGTGTTTCTATATTTATAAAGTCTATCACCATAGACCCAGGCAATCAGGCGGTCATAACCAAAACAGCCAACAGGTCCATAGACAAGATGCACTTGACCATTGAAGTCAGAGGACGAGACACTTGTTGTTGTTCACTCTTGTTCTTTTCCAAAAGGAAACAGGCACGGAGGCAAGCATCAGAGAAACTGCCAATTGACTCTGCCTTGCTCAGTTGATGGAGCCGCAGGCCACCATCACTCTGAATCTTGTCAAGAAAGATGGCAGTGGAGGAGCAGCAGTTGCAGAGTAAAGAAGAGAACAGTCCTCCCACCGAGCCTGTGCGTGTGGTGATAACTCAGTTCCAGCTTGTTTCCTCCAGGCTTGCCTGCCTACTGCACAGCAAGAGAGTTTTGTAATTTGTTTAAATGTGCAGTGACCTTATTCTATTGGTACTGCATGTAAGAGTAGGTTCTACTGGAAGATTTTCTTGTGAGGAGGGGGGTCTCCAGCATACTGCCTCGTTTGTTCTCTGCATTCTGTATCCATGGCAGAGCTACATGCCATGGTCTTTCTCCAGGAGTATTGTATCTGTGCTGTGAACGGCATTTCCAAACCTCTATTTATGGAGGAACTTGAAAGTGCATGAGTCTATAAGAAATGAAATATTTCAATGTGATTTGTTAACTTTTATACACAAAAGCCATGCAATTTTATTTTGTGTGAATGTTTGTCAGCCAGGTTTTTCACAAACACAAATGTCTCTAAATAGCAAGATAATTTCCCAGAAGCACCATCTGACAGGCATTAAAATGAAAAAACACCAAAGTCCTTTGCCTCGACACAATCACCCTTGTCACAATGCATTTAGAATGGATATCACCTCCACACTTGGAAAGAGTCAACCTTCAGGAGAAAACGCAGAGCCTGGTGGGACTCTAGCCAGTGTGCCAGCATATGTATAAAGTACATCATAGAAGCAAACATTAACAAACACACTCTAGAAGTTGCTACTTCCATTGTAATTTTTATTCTTCCATCACAACATGCTTTAGTTTATAATCTGTTAATAATATTAAAATCCAACTTTCCTTGTCCTGAGTGTTTAACCGTTCAAAGTGATATTTATATTCTAATACTTGTGTTATAGTGTGGTGGTTGGTTCAGCAGATTATAAGCCTCCAGGGTCTACATTTTTATAATACCTTTGGATTAGAACACAAAGGAAGTGCCAGGTTTGTGACTTTACCCTAACAAGGTAAAGACATCCAGCACCATGATCTAATGATAATGGAGAGACACAGACTTTGGCATCCGAAGTCACAGAAAAGAATTAGGCAAACCGACCAAAATCACAAAGTATGTTTTCTGAATTTGTAGTGATACTTTCTGTGGTGTCTGGATCTGGGATCAGGCCACAAATAAAGGTACATATTGCATTCAACATCTAGTTGCAAAATGTTAATTTCAGCTCAGGACATTCTATCATGTCTCTGGTCACTCCTAAACTTGACTCCTTTGCTTTATCATTTATAGATCCCATTAGCAGAGAAACTTTCATTCCCTGTGTAGTTGCTTGCTTCTTCCCTATCTCCTTCACAGAAATATGAGTGCTAGAGCAGCAGATGTCTTCCTGTCCCTGCTAGACAATACAATGTGAAGAACACTTGGCACATAACAGGCACTCATCCATTTAAAGGCTATAAATGTAGGTTCTTTGAGAGCATTTCCCTAGCATGCACTGAACCCTGGGTTCATTCCTCATCACTTCATAAATTGGATACAGTTGTTCATGACTATAATCACAGAAGAGGCAGACTGTATAGCCCTAGTCTCCATCCCTCATCAAAGGAAGTTCTCTTTGCAGCAGACAGAGACCATTACAGAAATCCTGTAGTTGATTTTTTCTTTGGTGACAGTCAGTTCACATTGCCTTGGTGAGGTCACCCTTTGCAACTACGAACAGTGGGAGGGAGTGGTCAGCTCTCCTGCTTTCATGTCCTCAGGGTCAGATTTCCCACACCTACACCTTCAGGGCCAGCTCTACTGTGCTGCTTAGATGTGCCATAGGGGCCACTCTCCTGAGTGCTGCAGCAGATGAGGGGCCCCTAGCTCTCCTGCACTTATGACCTCAGGGATAGCTCTCCCACCTGCCTCAGGTGTTGAGAGCAGAAGTGCACTATACCTCTCTCCAACCCATGTCTTCACATGACAGATGAGTAATGCAGACAGCTCTTCCACGCTTGTAATATCAGGATTGGCTCAACCACATCTTCCCCAATGGGGTAGGCTCTATTGTGCTGCCCAAGAAACGGGTAGGGACTGTTCTCCTGAATGAATGTTGCAACTAGTGGCAGGCAAGGGCAGCTATCCTGCCTTCCTAAACTCAGGGGCAGCTCTCTTACCTGCCTCAGGCATTAATAGACAGTGTAGGAAGGACATGTCTCCCCCACACCTGCTGCCACATGACCAATGAGTTCTGGGGATAGCTCTACAGGCCTGGCTCCGATGAACAAAGGGAGGACCAACACAACTCTGCCCCAAGTCACTAGGCTTGGGGCAGGAAGAAGTTCACTCAGGAGCCTACACTTCTGGGCCTGGCTCTGACTGATCCTAGGAAGACTAACACAGCTCCTCCCCTAGTATTACCGTCCTAAAAATACATTTTTTATACCTTTTAACATCTCTTATATAAACACCTTAAGCTTTATGTCTCTCAACCTTGTATACTTTATACCTCTTTTGTGAGGTTTTTTGCTGTTGTTTTGTTTTCTTTCTTTTTTTTTTGGTAACAAGGAAAACTGTAACTATTTAGTTTTCACTTCAACTCCATTAAAGACCTGAGGAGGATGTAATATTACCTGAGTAAACAGGAAGTGCAAAGTAAACAACTTCCAAACTATAAAAATGATAAAGACAGCTGGCTGCCTGGACAGCAACCCAAGTTTCCTCTATAATATTGGGACATCCATCTTTGGCATACAGGCCTAAAATATCTGACAGACTTTTCTGTGAAGCAGGGATATTTGAAGGATTGTCCACAATGTCTTGACAAAGTTTGACAGTTGCCTTCTTTTGTGTCCTACTTACTCAACTGGACAGCATACTGTCAGCAGTTGAGGCAAAGGTAGCTTCTTGCCCAGTGGCTAACTTTGCCACAATAGAAGCAAAGTACATATGAAGGTTCTTCAATGCCCATCATCTTTTTTTGACATAAATTGGTGCTTCCAGGAACAGATATGTCTCACTGTCATGAAAAGCCTGAGGTTATTAAAACATCTTAAGTGACATATTCTGTAGTTCTCTGAAGTGTTTGAAGACCACCACCTATGTAGCTAAAAATATAACTATGCTTAACCTTAAAAACATATGTAACATGGCTTCAAGTTTGACTATGATAGATGACTAACAACTAACCATTTCTTGATTATATATTAAATTTTTAAATGAGCTGCATAGCTACAATACCTTAAACTAGAATGGAAACATATATACAGTATAACAATACTAACCTTAAATTTGAATCAATATAAAAAATCCATATCATTGCAAAATATTTGAGACTATTAGTTGTTTTTTTTAGTTTGAAAATAGATTCAATAATATACCCTTTTATCTTATCATTTCTACCCCCCTTTTTTTCAAAATGATATCCCTGAATCTTATCTCTTTTGCTCAGTATTATCCCTGACCATGACTAGTAACAACTTGCAACCAACAACCCTAAATGACAAAAAACATTATAACCCACCAAATTACCAAAAACCATCCACCCCCCCCCTTTTGGGGATGTGGACATTGTGTTCTCTGGATTACTTCCTGTTTTCTGGGGGTTGTGACAACATCTTTTGGGGACCCTGAGAAAATTAGAATAATGATCAAATCCTGGGAGAGCTAGCTGCATTATTTTTGTATAGTCTCTATTAGATAGGAAAGTATAAAGCTTATTGGTGTAGTCTATGAGGCTGGACCATCTCAACCAGCAGCTTTGAGTTGATCTGGAGGCAGAATTTTGAGGAAACTGTAGCAGAAGCAGCCAAAGAGGCTGGATCACCTGGGCTACTTGTTTTTATTGGTTTCTGGTCATTTTTCAGAAACACACAAACTTCTAAAGGATATATTTTTGTAGCAGACAGAGATCATTACAGAAATCCACAAACAATCAAAATGCAGAGTTATGGAGCCCAGATGCATCTACAAAACAGTCACAGGCCTAAGGCTCAATGAACATTGCAAAAAAAATTTAAGAGTTAGAGGTTCGGGGAGTTTGATGTAAGTTGTGTTTCCTAGTAACATCAGGAGATAGACCCATTAAGTCTCGGCAAGATGACTGCCCAAACATGAGCTAAGCAAATATGACACAATGAATATGCCAAAGGGGATGGAGAAAAGCCGAGGCGGTTGCAACCCCACACCAAAAACTATAGGCAACTGAGAATAGCTGGGAGCAGGTGAGATGATATTCCCCAGGAAAGAGGATACCAGTTGGTTATACAGTGCCAAATAATCAGCCATAAAAACATGCATACAAGTAACATTGTACAGACCAAATCATTATATTAAGAATATATATGTATATACATGTATGTATATTCATGCAATACCAATTAGTGAAAAAAAGAGGCTATGAATTTGAAGGTGAATGTGGAGGCATATGGAAAGGTTTGGGGGGAGGAAAGGAAAGGAAAGGGAGAAATGTAAATTATAATCTCAAAAAGAAAAAAAATGTAGAATCAGGATCCACAGCTATATAGTGATAGTGGATATCCTTCTGTGTGCTGTGAATATATGTTTCTCCTATTGCTTTATAAATAAAGCTGTTTTGGCCAATGGGCAGACAGGATTTAGCCATGCAGGTAGCCAGGTAAAGCCACCAGAATAGGAGAAGGCTAGGAAGAAGAATGCAGAGAGTGAGTTGCAAGGAAGATACCATGTAGCTGCAAAGGAAGAAAGAGGCCTCAGCTTCACCACTAAGCTAAGACTTAATGGAGATATATAGATTAATAGAAATTGGTTAATAATTAAGAGATAACTAGCCAATAAGAAGCCTGAGCCAAACAGTTTATAACTAATATAAACCTCTATGTGTTTATTTGGGACTAAATGTCTTTGGGACCAGGTAGGACAGAAATTCTGTCCTCAATACAGCAAGTATAAGACAATCTGTATACATAAGACCTGTGTTTCATAAAACAGGATACATTGGTGGTGGAGGAATAAGAGGAGGAGAGGGGAGAATAAAAAGGATCAGTTAGCCTGGCATTGGTGGTGTACACCTTTAATCCCAGCATTCGGGAGGCAGAGACAGGCGGATCTCTGTGAGTTCAAGGCCAACCTGGTTTCCAGAGCAAGTGCCAGAATAGGCCCCAGAGCTACACAGAGAAACCCTGTCTCAAAAAACCAAAAAAAATAAAAAAAAGAAAGAAAGGCAGGAAGGAAGGAAGGAAGAAAGAAAGAAAGAAAGAAAGAAAGAAAGAAAGAAAGAAAGAAAGAAACCAGATATCACCTAATATTACTCTGATAGTCTTCAAAGACCAAGTTCTCCCCTCACAGACTTACTTCCACACACCAACTTCTCCCCCACCAACAATGCTAACATACTGTGACCTATAGTGGGAAATTACCAATACAGAGTCAGGTAGAAATACAAGGGTATTTAATAGGGAAAAGCCTTACTTACAGAGCGACCTAGCCAGCCGGCGTGCCAGCAAGCCCAAAAGAGAAACCAAAAGCGAAAACTCAGTCACCCTACATCCCCTGACCACGCCCTCGAAAGCTTGTGAGGGCGTGGTCAGGCACACCTGTAGCCAGCCCCTAAGTAGGCGTGGCTACAGCTTTCCCTACAATAACCCTTACTCTGTCTGACTTTGACTGGCCTGAAATTATCTGTACTGTGTTTTTTCTACTTTCTGTATTACTCTTCAATCTTTCTTGACTAAATCCAGGTCTCTTCTGATTGTAAGTGCTGGAGTTCCCAGAAATTCCCACTATTCCTGTCTGCTCTGTATGTGTTGTTTCTACCTTCATTTCCAGTCCTTTCTTCTTTGCCCTCTAGAGTGTTCTTGATAAACTCTAATTCATGTCTTCTCTAGCATGCCACTCTCTCCTCATACTCACAATGTATACATTACCCACCATTGATATTTATTTCCATGGAAATCAAGTTTTGCCTCCCAAATACAGGAATATTTCTTTGTATATGTTTTGGAACTCTCCATCAACAAAAAGCCTCATGGAATGGAGTTCTTAGTTATTTAGCAAATATCTGAGTTTGATGAACATCAGCTCTGGTAAGTGTTAAGATAAAATTGGGTATCTCAAGAAATATTGAAGTCTTAAAGTACATACGTGATCTAATGAGAAAAAAGCATCACTGTGTGTCTGGTTTAGATGAGGTCACATTGGAGCACACAGAGTATTTTAATCAAAAGGATTTGCATCCTTACAAGAAGAGAAGTTCAGACAGGGGAATGAGAAGTGAAGCTTCAATCAGAGACTATAGTGATGCATCTATCTATAGACAGAGATTACCAAAGATGACAGCAGACATCATAGGCTGGAAGAAGCATTTCTGAGGGAGCCTGGCACTGCTGACAACATGGTTATGTACTGCAGAACTGTGAGACAATAGAATCTTGTCATTTTAAACCATTTTGCCCATGGTGCCTTGCTGTAGGTGATCTGTTCCCTCTATTCCCTGAAAGTGTCAGTAAAATGAACCTTGACTCAGAAAGTGGTGTCTACACTTAGCTGACCAGAGTAAACCCTAGAGTTTTGTTTTAGCAGACTCAGGGAGAGAGGGACACAGAGAGGAGGGTCTTAGGAATTTCATGAGCCTTTTTGGATGTTGGAAGAGCAGAGAGGAGACTCAGCTGGGCTCTTCTCCATTCTTTTTTGGATCTACCTGGTTCATAACCTACTATCTGACTCCTGAGTTTTTAATTCATCATAGAATAATTTAGATAATCAGTCATGCTTTACAGGTCAAAGAAGCCAATTCAGACAAAAGCTCAGCTTAGAGGTTTGTGTGAAGATGAGTCAGCTCTGACTGCATATTCAGTGACAAGAGCATTGAAATTGTAGTCACTTCTACCTTCTCAGTATTTTAATCCAAAGAATCAGACACAAACTTGATTCATGGGTAAGAGTTCCATTTATAGTGTGTTCTATGAACTTCACACAAAGTATGGCAGAGTGTGTACTGATTACTTTTTTCCTATTTATGTTTGCATTTTCTAAAAATGATTTTATTTTAATTATACGTATTAGGATCTGGGGATGTACACATAAGTTAAGGTTCCCTTAGAGGACAGAAGACAGCATAGGGTCCCATTAAGTATCAATTACTATAGACTATAAGCTGCCTAAGCCTCCAGAAGAGCAATGAGTTCTCTTAGCCACTGATCCATCTCCCCAGGCCCGATTTGCATTTTATGATACTGGCAGAGTGCTTGCTATACTAAGAGGTAGATCATGTTTTATTTTTAAAGAGCATTTTATTTATTCTACTTACGTTATTCATTCAACAAGCATGTATTAAATGTTTCAGACAAACTTCTAAGGTATTGTGGTACAAAGTAAAGAGAAATTTGTCCTTCTTTAAGGAAACTGCTGTTAGGGTTACTATTGCTGTGATGAATCATCAGGACCAAAACGAACTTGGAGAGGAAAGTGTTTATGATTATTTTGTTTATTCTTTATTATCGTAGTTCATCTTGAAATACAGTCCTAGAAGAAACTCAAACAGGGAAAGAACATGGAGGCAGGAGCTGATGCAGAAGCCAAAAGAAGTCGTGTTGGCTGGCTTGCTCCTCTTGGATTGCTTAGCCAGCTTTCTTATAGTGGTCAAGACCACCAGTATAGAGATGGCAGCACTCTCAATGGGCTTGTTACTTCCCCATCAATCACCAATTAAGAAAGTGACCTGCCACCTGGCCTACAGCCTGATTATAGGAGGCATTTCCTCAATTGAGGTTGTTTCCTCTCTGAGGCCTCTAGTTTGTGTCAAGATGATATAAAAACAAGCCAGTATGGAAAGTAATTCTATTTTTTTCTTAATGAGCAAGCTAATGAAAGAACTCAATTATCATCACATTTTGGCCTTCATTCTACTTCAAGGAATTGTGGTAAGAAAGAATTGAGTTGATCTGGCTGTTGAGCCACAGAGACCTTTGAAGGTGTCAAAATACATTTAGAAACATACATGCAACCTCATTTGTTGTGGCACAAAGAAATACTCAGTGAGACTGTCTTTTTCTTAAGATATTGAAGGAAAGAGGCACAAGTTCTATTACTTTTCTTTACTACAACTCAACAGTCTCATGAGATTTGGTAAGAAACCAATTAAATTTTGCGTGTGCAAAAATTAAATAGTTAAACTGCAATATATAAAGATAACTTCAAGCCAATCTTTGCCATTTAAAAAGAGGAAATATTACTCTCAAATGCCTTTTTCAATCTTGAAAAAAGCATCTTTATAGAGTTATGATCATTTTGTCATTTTCTAAAATGTACATAATGGCAGGCACTGGAGTAATGGGGACATTTTTAAGTAAGTACTGTTGAAAATGTGAAGCAATAGAAGTTAAGAAAACAAAATTGCTTTTAATATTTAACCTTTATAAAAGAATGAAGATCAATACATTATTTATCTCAAAGGTAAGAAATGATTTTATGGGCATTTGATAGATTTACCAGCAGGAAAGATGCTGAAAACACAAACATTTGCCTGAACCATGTTGTGGAAGATCCTGTGCAGTCAGTTCAAATGTGTTAGTAATAAACTCAGTCACTGGCAATCCATCAGTGTAGCATTAAAAAAAAAATTCAAGGCACTACCCTTTGGTGCCATTTAAGCAAGAGCAAACCCAGATTTGAATTCTCTATTCCATGCTGCCTGTGTTTTCTGTCTGTCTGTTGGTTGTATTTTTCTGTATCTAACCCTGCCTGAAAGCTGTCCTGTGAATCTGTCCCTGTGTGCTTTTGTCCATGTCTGAGTACAACTGTCTTTCTAAGTGGTTGTGTCCCTGTATGTCTCTGTCCACATCTGTGTGTGACTGTCTTTTGGAGTGTATCTGTCCCAGTCTCTCTGAGTGGTTCTATTCCTTTGTGTCTCTGTCAAAGTCTGGTTGTGACTGTCTCTCTGAGTGTCTCCGTGCTCATGTATCTCTGTTCAAGTCTATGTGTGACTGTCCCTTTGAGTGTCCGTGTCCTTCTGTGTGTCTGTTCAAGTCTGTGTGTGACTGTGTCTCTGAGTGGTTCTTTCCCTTTGTGTTTCAGTCCAAGTCTGGGTGTGACTGTCTCTCTGAGTGATTATATCCCTGCAAATGGCTTTTCTCTATCTTTCATGAATACCACAGAAAGCATCACATGATCATAGAATAAAGGATGAGTTACAGAATCCTTTATAAGAGTTATAAAATACCCTGATTCCAGCTGGCCCCAGTTGATTCCCTCCCCCAAAAAAGTACTAAAAATATTACTGCTTAGCAAGCAATATTTGTGTGTTGGGTTTAACATTTATTGGTGGAAAAATTTATTTCTATCAGTTTTCAGCCTATATTTTCTATTTTCTAGAACATATAGGAACAATAGGAATGCATTACTCTTAGATCATGTGAATGGAAAATTATATAACTTAATGTTGTCACTATGCACTAACTTACTTTACAAAGCTGATTAAATGGGAAATCCAAGGTAAGTAATTCTGACTGTTACAATGTTCTCTTAAAAGCAGATTAAATAAACAGGTTAAGTGCACAGTGGGCTATCAGTCTTAAGTGACCACAGGTATTTTACTAGCTCTGGCTGTGAGTTTCAGGGAAAGTTCCAGTTTCTTAGAATGTAAGAGGTATTTTTATCATAATGCATTGCTACAGTTCTGAATGTGGAATCCTCCTTAGGTTGTGGGGTTGTGTTGTCCAAAACAATAATTCACAGCATGGTACCGTGCACTAAAAATGTGACTATTCCTGATTGGGATGTGTCATTAGGATAAAATGTATATGAAACACTGCACAATCTGAAACAGTTGGTGAAAATACTCTCACTTTCAATTCACATTCATTTATTTTGGAAAAAAAATACTATGTGTTTGCAGAAAATATCTATATTTCTTTTTTAATATTTTATGTTAATTATTTCTTCTTCTCTCACACAATATATCGCAACTGCCATCTCCCCTTCTTCCAGTCACTCCCTCTTCTTCTCCAGATTCACTGTTCCTCCATTTCTCTTCAGAAAAGTACAAGCCTCTCAGTGATACCAACTGAACTCCGCATAACAATATGCATTAAGATTAGGTATATACCCTCATATGAAGGCTGGACATGGCAACCAAGTAGGAGGAAAAATGTCCCATGAGTGGGCAAAAGAGTCAGAAACACCCCCATCCCAATTGTTAGGAATCCAACAGAAACTCCAAACTAAAACATCGCAGCATGTATGCACAGGACCTGGTGCAGACCCATGCAGACGCCACGATTGCTGCTCCAGTCTTATGAGCCCTGCTTAGTTGATTCTGTGGGTTGGTACTCCTGGTGTCCTCAAACCCTCTGACTCTTACCATCCATCTTCCCCCCTCTTCTCCTGAGTTCCCCCAGCTTTGCAGAATGTTTGATTGTGGGTCTCTGCATCTGTTTCCATAAGTTACTGGAGGCAGTCTCTCTGATGATTAGGCTAGGCACAGATCCTATGAGTATAGCACAATATCATTAGGAAGGAAACATTTCATTGACTTCTTTTTTGTCAGACATATTGGGTATTAGCCTAGGTCTCTGAGCCATCCAGCTTTTTGATATTTCTATATACCACCTAGAAAATGAAACTTCCCTTTGGGGTTCTTGGCTCACTTTAGTTTCCATTGTGCATAAGTGCTGTTTACATTCCAGAAGTCACTGGACTGCTTGTCATAGTAAATATCAGGAGTCAAGTGATTAACCTCCATCTCTAGCTGACTGACTTGAACAAGCAAAATCACTTAACCCACAGATGCCATTGTTCATTCCTTGGTAGAAAAACTACTATTTAGCATGCTAAGTAGGTAGTCTTAAAAGCCTAGCTTTTGTGCCTGGTTTTAAAAGAACCATAGGAACACAGACTTATTCACAGAATCTTTTTTTCTACCCCTGTCTGGCTAGTCCATACATAATTATCTAAAACTTTTTTGCCGTATATTCATTTTCCACTTATATATATTCATTATGCCAATATAAAAAGCAACAACAAAAACAAAAACAAAGCAAAAAAAAAGATAAATTTGTTTTCATTTTTCAAGAAATGGTTTCCCAGCTGTCCTGGAACTCTTTTTGTAAACCAGGCTGGCCTAAAATTCACAGAGATCTGCCTGACTCTGCCTCCTGAATGCTGAGATTAAAGTTGTGTGACACCACACCCAGCAAGAAAGGATATGAGGGAGCAGGAAGATTTAATCAGTGGAAGAATTAATGGGAGCTAGAAAAGAGACACCACAATAGAGGGAGCCATTATAGCTTTAAAGAGAATTCTAGCACTAGGGAAATGTCCAGATCTACAAGGTTGACACCAACTAACAATCTACGAAATAGTGAAGAGGCTACCTTAAATGCCCTTCCTTGATAATAAGATTGATGACTACCTTATATGCCATCATAGAGCCTTCATCCAGTAGCTGATGGAAACAGAGGCACACACCCACAGCTAAACACTGAGTTGAACTCTGGAATCCAGTTTCAGAGAGGGAGGAGTGATGAGCAAAGGAGTAAGAACCAGAATGAAGAAGCCCACAGGGACAGCTGACCTGAACAAGGGGTTGCTCATGGACCGCAGACCGATAGCTGGGAAACCAGCATAGGACTGTTCCAGACCCCTTGAGCGAGAATGTCAGTTTGGAGGTCTGGGCAATCTATGCGGCTTCTGGTAGTGAATTAGTATTTATCCCTAATATATGAATGGATTTTGGGATCCCTCTCCACATGGAGGGATAGATACTCTCTCAGCCTAGAAACAAGGGGAGGGTCTAGGCCCAGCTCCAAATGATATGACAGACTTTGTTGATTCCCCATGGAAGGCCTTGCCCTTCCTGGGGAGCAGAAAGGGGTTGGGATGGTGGGTGGTGGGAGGACAGGGGAGGAGAATAGGGAGAGGGAACTGAGATTTTTTTTACTGGCATGTAAAAGAAGCTTGTTTCTAGTAAAAAAATGAAAAAAAGAAAACATTTATAATCTAGATACTTTACATTCATTATTAAAGACTTTACACTAATAAAATAGAATGATAAAAGCATGAAAATTTAGTTAATATAAATTTGTGTGGCATGAGAGATCATTCTTAAAGAAATTAAGACCCTTTCTCCAAAATTACACCTCCATGTATGCCATAATAGGTTTGATAAGGAATGGATAGTCATGGAGATACTTGATAAGAGAACAGATTGATATGATAAAATGGAAATAAAATGGGAGAATTTATCGATGTGTGTTTGTTCTGATTCTTTTTGGTGTCCTCTTTTACAAATTTGTGTGTGTGTGTGTGTGTGTGTGTGTGTGTGTGTGTGTGTGTGTGTGTGTGTGCTGTCTGTGAACATGGTATATGAGTGCCACAGGATATATAAGGAGTTCAGAGGAAGTTCTTGGGTGATGGTCCTTGCCTTCCACCTTGTTTGACACAGGATCTTTGGTTGTTTGTCACTGCTGTGTCACTTATGTCCTCTATCTGGTCCTTGAGCTAATGGGGATTATCCTGACTCTGCCTCTCACTTGGCTACTGGAGTGCTGGCATCATGGCTGTGTTATATACTGTGTCCAGAGTTATCTATGTTCTGAGAATAAACTCATGTCTCTTTGCTTTCCTAGAAAGAAATTAGCTAGAACCATTGTTTGCAAATTGAAGAAACATAATTTGAAAGAGTATAGGCTAACAATCAGAGACTAGAATGCCTCATATAGCCAATGAAAAAAATTATAAGAATGAACCATGCAAAATGGAGATATGCGGCAACTAAAGCCATTGGATCCATTGTTTTGAAAGTTTGACTTTCTCTAGGTTAAGCATCTATATATGTCAGCTTTACCCTGTGGATGAAATCACTGAACACAACATGGGGCAACACATTTTCACACCTTGTTGGACCTGCCATTAATACATAGATAGTATGTGTGCTCATCAGTCCATTTATAGAAATCTTAGCAGAGATCTCTGGTTGGCCATGTTTCAGTCAAGTGTTAATTATGAGCTAATCAACTGCAAATAAGTCAGTGGGATCTGACAGATAATAAAACTTGTGCTATACCCAGGATTAAGGGGAGGAAAGCATACTTGCCATGAGAAGGATTATGTTTCTACAAGTGAAGACATGAGGTGGGCCATGGATTAATATTCATTTTAGTGTAGGTGAAGAGAAGACATTCCAGAGACGTTGTTAAACACTGTTCTGCTTATGAGAGGCACGTATTAATGCTTTCTTTGATTCCAGGATCTATTCTTTGGAAAATATTTTGTAGCCATTTCCCAGTTGTTGTAATAAGGCCATCAATCAAATTCTACACCCCCTCCCACTCACTAGACTGTGAGGAAGGGCATCTGACACAGTCCTAGCCAAATATAGTGCTGCATTTACTTTCATGGCAACAGCAATGGTTTCAAAGGTGACTGGTAGAGGAATAATAACAGTCCTTCTGGAATTGAATCATAAAGGTAGAAAGTGAACATTTTATCCCTGGGGATTAATAAAGCAAGAGGATAGGCATGCAGTACTAGCAAATGCTATTTCCTGAGAACACAAAGGAGGCCCATCTTTCACTGGAGAGAATAGTGACAACACACATAGAAAAGCCAAACTAATTAAAAAAGGAAGACAAAGAGGACAAGATAGGAAAGGAAGAGATGGTGAAAGAGGGAAGGAAGAAGTAGGGAAAGGAGAATAGAGAAGGGGAGGAGTGATCTGGATGGCGGCAGAAATGAATGACATTTAAGGGAATGCCACTTAAATCCCCAGAGCTAGCTAATGTGATGTCAGAGAAGTCTTGAACTTTCCAATTCTGCAAACCATTCATTTTATATTTTTTTAGCACCCTTGGAGTCTAGATTTGGTATTTTGATTCCAAGGAGTCCTCACATTTGTGTCATGCTCTCATTCATGTCTGCCCTGCCAAGCACAGATGCTGATGCTGTTCCTTTACACTGTTAGATTTTCAAAGTCATGGGGGATAAGTTTGTCTTTGGGTGCTGACTACCAGGCACTGTGAGAAGCAATAAGTATTTGTGGGAAAAGAGGAAGAAGAAAGCTGCAAAGGAGAGAAGGGTTTTTTGTGAAACCTTTGCAAATATACTCTTATACAGCATTCACTTATGAAACACAAGTGTGAAGTTACACCTAGCTGTCAGTTAGTGGGGTGATTTAAGTAAGAATGCCCCCATAGGCTCATATGTTTAAATATTGTTCCCCAGTTAGTGTAACTGTCTGAGAAGTATTAAGAGGTGTTGCCTTGTTGATGTAGATGTGTTGGAGGTGTGTTGGAGGGGGTGTGTCACTTGAGATAGGCTTCAAGTTTCAAAAGCCCATACCAAGTCTGCATCTCTGTGTCTCTGTTTCTGTCTCTGTGTCTCTGACTCTCTCTCTGTCTTTCTCTCTGTGTGTGCATTTCTCTCTGTCTCTCTCTCTCTGTCTCTGTCTTCCTTCCCCCTCCTCTCTCTGCCTAAAACTCAGTAGATGCTAGTTCTCAGGTACTGTTCCATGACTCCTTCCTGTTGCCATGCTCCCTGTTATGATAATGGATTCGTCCTGTGAAACTGTAAGCAGTTTTCAATTAAACACTTCCTTTCATAAGTTGCCTTGGTCACAGTGTTCTTTCATAGCAATAGGACAGTAACTAGGACAGGTGGTGATACAATATACCTAAAGAACAGCATGGTAAGAATGATCAAAGTATTATTTACCAGTGTCTGTGCTCTTACCATGCCACATGCCTTCTGCTAACTGCTCATGTGCTGTCTTGGAATTTTGACCTTGACACTAAGGAGGTTAGAATGTTGTTAATTTAGATTGTGATGTTTTATAGTTTGCAGAGTACTTTTCCATAGATCCTGTTGCTTACAAAAGTAGGAAATGTAATATTTCATAATTTATGTGGGGGGGAGGTCTCAAATCTGAAATAATTCATTAAGTAACAACCAAAACTCAGAACAGGCCTCTGGGTGGGGAACTTCACAGCTTTATTTGTCTGCTAAAGAAAGGACATCCAGCATCCTGGTGAAGATACCTGGCAGAACCAGCCTCATGGAGAAGCTGTGTGTCCTTCTGGTAAAGATTTCATAGGCATATATTACTTCCCATTTCCAAGCTTCATTTCTGCCCTATAAGTTCTCTTTACAAACTCCCTCCTTGCCCTTTTTCAAAGCAATTGCTGTGACTTTTAACAACTGGAAGGGTCTGCTCACAGATGGCCTACTACAGACAGTCCCTAGGAGTCATGTCTGCTGCTTCAGAGGAAGAAGCAGTGAACTGTGACAGAGAAAACCTCCTTCCCATCAATCAAGGAAAGTTCTTAATGCTCTGACCAGAGTACTGGCTCCAACTGCAACAAGACAGCACAGCACTCCTCTGACCTTCCACAGGAAGTAGAAGATACTGCAGAGTTAACAGAGACATATTCTGCTGTGTGTGTGTGTGTGTGTGTGTGTGTGTGTGTGTGTGTGTGTGTGTATGTATGTATAATATATGTGTTTTGTATATACATGCATATCATATATCCACATATACAAAAATTCATACACATCCCTAAATAGTAGCTTAGAGCTAGGACTAGTGGTACACATCAATAATTCCAACATCTTTGGAGGCTGGGGTGGAAGGATCATATTTAGCCTACAGTGTAGGACACATTCCATGTGTTCTTCTCAAACAAAAGCAGAAACTAAATTGGAGCATAGGGTATGTGACTTGATCAGTTAGATTTATGTCAAAACTGGGATGGATTTGTAACATATTTACATTTTGTGCTGTGATAATAGAATATCAGAAACTAAGTAATCTGTAAAAAAAATTTATTCTGCAGACATGAAGCCTTGGAAGTGTAAGATCAAGAGGCTGACACATAAGAAAGGTCTCTTTGCTATGTCATCCTATACTTGAGGGAAGGAAGGTAAGATAGGGCCAAGCTTTCAAACCAGTACCATTCCCACAATCAGGGTGGTTCCTCCAAGCCAAAGCACTTCAGAACTGTCCAAACTCTTAGTACTGTTGGAAAAGCAATTTCATTTCCACATGATTTTAGAATCATAATATAGCTGGATTCCTACAAGAGTCAAAATGCTCCAGTCAGAAACAGAAAAAAAAATTGGCCACAAGAATTGATACAGTGACTTCAAATAAGCTGCATTCATTCATTGTTGCACAGAACCATATGGGGGTGTCACTATAACATGCCCGGATAACAACATTCAGGCCACCACTGCTTTAAATCAAGGAATGTTACCTGTGTCTTGGCTATGTGCCATCCCATGTCTCTAGGATAGAATAATGCATGCCCTGATCATCATTCACTTACTAACTCACCAAGTATTTCCTAAGCATCTTCTTTATTCTCCATACTAAGTGTCAAAAGTTAAAATCCACATGTTCTTGGAATTATCATCCCAGTAGTGAAAACAAATAAAGCAAATACAGCTTAAGACAGACTATTCATATTTAGAAACTCAAAAAAGGTTTGAAAAAATTAAGTTAAAGCCTCAAGAACATTGCTGTTGGGAAAGAATTCTACTTTAATGTGCTCGATGGAAACATCTTCAGGGCTAACATTTTTATATGGTGTGTGTGTGTGTGTGTGTGTGTGTGTGTGTGTGTGTGTGTGTGTGTATGGTGTGTGTGAGTATGTGTTTGTGTGTATGGTGTATGTGTGTGTGTATGGTGTGTATGTGTGTGTGTGTATGGTGTGTATGTGTGTGCGTATATGTGTATGTAAGTGTATGGTGTGTGTATGTGGTATGGTGTGTGTATGTGGTTTTGTATGGTGTGTGTATCTATGGTGTATGTGTGTGTGTGTGTGTATAGTGTGTGTGGGGGGAGGGGGCGTGGGTGGGTGTGGGTGTGGGTGTATTGTGTGGGGGTGTTTGGTGTGTGGGTGTATGGTTTGGGTGTATGGTGTGTGTCTGTGTGTGTATGGTGTGTGTCTGTGTGTGCTCAGGAGGCTGTCATTCTCAATCCCTTCCCAAGCTTATCTTTTGGGACCAGATCTCTCGCTCCTCCTGGAAATCATTGACAGATATTCCAGGCACACACCAATGCATCCTGTTTTTGTTGTCTTTCTGGTGATGAGTTTAGGTTGTTCTGTTTGTGCAGGAATAAACACTTTAACCAACTGAGCCACTTCCACATTCCCAAGGGACAACATTTAATGGGAACCAAAAAAGTATGAAGAGTCACAGGAAAACTGGTGAAAGAGTGGCACAGGCAGAGGCCACTGTGGAGGACACATGTTGTAAGCATAGTGAGACAGGGACTTGTGGTAGGAATGAACTTGGAGTGCCCTTGGTGATCAGGGGTGGTGTTCAATAGGCAATGAAGTGGTGAGAATTTCAGACTTTAAGAATGATACAGAACAAATGAAATGACACATTTCCTTAGTACCTTGGACACTACATGAGGAATAATCTGTAGATACTGTGCATGGAAATGCAGGAATTCAGAGGATTTCAGAGATTTAGGTGAAAAGGAGCATTTTTATTAAAATTAAAATGGTAGTAAAAGATATTGAGCACAGCAATGATACAAAAACCATTAGTGATGTCAGGCATTACCTGCTGGTTTGACTTCTATTAACTTACTTGGATTCTTGTGCTCAATATTTGAGCCTTTTAATATTTGAGTTATTGAATGATTTATATCTATTAAAAGTCATTGGGTAATCTAAATAGTAATATGAATGTTATCTATGTGCTCAAGCCACAAAAATAATAACTTTGAAGAGTGCATGAAGATCAGTCAAATGAAATGTTAGAGGGGACAATGCATCCAAATCCAGCTTCACTGTGGATAGCAAATACAAGTTGAAGAGTTCCCAAGACCATTCTATTTATCCTCAATTCTCTTGAACTCAGAAACTCATTGAAAGCTCTTTTATTTACAGCTACTTTTTATTATGAAGAAAGGATGTAGAGAAATATCACACAAAGATTATTTCCCATGGAGTAGAGTCCGGCAAGTATCAAAATGAAGCTTCCAGTTGCCTTCTCTTATTGGGAATCAAGACAGCATTGATCAGCCAGCATCTGTGTGTGGCACTATGTATGTGGAGTCCCGACCAGAAATGCTCCCTCACCTACTCTTGGTGTTCAGAATGTTTCTTGAAGTTTCATTTTGTAGACATTAGGAACAGCCTAAGTATTCTATCTCTGGCCTTTGTTACTTTAGAGATGTGTTGATACTGTGTAATCCAATCCCCCGCTTCCGAATCAAACTGTCCATCCTTTTCTGGTTGCCATACACATAAAAAATCAGACTGTTAGACACTTCTGGTTTGAGGTGCACAGCCAGCCATTTCTGTTAGGTGTGGCATAAGAGAGTTTAGGAATTTTTGTGCAGAAGAAGAGCAAACACCAGAGTTATTTTGGGCTGAGGTCAGATTGTTTCTGACACAAGAAAAGAAGTGGATAGGAAGAAAACTAGCTCCTTCTTAGCCATGTGAAGATTGAAGTGCCAATTTTGTATGAAAAAGAAGATGTTAAGTAACTATGACAAAAATACAGGAGCCTGAGAAGATCAGGCTGGTATTTAAATGTCACAGGGTGGAGTGACATGATACAAATTGTCCAGATGCAGAGAAGAAGAGGAAGAAAAGCTGAGCTTTTAAGCACTGATGCATACATGGTTAGAGGAGAGGAAGATGACCTAGCAAACAATGCTACCAGACGCTGTCAGTGAATCCAGGAAAACTGAGAACAAAATGAGTCACGTGTGCCCATAAGTCATCAGAAAGTGATATTGTGCTTTGCAAAAGCATACTTAGATGTGAGAGATATGTTGTCCAATTTCTGTAACTTCCAAATTACTCAGAAAATTTAAAGAATAAAATTTTAAAGTTTTACAATGTTTTAACGGTTACAATAACTATGAGGCAGCAGATATGACATTGTCAATATGTGCCTTCTGTCAAAGCATGAGGAACTGAGTTTGCATCCCAAACGCCTATATAAAAAGCTGGGTATGGTGACACATGATGAGACATGCAACCATGTCTTGGGGGGGAGCAGTGGAGAAATAAGGGATCACTGCCCAGCCAGACTACTTGAATTGATGATTTATAGTTTCAGGGAGAGCCCATGTCTCCAAAGATAAATATAGAAATTGCTCAATGATGACAGCTGAGATCAACCCTGGGTTTCTGTGCAGAACCATATGTATACATGCACACACCACACACACTATATATAAACAATATCATGTATATGTGTAGTATACATGCACATACCACACAAATGCTACATAGATAGACAATATCATGCACATGTGCAGTATACATGTACATGCCACACACAAGCACTACACATATAGACAATATCATCAACATTTATAGATGCAAAGAGAAAAACATACAAGCACAATTTTTAATTTTACAAATCTATAGAATGCTGACTCATGTTTTAGTATATACAATGTATTTAATACATATATAATTGCATTACTGATAGATTAGGTTGGCACAAACCTCAATCTTCAGTTTTTTTTATGACCATATCTCAATTAGTCCTGGTTGCCTGGAACTCCCTATTCAGCTAAGAAATTCTGAACCCCTGCCTCCATCTCAGAGGAGTCCTGGGATTACAGACCTGATTTATGCAGTACTATGGGTTGAGCTCAGGGTTTAGTGCACACTGGACAAACTCTCTGCCCAATGGCCCATGGCACTAAGTCAGACTTATTTATTTTATTTCATGTATTTTATTTATTTATTTATTTATTTATTTATTTATTTATTTATTTATTCTGGGATAGAAATTAAACTTTAAATGGATGCTTTACCATCCAGTTCGGTTCCAGCCCCTAGGTCTATCTGTATGAGAGTGAGAACATCCTATATGCATTTTCTAGCCAGTTTAAAATACACAAAAAAAACTGTTCCTGTGGGTTTCTTCAACCTGGTACAGACCCCTCCGTTCTTCATTCCTTCCTCTCTTCAACAAAATTCCCGATTTTGGCTCAGTGTATATCTGTGGATGTCTGTCTCTGCTTCCTTCAGCCACTGGGTGAGGGCTCTAGGATGGCATAAAGAGTCATCAATCTCATTTTAGGGGAAGGGCTTTTGGGTTATCCTCTCCACCATTGCCTGGATTGTCAGATCCTGTCATCCTTGTAGGTCTCTGGAGATCTCCCTAGGTCCAGATCTCTTCTCGGACCTATAGTGGCTCCCTCTGATATGGTATCTCTCATCCTGCTCTCTTTCTTCTATTCTTCCCCCAACTCAATGTTTCTGCCCCTCCATTTCCTCTCCTCTTCTCCTCTTCTCTTGCTCTTATTGTAGCAGCTCCTTCACCCCCTACCCTCATGCCCCAATTAGTTTGGGAGTTCATGCCACTTCCATTCCTGGGAACCATTTATCCCTTAGAGTCCTTCGAACGAAGGGGTCTGTACCAGGTTGGAGAAACCCACAGGAACAGTTGACCTGAACAAGGGAGAGCACATCGACCCCAGATGCTGTCAGGGAGGCCAGTACAAGACTGATCCAGACCCCTGAACATGGATGTCAATAAGGAGGCCTCTGCACTCCAGGGAGCCTCTGGTGGTGGATTAGTATTTTTCCCTGGTGCAAGAAGGGACTTTGAGAGCCCATCCCATGTGAAGGGTTACACTCTGGCCCTGGACACATGGGGAAGGGCCCAGGACCAGCATAGGAAGACTTGGTGGACTTTGCAGAGCCCCTGTTGAGGGCCCTACCCTGCCTGGGGAGTGGTGGGTGGATGGGGTGGGGGTAGACTGGGGGTGGGGAGGAGGGTTGGGGGTGAGGGGAGGGAGAGGGAGAAGGGACTTGAAATAAGCTTGTTCCCTAACTAGAACTAATAAAATAAAAAAATAAATAAAATAAAATACACAAAAACTATTGAAAAACAAAACCTAAAATTCAACTACAAAAGACTCCAAGTAACCAATGAAACTTAAGAAAATTATGTAATTCACATATACATAAATTAGAAAAAAAACAAAGCTGGAGGCAACCTACTATCATACTAACTTCAAAACATAATACAAAGCTATTGTAATATATCACTGTATTAGATGCAGAAACTAATGACACAGGATACATAACAGATAAACTCGTGAAGTTAAAGGCCCATTAAATGCATCAAGCACATGCATTTGGAAAAGGACACTATTTTCAATAAATAGTACTGGAAGTTATCATGGCAGAGAGAAGAATGAGGCTAGATGTCTCTCTGTCTCTGTCTCTCTCTGACTCTCTAGCTCTCTCTTTCTCCCCCACAAACACTGTGTACAAAATCCATTCAAAATTGATTAAATACGTAAATGTATGTCCAAAGCTTATTCAGTTGTTAAAAGTGGATATAGGGAGAAATATTCATGACATTGGTATGAATAAGTATTTTTTAATGAATACATTGTTATAAATTTTAAAAATACAGCAAACATTAGAAATTATTGACTCTAGGCAAAAAGTACACACACACACACCCACACACACATATACATACACTTGTATGTATACATACACGCATATGTAATATTCCTATAAATTAGTGTGTATTTGACATTTTTCCTAACAAAATGCTAAAAAGAAGAAAGGAATACACTGATGGCCAGCATCAAAATATTGCTGAGAAAATCAGAAGATGAAGCAAAAAAACAGAACTAAAATTAGGACATTTGGGTTTGATAAAGGCAAGAAACAAATAAGCAAAACTAAATTGCAATTAAAAATGTAAAAGGTAGAAGGTGTGGGGATTTTCTTCAGGTGGAGGCAAAGAAAAAGAGAAACCTGGGGAGGGGGAAAGTGGTCATAACAGGGTGGCAGAAGTTGGTGAAATGGAAGTATGCATGGTTTCAACAGGGCTAGTGCTCTGTTTGCAAGGACAAAAGGATTTATACATGAGTGAACTTTGTATAGAATTATGTTTAGACTATATCTATGACTTGACTCTGGTCAATGCCTGAAAGGTGAATAGAGGCCAACCAAAGGACCTCAAAGAGAAGTCTACATGTCTTTACATTAGGTAGTCCTGGAACACTAGCTAAACTGAAAACCTATAGACTCCACTCCAGCATCTGTGAATAAGAATCCTTAGGGCAGGACTCTAGCTAAGAGAGTCTTCTAACTTCGCCCTGTCTTCAGTTAGCCCTCTCTTTATCTATGTTCTCTTCCCAGCTTTCTCAAAGCTAGAGCTCTCAGGCCTTTAATTTGCTATAGCATTTTCATGGCTGCTTTGAATCCAAATTCAGATCCTCATGCCTGCAAGGAGGCTCCTTATCTATGCATCCATCCCCTTGGCCTTACCTCTGTTCCAATTACAAAGAGAAACAGATATGAACAAATGAAGAAAAAAAAGTGGAGGCATCTCTCACATAACACAGGATACAAGTCCACTTCAGGGATGGCAATCATGTCTTGTGCACACAGTGGCAGTTTCTACAACACTTTGCATCTCTGACTACAGTGAGAACAGCATGAGCCAGAACAGAAATTCAGAGCTCTTCCTTAGACACTTCTAAACACAGAAAGTCAGCTGAACTAAGTGGAGCTTAGTTACTCATTTCATTTCTGTTCAGTGCAAGTTATTGGTCTGTTTGAGGACTCATACTTAAAACTTCCAGCCCTAACCCCTGGTCTTTGCATAGCATCTCAATGACAGTGTTCTTAAAAGATCTGTGGATAAACATTTAAAACACACAAGATACACTGTGGTGTTGTCAATAAAAAGATCACAATTAGTCCTCTCATAAAGCTGCAAGAAGAGGATTGCATTCTGGGAAAGACAGAGGAGCATCTCCCAGGCCACATATGCACACATCTGCCCATTGTTCATTCTAAAGACCACAAGAAACCTCGCTTGGAGTTCAGCTCCTCACAGAAAATAATGCAACAAGCAAGTACCTGTATCCATAAAGAGGGAGGGCAAACCCCCAAAGCACTGGGGGGTGCTTTATGGCTTACTTTTATTGCTGTTCACCAGGAACAGTCACCAGAGTGACCTGGGAAGCATAAAAGCCACAGAACACATTTTTCTATGTTCCCCAAGGCTGTAAGGAGGTATAAAATACACACCTTGAAGAAAATAAATGTATGCACCTCAAGGAGGTAATAAATCACTCCTGCTTTAGTGTTGTCAGTCACTGGTTCTTGAAGGGCAAGCTGCACTTGATTCTTGACTTGCTCTATGCTTCACCAATCAGCCACTTTTCTTAGAAACTACAAAATATTCACTGTTGGCAACTGAGCCTTTTAGGAGGAAAAGTCACATCGTGTTTTTAAATATGATTTCATAGATATTTTAGTACTACACTGAAAATCCCCTTGAATACCTAATGTGTGTTGAGAACTGTTTCCTCTGAATGCAAGAATCCAAACAGAAAGAGTAACCATGTCCAAGGGAGCTCATGCAATACTTTAAATGTAATGAGTATGTTGTCAATAAGTGGAAATTAACATGGAAAGCAATTAATGCTAACACTGGATAAGAAATTGGAAGGATCAAAGCTGACTATGGGAAGACTGGGAAACTTTGAAAGGGCCATTAAAGGATAAGCAGAACTTCATCAGGCACAGTAAGATACTAAACAGCAGTCCAGGAAGAGCATGAAGTTGAACTGACTGCAGAGTGTGGCCTGTTCAGTTACTGGAGAGAAGTGCTGTGGAAAAGTTGGACAGCATGGGGACCTGCATATGGCCTTACAACTCCAAGTGAGTTCTTGTAATTGTGGAAATTTCTAGGTTACTAGATCATGAAGGTTTCATAGTGAGGGCCTCTGAGGCTGGGAAGTAAATACAGCCATATTAGTAATACTCTGGATGTCACAATGGGGAGTTCAAATAAGGAAGAATTTGCCTAAGATTCATGAAGAAGGTATCAGCTTACGGCAGATTGTCACAGAGTTTGAAACCACTTATCTCCGTCTCCAGCAGAAATTTCACCACGTGATGACCCTTGATGAGTTGCTTCAGCTAAGAGAGTACAATATGAGCAGACAGGCACTCTATGACTCAGAAGTAGAAACTTCTGAAAGAACTGTAGGTTTTCTCCATACTCTCTGCTCCTATACCTACCTTTGCATGGAGAGGTCTGATCTAATTGACAGCTCAAAAATTCATAGATCCATAGAACAGACCTAAATCTTTCCAACTGATCAGACAACACTGCAGGAGTACAACTAAGAAAACAGAAACAAGCCTTGGCGATTGTAGTCCAGTGTGAGTTTCTGAGATTTGATGTTGTCATTGTTGTTAAGCTGTATATTGTAGTGAAAGATGCCTAAGTACACTTTTAAAAATATAAAATGAAGGCTTTTCATTACATAAAATTCTGATTACTTTTAAATTAAATTACTTATGAACATGATTGTTAGACACACACACACACACAGCAGTTTTGACAACTGTCTCCCACATATATGAGCCTGAGTTTCAAATCACATTTTAATTGTACAAAGTATTCAATAATGAAACATTCCACTGCACCAAAAAACACTATGTGCCTTAGATTGTACATGAAAAGGTAACTCAAAATGTTTCAAAGACCTGAGTGTAAAAGCTAAAGTTAAAATTCTCAGAATAAAATGTAGGCTACGGCTTCCTGACACTAGAGTCAGCATCATTTCCCAAAGCACAAATGAAAAAAATAATAAAAAGAGCCATTTAGACTTCATCAAAGTTAAAACATTTGGTTCATCAAAAAACACTCTGGAAGGAGTGAAAGACCAATAGACAGACAGAAACCATTGCACATAATGTATCTCAAAAGGAATTGGTTCTTAGGACATGTAAGAGGTTCTTAAAACACAAAAATAAACACCCATACTGTAAAAACTAAACAAAGAGAAAAGGTCTGTACAAAAATTCATATATATGTATTGCAACATCTAAACATCAGTGATTAATCCTGAAGGAAATGCAAATCAAAGTCACAATGTGCTACAATTTCAAAGTTTTGGAAAGACTATTAGAGAAAATGACAATTAAATACATAACAAGTATTGACCAAATACAGAGAGACTGGTTCCTTGTATACTATTAGTGGTTCTATAAAGTCATTTAGCTACTGAAAAAAAAAAAAAAAAAAAAAAAAAAAAAAAAAAAAAAGCTGATGACCATGTGATCCAGTTCTTCTTTTAGATGTGAACCTAGGTGCGCAAGATCAGGGCCTAGTAGAAATGTTTGTACACTAATGTTCATGACATCCTTATTCACAATGGCCAAAAAGCATAAGCAACCCACACATCAATTGAAGAACAGATGGATAAACAAGGATAACAGAATATTAGTTGGGCCTAAAGAAAATAAATTTAAATATGTGTTACAAAATTGATGCACCTTCAAAGAATTCTGCATTTGAAGCACCTGGAATATTAAAATTTATAGGTCAGAACAGAAGACTAAGTTACCAAGGGCTGAAGAGAGGCACACATACATAGGGAATCACTCTTTCTGAGATTCAGACTTACAGTTTGAAAACATGGAGAATGTTCAAGAGATACATTGTACTGACAGACACACAAAGTTATGTATATACTTAATGCCACTGAACTGTGCATTTAAAATAATTATGGTAAATGCTCTTATATACATTTATTACAACAATTTTTTTTCTTAAAATTTATTGGGAAAATCATATATATATATATATGCATATATATATATACATGCATGTTACAGAAGACATCTCAGAAGTTGCCTTACAAATAATCAAAATTTCAATTTTATATATTCTCTAATTCATATGAATGTAATTATTCTTGTAACTATAAGTAGCATTTAGCAAATTGTATATATAATCTATCACCTTATATTATTTTTCCAAATAAAAATGATAAAACACATTTTTATTCATTTCAGCACTTTTCAACATCTCTTCTCCTTCATATTTTAACTTACGAAATATTATGTATTGAGAGCATAACTTCCTCCTTCACTGCACAGAACTCTGCCTTCACAAAACAGAACACAAATCACCTGCAACTCCACCTTAGCACTTAGCACAATTCTGACTAAATATATATTTATAGAATTACTGAATGACTTGTGATTTTTTTCTTCCCACTGAATTGTAAATTCCATAAAGTAATAGATGATATCTGCCCTACAACACATGTCCAGTGTGATGCCTGGAGCTCATTATTTAAGTGTTCCATTGAGTTTTGAGAAGCTAATTCTTCCTTGGTAATCTTTACCCATGTATCTTTGATTATATTTTTTAGAAAAGACTCTATGGATGGATGCACACCACTAGTAGCACTATTTTTTGTTCTGTCTGGTAACACAGGTCTGCTGACTTTGTGAAAATTAAGGATGCTGCATGCTCAGTATTTCTTCACACATATGTTTGAACTGTGTCACAACACATATATGACACATATATGTATAATACTGCAATGTAACTATGCCACAGATACAAACAGTCTATTAAATTCTAACTTTTAGACTTACAGCTCTAGGCAAGACTCTTTGAAAGACTTAGTAAAAGCTTCCTTATAAAGTTTTTTTAGAGTACAGCATACATTATTACAAACATGAATTATTGTAAAATATTATGGCTGACTATAACAAATTGGCTGTCAGAAATTTAAATATTGTTCCCAAATTATTTTAATGGATGTAAATTTTAGGCATATGTCATGGTCTATAATCTTATTATATTATAAATAAGATTAACACTGTTTAGTTCTCAAGTCAGATATTAAAAAATTGAAAGAAACTTCCTTATTGTTCTATTAAGTACCACAGAAAATCTTATTTCAATCAATACATCTGATCTTTTCAAATTAAATTATCTTCTTAAATTTAGAGAGAAAACCAAAAGATGTTCTGGAATGAAATATTTGGTTTGTTTTACATTTTTGTTGTAAATTCTATCTAAATGTCATTATTTTAACTAATTAAGTTTTACCACTAGTTGTTGCTAGTTGTCAGATTTTTATAAAAAAAGCAAAATTTCATTTCAAAGAAATATTCCAAGATGTCATGATTTAGCTTAAAACTAAAAACTTTTTTCATAAAATAAAAATATTATTTAAATTAAATTGAAATCCATGGCAAATTAACTTATAGGCTATCTGGCATTTAATAGTGTCTTTTTCTCATATCCCTGGTGACATTGTAAGATGGAGAACCCTCAGAGAAGGACCTGTTTATCTGAAGCATATTTATGCCAACACACTGTGTTGCCTTCCTCTCAGAGAAACACTCATTCTTCAAAATGTTTACCTTTCATAAAAGAGAAATAACCAATAGGATCAAAAAGAGACAAACCCATGATATGATGGAGGGTTTATAAGGAATTAGCTGGAAATGAGGATGGGGGAAGATAGTGAGCAGGGCTTTAAAACCCAGAGGAGATATGTCTCAGTTTGAGGACATTTGAGTTTGATAGTAGAGGATCACAAATGGGGCCTGGACAGAAAAAACAACTGCTTCACCTTGAACTTAGAAACATTAGGTCAAGGTGCTGGCATGTCTGTCATCCCCTCTCCTGGGAGCTGAGGAGAATCCCCCCCCCCCAGCCTCTCCCTTACATCTGGTGGCTTGCCAACCAGGTTGGCATTCTTGGTCTACAGAAGCAGCCTCCATGCAGTCCTGGTTTCCCAGTTAACGGTGTCTGTCCCTCTGTCCAGGTTTCCTTGCTTCTACTTCTGGGCATTCCTAAGGCTGCCCAGCTCCTACTACACCACATTCACACAGGCTTGCTAAAGCCACCCACCCAACTCCTGCCATACGAGCAACACCCCAGACTAATGTGCGGAACAAAAACTCTAAACTTTGCAGCAATTGGATTTAGAGTCCTATTTTAGATATCTCTAAGAATGTCAAATACAAATCCAGAGAAGCCTGAATTTTAATACATAGAAATTTTTATGTAAAAGAATAAATAATTCCTTGGGAAGAATTGCCTCTATAGTTCAGATTGTCCAAACCAAGGAACATTTGCTACAGTGTTCAGATTGTAAAGTTATTTATTGCCTTTACACCTCATTCCAATATTTTGGTCAACACGACACTTTCTAATTGCAGATATTGTGATTAAAATGATCACTAGAATACATTTCCTGCATTTCCAAATAGCATTTTATGAGATAATGCTGATATACTTTAAGGCTTTTTAAAAATGTTATTAGCATATATTAATTATATGTAAAATAGGTCTCATTCTGATACTCTCACACATATACCTAATGGATTTGTATCATCCTCACCCCCATTACCCTATCCTTCCCCTTCCCCATCCCACTAATGCCCTTCCTCTCTTTCCAACTAGCCCCTATTCTTCCTTTTTTTATTTTTGAAACCCAGAGAGTTTTATAAGGGTTGTTTGCATGGATAACAACAACAGTACCTACACTACTGAAGAAAATATCACTGCCTTACCCATGAACCAATAACTTCATATAAATCCTAAGGGTGTTTTTATGCTAACTTGATACATCCTATTGGTCAAATAAAAGCCATGAACAATTTTTCTTCTGGTTTTGCTAAAACTGTAATAAGCCATGACAACTGTCTGTAAATTCAAAAGCAGTCAGGAAGTTCTCTTTCTGACATACAAATAGGAAAGTGATAGTCCTTTAGAATAAGTTTTGATGTGGCCTTACTCAGTCCAGGTGGAAAATCTCCTTAGAGGGAGGTACCGAGGGCGCCTCAAGACCATGAATGAAACAAGATATCAGAAAAAAAAAAAAAAAACAGGGAGTGGAGGAGTCTTTATAGAACACTGGATCAATAAGGGCCATCCAGCTCATTTTAAAACCAAAAGCTCACAAATCTTAGCTTTCCTAACCACTCTCTTACACCTTTTCACAGTCCTAAAGTAGCTACTGCTTAATTGCCTTCAGGTTAGAATGTCAGGGACTGTGAAGAGGAGGAGGAAATTTCCCTCGTTTTTTCTCCTAATTCCTGATGAAAATTCTTTTGTGTTTCCTGCCGTCCATGACAATAGCAGTACAGTGCTTCTAGATGAATAACAGAAGACAGTGTGGCAAATTAATACAAATGAAGTCGTTCCTGAGTGACTCCATCTGCTTTAGAAATAAGGCTTGGACAATAATGTGGCCAGGATCCAGATAATTAGGCCTGACTCCAAATGAAGGCACACAGGTAACTTATAGCTTCATTAGTGCTCTTCAACAAGGCAGAAGTACAAAAACTAACCTTAATAGAGGCAGCACAGGATCCACTGACAATCTGCTTGATATTAAAAAATGAACTTTGTTTTGCAACGTTGCATGAACAGTAGGCAAATAACATATGCAATTCAAAATACCATGGACCAAGGCATGGCTTAACATCCCAGATGCCAGTCTTAAAATTTTGGAGAACAAAGCCCTTAATTTTTGTTTACAGAATTTAATCAAAAGCATTAATAATCTAACAACTAGGAAAGGCACATAAGGTGTCTGCAAGTGTCTTCCCTGTGCAATCAACTGGAAGATTATTAGATAATAACAAATGTTATTCATCTTCATAATGGCTAAATGACAGCCTGCTTAAAGTAACAAATGACTTCTTCTCATTGATGGTTACGGAGTGAACATGACCTTCACGTATTTTAAGCAAACAAGTTCTCTTTTCAAAGACTTCATGAGTCCTCTAATTGATAATGATAAGCTGTTCTCTCTTTACACTGGGACACCAACCTCTTAAGATGCTGTTTCAGTTGAGATGATTTGATCAGAACGTACCCTGAAGATTGCCCACTAATGTTTATTCATAAACAAAATTCATGGATCACAAATGTAATTAGTTAAGTGCCATACAAAATAAAGAAACGTTTCCTTTTGGGCTTCCCTTATTTATCTATTATGGATCAATGAGTTTCCAAATACAGGCTAAAACCAAACAAAACAAAGATACTGAATTTTTAAAAATATCCTTATTTCCTCTGAAGTACCAGCGTTGCATATATCTAGTTCCTACAGCAATCAGCTTCAAGTGAGCACAAAACAGCTTATTTTTATTTTTATTTTATTTAAATCATACTGTTTCATTTATTTTACATGCATACCACAGTTTCCCCCTCCTTCCTCCTAGTAACCTTCCCATGTCCCCACTGATTCTGTTTTTCTTCAGTTGTGACTGCAGGTGATGAAACAAGAACCACAAAACTCAACAAACCACTAGGAGTTTATTGGGTAAAGGGAACAAAGAGAGGAGTAGGTGTTAGCTAACCAGGAACAGAGATAGAAGAGAGAGAAAGGGTAGAAGGTGCTGGCTTAAAAGGGGAAGCTTGCACATGCATACAGAGTCCTTACTCAATGACATAATGCGTGATGTACCCATGGAATAGCCACACAACACTAGGCCCTTTGAGCTAAGTATCTGCCCGAATGCTGGTGTGCATACGCCGCCAGTTGTCAGGGGGCGGGGTCAGCATAATGCCAGGATACCAACAATCTCACCTCTTATTATTATTTTTAAAAAGTTGGAGATTACACAGGGCGTCCAGGTAGGGCAGGAATATGGGGCAGGGAATCATCAAGACAAGACGGATGTCAGGATAAAGTTTGAGGGGGTCCTTGTGTGAGGGACCATAGCGGATCCCATGGCAGGCGAGGGTGACCAAGCCAAGCAGACAGAGCTTAAGTGAGAAGTTTTATTAGAAAGGGGAGGGAGGGAGAAGGGAAGAGAAAGAGGTAGAGAGAAACAGAGAGGACAGAAGAGGAGAGGGAGACAGGAAAAATCCTGCTGCCCCAGGGGAACAGCGGGATAGAGGGCAGGAAGAGAGCTGGAAAAGAGCAGAACGAGAGGAGAACAGAAAGAGAGAACCGGAAAGAGAACAAAGAGGTCTTTCTTTTAAAGGGGTCCTTTGCACCTGCATGCAGACTAGTACTCATGGAACCCTGGCCTGACCAGGGCACTGCGTGAGTGCATTCTGCCAGGTGACAGCGGCAAGCCAACATAATGCCTGAATTCTTATAGCCACCCCTACCTATGCAGCCCTGGCTTCCCATCTACCTGTCTCCTCTGCAACTCCTTTCCGCTCCTCTTCCATCTCCATTCAGAAAGAGGCAGGCCTGACAACACAGCTTCTAAACAGCCTTGACCCTCACAGCAATCAGGCCTTAGGTGTGCCTTTCCTGGGAATTTCAGATGGTAGCTTCCACTTCTCCCAATCAGGAAGTTCAGCAATGGATCCTGAAGAGTTGGTGGATGTGAGGTCGTATTATGGCATAGAGACCATCAGACAAGAGGAACTTGCTTCACAGCCAGCAGACTTCCTGGCATAACAGCAAGCAAGGCAGTTGTGGCCACTGCTATCATTGTCTCAATCTAGTGAGGGAATTGTGCCTGTAAAGTCCCTCTGGTATTTGAGGTCTTACTTGTCTGCTACAAGTCTACTGTGATGAGCAGAATTATATCCTTCCCAAAGATTTACCTAATCCCGGCACTAGTGAATGTGCCACCATAATGGTTGGGACCCTATTGGGAATCCTGGTATGGGAGGAGGTTGGAATGCTTCACATTGAAGATGATGTGGGGGGGGTCCACAGAACAAGAGATAAAGACCCTAAAAGCTGGAAAAGGTAAAGAACAAATTCATCCCATAAACCTTGAGAAGGAGCACATCACAGTAATTTGCTCCTTGGGGCAATTGAAAAATGTTTTTTTTTTGGTTTTGGTTTTGCTCTCCAGAAATGGGAAAGAATGGAATGATAATTGGCTACCATAGTCATGAGAAACTAATACACCTATAGATGCCATGGGATTGACACCTGGTGCTCCTGATAGTGATGCCTCCCTTTTCAATGCAAATACCAAGGACAGAATCCTAGCAGTGGTTCTTTTCAAAGCAAAAACAATAGGCTAGTTACTTCTTTCCTCACTGAGATTTGTATATTTTGGGTGACACCTGGAGTTAAGAGAGAAATAAGCATTGTTTCTAAGCCCAGGCACCATGCTACCTCTTTAAGTCTACTTTCCTCTCCTTTACAGATGACAAGCCCAAGCAAATTTTGTCTGCTGGCTCTAATAGGAAGTGAGTGTCTCCACCATGGTCATGAGCTAAGAGAAGAGTATGCAGATGTGTTTACATTTGCTTCAGGAGCAGGCCAGATGCCTTAAGAGCTTTATTGGATGAGTATCTTGATTACTTCACCTCAGACCCATTTCCTCTAAGGGGAAATTTTGGCTACAAATCAGCAGAAGTTGTTTATCACCCACCTGCCTTTTCTCTGAGATTGAGCACGTGCATTGATTTTTGTAGCATGGTTATCAGGTTGTCGTGATAAATCAACTAATAGCCAAGGAAGCAATGTCTTTTTTAAAAAAAATAAAAAGATATTTGGGATTTTCCAAGAACAGATTTGACATATACCAAGCACTGGAACTCAGAACATAATTTAAAATTCTCATGAGAGATTTTATTCCTCAAGCCTGTGACTTTTCCAGGTGAATCCATCTGAAGGAGCATTCCAGCCAGGAAATGGGAGGGTTTCCCTTGAAGCTTTGGGCACATAGTTTAAGTTAACGAGACGTGGCAAGAGCAGGTGGATAATTCGATGTTCACATGCTATAATGGGCCAAAGGCTAATTACTGTTCACTGCAAAATGAATATAAAAGTAGCAATTATGCTTTCATCATGGTAGATGTGATGTATTAAAAGCTATCAGCTTTCCCTATGTAATAATAGCCTTTGTCTGTTTGTACCAAGATGTGCAAAAGTAAGATGGATATGAAAGTAGGTCTCTGGGATGTTACACCAGGAAAGCACAAATTCCCCTCTGCCCCCTTCTACTTCAGAGACACAGAGGATATATGATGCCTGTGGTTTTGTAATATCATGTGAATATGATGCTTTTCCTCCTGCTTGTGAAGTGATGCCAAATTAACACAAGGATTTCATACAAGGATTACTCCTTTGACAAATTCTCATGTCACCTGTGAGCCACAATAAATATAGAGTTCAGCAGGTGAAAGTTTCAGTGAGCAAGCTCAAGCTGGCAGAACTGAGGAGTGACAGCTTCTCGAGCTCAGTTCATCCTTCATCTTTGCCAAAAGCATCCAGCTAACACTGCTAATCAACCTTGTTCTGTCACTACTGAAACCTGAGGAAAAGGAACACACACACACACACACACACACACACACACACACACACACACACACACACAAAGAAAAAAAGAAAAAACTAAAATACAATGAACCAAGTTCAGGGATATTAGTATTGTGGGTTAACTAATGCTTCAAAGTAAAATGAAAAGCGGTAAGTCCTAACAGAAAGTAACCCATGATTCCCTTAAACAGGTGAAAAGAAACAGAAGATGAATTATAGGGATTCTTATTTTCTACTTCAGTAAATGTACTCACTAATTCTGTGGACCTCTAATTTCTTTTCTTTTTTCTTTTTTTTTTTTTTTTTTTTTTTTTTTTTTTTTTTTTTTTGAGACAGGGTTTCTTTGTGTAGCCATGGCTGTCCTGGAACTAGCTCTGTAGACCAGACTGCCAGACTGGCCTTGAACTAACACAGATCTGCCTGCTTCTGCTTCCCAATTGCTGGGATTAAAGGATTGTGCCAGAACTGCTGGGCTGAGCCCTAATCTTACATGTAAGGCTCATGCTATGTTGTCTACATGCTCTGTCCCACTGGTTAAAAATTTTGCTTTTCCTCATAAGCTGTCATTGGTTTGTAGATAACCCCCTCTTCCATTTTCCAGTATTCTTTTAAAAAGCCAACAAGCTCCTTGTCATGTCTATGTAGGACAGACCCACAAAATTAGACTGGCAGTTTCCGGATTCTTCCATGTTCCGGATGATTGGTTGTTGACAGCTATGAGGAAAGTGGGAATATAAAATGGAAAACAGGAATTCATTGATGTATAGTCAATGCTATGTTTTGTACTTATACAAACTAGATTGGTCAAAGATGATAAAGATAATTTTGTAGGGTAGAAAGTCTTATTTCTATTTAGTCTTTAAAGACACTTGTCTTGAGTGTTTCTACTTAGCTCCAATGGTTGTTTCTCTAAGTTGTTTCTCTACTGAGGCATCATAGTCTTAAAAGTCCAACTCAGGTTTCCCAGAAGGTGACACAGTTTCCCATTTCCTCCTCTCAAAGCCTTTGGGGGTCTGAGGATGGAAGCTAGAACCTTGGTGTTGCTCTAACTGACAGCTTCTACACAGGTCCTGATATTGTACTAGGTAAGTTCTGATCATCACCAGTGATGTTTTACCCAACTGGGTCTGTCCACCAGGCCTGCGCACTAATGGGTGTTCAGAGCTACTATGGACCAGTGCACCCGAGACCCTGTCCATCCAGGGTAGGTACAACTGAGATATACAATGTCCTTATAAGCTTCTAGGTGTCACCTGAGCCTGACTATTCCCATTCTGGCCCATGTCAGGCACTTTCAGAGGCTTATGAATATATCTATAATACAAATTATATCTAGGTGGCCTAATGCATTCTACCCCGTGGCTGTTGCAATCCAATATTGATTTTATTTAGAGCAAAAAGAATTATTGGATGGCAAAATTTAAATTTATATTACATAAAAATTCAATATTTTAGGGAGGCTTTACTTCATATGTATTACAAAAACACTATAGCCACCAACCTAGCCCTGAAGCAAAATATTTATGACTTCCCCCCATTCTTTACTCAATGACTTCTCCTCATTAAGATAAAGCCAGGAAACACTTAGTTTTTGCGGGCTTCTCTGGTCTAGGCCTAGCTGTGGTTGTTCTTCACCCAGCTACTTTTAAGTTTCATCTAAAAGAGTCATCTCCTCATTCCAGCCCCATCATTCTTAGCATACATCCTGGTTTTATCACTCATGTCTCTTCAAGGACATTACTATGGTTACTGATGTGGTTTTAATGTAAATATTCTCTTTGTCATGAAATTGGGAAATTACAAAGATGTCAAGTAATATTGAATGTAAATAAGCCTTCTCACACCAGTTAATACTGAATTTTTTCAGCATAGTAAATAAACCACTAAACAGTAGGATTGTGTCAAGGATCCTCTGATGGCTCCAAGTCTAAGGCAAGAAAACACAGTGATGATTACAAAACTCCAGTGACTCTTTTGAGTACTGTCATGGTTTGCCTTCCATGGAACTCAGATCTCAAGCTTGCCTTGCCATTGTGAACATGGCCCTGGAGCCATTACAATATAAATACCAGTAACTTAACAAAGAGCCAAACAACTCCGTGGTCAGTGGAAGGATGACCCAGGTGTTAGCAGTAATATTGTGCTTCATATCTCCAGTGTATTCCCAGAAGTTAAAAGACACTGACAGGGTGCACCATTCATTTTCAACAACCCACAGGGATGACCTAGCCTCTGAATGCCATTGAGAAACAGGCAGACACTAATGTGGAAAGACCCAGGTAAGTTGGAAACAAAGGCTAAAGAGATATACTTATGACCAGGGTAAGCTGCATGTCATGGACTATTGTGCAGGGTCTGAAAAATATGTAGGACCTAAAGCCCACAGGTTCCTGCTTCTAAATCCTCAGACAAACACAGAAGTAACTTTATGTGACCCTGGCTACTCTCAACTGCCAAACACTGAGAATGGAAATTGAAACAAGTCTGTAAACAAGGCATTGAGTGTGAGGGGCCTAGCTTGCTCTCAAACTCTCCCTAGTAGAAAATTCCAGAGGAGACACTGAGGTGAGTGAGGCTGACATTTGTATGAGTCTTTTGTAAATGAATGATCCAGGAGAAGTGCAGAAAGCAGAAAAAGAAGTCTAGAGCATAGAGATAATCTAAGAAAGACACCAGCGATCAAGGTCCAGCATGGACTTGATTCTATAGCAAGTTCAAAAGTGCATATTATTCTTCTGAGTTGGTCCTACTCTGAGGTACCAACTATTGGTTAGGGAGAAGGTGACAGTATATCAATTCCTAAGTGTGCAGTCTGTTGTCTGGGAGGGAAAACCCTGTTGCACCAAGAGTGGGATCTTTAAGAAGTCTCAGGTATGCACCTTCCAAAATGAAGCATCACAGAGCCAGGGGTACTATGGACACAGGAGACCACAGAATGTGAGGGGACCTTTGTGTGGAATCTGGGTGCATCTCTGGTAGGAGATACTAGGTATGTGTGTGGGGTGTGACAGAAGGACTTACTACTGAGTGGAAAAATAACTTCTCGAGCTTTGTTGGATATCTCTGCTCCACTTTAGTAAGGTGAGACCCCTCTAAGTCCAGCATACAGCCAACAGTAACTAGCAATACAACAGTTACCATTTATGGAACACCATTACAACATACAAAGACTCTTCACCAAATCACTTGACTAAGTACTGTGTAAACTTGGCATCATTGTCCTGTTTGGGGGATAAAATGATACAGGCTCTAAATGGTCAAAAATATGACCTAACTTTATGATCCCCCCAAAAAAAATATGTCACACAGAAAGTCAGAGGGGAAATAGGACAGATGTAACCAGGCCTCTCATCTATGTTACACTAAAACATTTGGTCTTCCTGATTCCGACTTCTTGAGCTATTCACACAAGAAGTGTGTGCATAAATGTACCTTCACACCAAAATGCGTGTGTGGATATGAGAGTGAGAGCAGGTGTGGCTGAGGAGGCTGGGTTAACTTTTGTGGGTAGAATTAAAAGGTTTCCCTCAGATTTCAACACTTGGTCCCCACCCTCCTTTTGGTCCTATTTTAAGACGTGAAGTCACCTGGAGGAAGTCCATCACTCAGGCCCAGCTGCACTTAGGGTTCCAGTCCTATGCTTCTTTCTAGTCTACTAAAATCCTCAGATGTGAGCAAGGAGAACCCTTCCTGTTTTAAGTCACTTTTTACCAGGTAATTGGTGACAGTAACAGGAAAAGCAGCTGACATACACACACTGTCCAGGAGGGCATCACAGCTGGAAAGACAACCAGAATGGGCACCTTTCTACGGTATGATTTTTTTAAAACTATTTTTTTTATTTCAAAAGAGGGCTTAAGATTTCTAATCAATTCAATGGCTAGCTCGAAAGTTTGTGCAGATGTGTTTTAAAACTGTGACAATCAAACTTGAACGTAGACAAAAATTACCTGGAGTGAGCCGAGGGATGCTCATTTCCAGGGCTAGCCTTCAGGGAGTCTGTGGGAGCACAATTAGGACCCTGAAACAAGAAACCTGGAACAGAGCAAAAAAAGCTATATTTGTAACAGTTTGTTTAAGAGGAGAAAGGAGGGAGAATCTGTATTCAGATGGTATTATATGAGAAAAGAGTCTATGCTTAATAAAAGGGAAAATCATATAGGTAAAAACATAAAAAGAACACAAGCTTAGTTAAGAATCTCTGCCTTAGGAGAGAGAGTGATTGGACATGGGGCAGGAAAGGGGGGAGGAAGAACAGGGAGAGAGGAAGGGAGGAAGAGAGAAACTATGCTCATCCAATTGACAAGTGAGTGCTCACACATAAGTTAGCTGCATGTGCATATCTATGTCTAGTCACCGATCTATGTTGGATGCTAAAGTTATCAAGATATCAACTACACTGGACTAGGACCAGATACATTTTAAAATACAAAAATGTGCACTAATTCAGTGTGGTTTCTTTTTAAGCAATTCCAAAAAGAGTAGGAGGAAGAACAATCCAGTTTTCTGGCCCAGTTCTATTCTGGGATAATTAAAATCTGCCTGTTAAAATTCTTTTGGGTAAATTTCAGTCACTGAAGGCTCCTTCTCACTCCCTGTTCTAATGACCATAGACTAAGGTCCTTGTCGCATGACTCCATCAGGTGATACTCTGCAATCCAAATGAGAATTAAACGGTACTTGCATTGATGTTGCATACAAAATTATATTCAGTTAAAATGTCAATGCTTGGCTTTGATTTCATAACTATAAAAAGCATATTTCAAATGTTTTTAAACTTGGATCTTATAAAGATAGCTTGATATTGCCAAATAAATTAATATATAGTTAAGGGTTCTTCTCATCATTTCGAAAAGTGGTTCTCAACCTGTGGGTCACATATCAGATATCTTGCATAATAGATATTTACATTATAATTCATAACAGTACTAAAATTACACTAATAAAGTAGTAACAAAATTTTATGGTTGGGGTGGGGAATCACCACAACATGCGGAACTGTGTTAAATGGTTACATCATTAGGAAGGTTGAGAACACTGATTTAGATGAATAGCAACTTGTCATAGAAAGGGAAATCATATGGGGTGCTCTCTCTCTCTCTCTCTCTCTCTCTCTCTGGGTTTGTGTGTGTGTGTGTGTGTGTGTGTGTGTGTGTGTGTGTGTGTGTGTGTGTGTGTGTGTGTGTTTATTTCTTCCAGAAAACTTTCAGTGTGCCTTTGGGAATATTTAGTCAGAATTAAAAAAAAAAAACTTTTGTTTCTTTTGTATAAAAGGACTTTAAAATATTTTGTATACATTAATGAGGCGCTCAAACAATGCCATCAATGAGAACCAGCAGGGTTGGGAATGAAAAGTGATTGAATGGCTGAGGGGTGTGAGGTCAAATGAATGTTGAGCAGAGAGAAAGAACAGGCAAGCCACACATGGTCCCTAATTGGAGACCAAAAGTAAACCGTGCCCACCAGATGGCAAGCAGGGCAACGGCCGTTTACAACAGTTAGCATCAAGAGCATACACTCTAATTTCTGATAATGCCTTTCTGTCTAAATATGGCAAAAATGCCTCTTTTGGCTGCCATTAGCTATTGTGATACAGAAAGGAGGGTCTGTTATAGAAACAGAAGGCAAGATCCCACGGGGACTACATGAGACTATTGGAACAGACAGAGAAACAAAGGCAACACACTGAGATAGCTGCTTTAGAAATGCTACTGAAATCCCATGTTCTGTAATGAAACTCCAGGACACATTGAGGACAGGAATAAAATTTGTTTCCCACTAGCTCAAGTTACTCACCTTTGAGCCACCATCTTCAGTGTGACAACAGTGATTCTCAGATGTCATGCAAGAAAACAACCTAGCCCTCCTTTCAGGGTTTAGATTTTTGTGCCTTCCAGGTATATGACCAACAGACTATTCTCACTTATTTGTGTAATATTGGTATTTAAAATAAGAGCATAATGACAATCAACCCAGGGATCTCTGACCCAGATACAGACAAATGTAGCAAAGGGGGAGAAAGTTTAGGAATCAAAGGATGCTATACAAAAGCAGCACTAATATCTTCATTTAAAAAAAATGTCCTAATCATCTTGTTTGTGCACATTTACAGAGTTTTGCACTTTAAAGATATCAGTAGTTTTCTCAGAAATACAGTCCATGGCCTCACAAAGCAGGAGTGTTTAGAAAACACACAGGTGGAATAGAGGACTTCTCATTGAGAAATTGCAGCTTTTCATTTGGAAATGCTTAGTGATGTCTTGGTTGATTGAAACTGCTAATCAAGGCAAAAGATGTGTGATTCAAGCAATTACAGAGCAAACAGTTTCTTATTTTTGAGATGCACACTGGATGTCTAAGCAGAATGTTAACAAACCTCTTGGAGTACTTCATACCTTACATGTTTTTAATTATTCACAATTTATTTATACTTTCATATCTATTACATGGCTACATACCTAGAAAATGGAAGAATATCTCCTAGAATTCTTCTCTTACTATTGGAATATTCTACATAAGAATTTTCCAGTACTAGAGAGATGGCTGTTGAGTAAAATCACTGTCTAAGCATGCATGAGAAAATGAGTTTGGATCCCAGCACCCATACAAAAACAAAAAGTCGGGGTGTCCATTCACACTTATAATCCCAGGACTGTGGGAGGCAGGCCCATGGAATCACTTGTGCTTTCTGGACACCAGCCTAATCTCACATTCACTGAGGAGCCTTTCTCAAAGGAATGAGGTAGAAAGTGACAGAGTAGGGCACAAGGAGAATTTTCTACTATTGCATCTCCATGCTCACATAGTCAGGAGCACCTGCATGGACATGTGTACACATATACACACAGACTCATGGACCTCTCTCTCTCTCTCTCTCTCTCTCTCTCTCTCTCTCTCTCTCTCTCTCTTCTCTCCTCTCCCTCTGTGTGAGAGAGAGAGAGAGGGAGAGAGAGAGAGAAAGAAAGAGAGAGAGAGGAGAGAGAGAGAGAGAGAGAGAGAGAGAGAGAGAGAGAGAGAGAGAGAGAGAGACTAATGGATACAAATACTCTCTTGAACATACACAAACACAGACACAGAGAAAAAGAAATTCAGAGACAGAGTGAAGGAGAAAGAATGAACTGGACACATGAAATAACGAGTCATGTGCAAACTGATTGACCAAAACAAGCAAATGACTAAGTGCCAGCTCTGATATTATAGGGCACAGAACAAGACTTGTGTGTGATGACTGGTTGGGATATATACTCATCTGTGTAAAAGCATCATTATGAAAATGTTTCTTGCATTCTAAGACACTGAAACTTTTGTGGAACTTCACAGCCAGAGGTAGCAATCAATCTTAAAGTCACTTAAGACATAAGATGCTATCTGCTGTATACTCAGCCTGTTGCTTAACATGCCTTTAAGAGAACAATGTAGTAGCCCACATTTCTTGCCTTGGATTGTCATTTAATCAGCTTTCACAACACAAGGTAAAACATAGCTATAACCATAAGTTAGGTACTCTTCTATGCTCCTAGCCCAAGAGTAAGGTATGTTTATTTATATATTTATATGTATGCCATGATAATAATTTGCTGGAAACAGAATATGGTATAGGATGAATGTCTACCCTAAATGCTGATCAAAACATATGAATACTTCTTGATAATCAATGATTTTGTATTGGTGTATCACCTGGGTCAGTTAGAGTCAATGACTTAGTCCCTTGTGAAATTCTGTTAAATACTTTCTGAAAGTTTCCCTCATTCCTTCCCCACCTGATGCTTCCTGTGCTGGTCAATAAATGTGGTGCAAAACCCTTTGTTAGAGAGAAAAGATACACAGCAGTGGGATGCAGAAGTATGAGACAAACAATGATAGTCTTGATGCCTGACCTCTTAGAAGTTCTTGGAAGTAGCTCTTGAACTGATACAACCATTGTGAGTCTTCCCATTATAAGGTAAAGGATGTGAACAGCACACAACTGAAAGAGTAATGCTTTACATTTGGAAAGGAGGATAGATCCCAGAAAAAATGACTCTGTTAAGAGGTATCAGCATCCAGAGTCAACAATCCCATAACCTGGAAATGAGTGTTCTGGTAGTGAAAGCAGAATAAGGTATTGGCACAGTGTCCCCCACAGTCCATTGACAAGGATATTTTTAGCTACTGGTTGTAAGCATTTCTCCTGGTTTGGGTCTTTGTGGCTGTTGTAAAACACCATGACCAAAAGCAACTACAGAGGAAAGGGTTGATTTTGTCTTACAACCCCCAGGTCACAATCAGTTACTGAGGGAAATGGGGTAAGAACTTAAGGCAGTCAACTGAAGGCAAAAAGCAGAGACCATGGAGGAGCTGCTTATGGTTTCCTCTCCTAGGATTTCTTAGCTTGTTTTCTTATATAACCCAAAGCTACCTGACAAAAGTAGCACTACCCACAGTGGTTTGGCCTTCTCTCACTAACAGTCAATCAATTAAATGTTCCACAGACATAATCCCACAGGACAACCCAATGAGGGAATTTCCCAATGTAGATTCCCTGTTCCCATATATGCCTAGGTTTTGGTCAAGTTGGCAAAAATCAAGAATCACAGCATGCCCATGCCTAGGGACAAATAAATAATCAAGCTCTTGCTGCATGCTATTTTGTAAAAGCAGCTAAGTCATGGCCAAATGTCATTGAAAGCTACAACCCTAAGTCATCAGAAATGGATGACTACCCATTCTGTGCATTTAAGAGTCAATGAACATGAATCAAAATACCATTAACAATCTACAAATGACTCTGATAAAATCTTGGCAATATAAGGTTATATATTTGCCAAGTGCCTAGATGAAGCAATTTTAGGTCTGAGCCCGGACAAAGAGAGACACAATATAAATAAACAAACAAACAAATAAAGAGTAAGACAGGCATCCATAGACAGACACTGAAGGGCCACTCACCTGAATAGGTTGCAAGGAAATATATACAGATAAAATGTGTGTTTTTCTTAACAAATGCTGTAAACCTCTGTTTGCTTCCTGAGTTAATAAAGAACTAATCCTCCAGATGTGTAATGTGGTCAAAGGAGGCCATCTAAAAAAGACAGTATATTTTTAAGCCTGGTGAATGCACAAACTAGAGTTGTGGTATTAGCTGTCTTCTTAACACTGTTAGTTGCCATTGATGACCAGTGTTCCCAGATTCTAAAACTCATAGAACATGGGAAAATCAAGAACCTTTGGTAGTGATTCAAACCATGCAGATATATGTTTCTAGTTATCAAAAGATGTGTCATCACAAGTTTCAAACACATCTATACCCTGAATTTCAAATGGAAACACAGAGATAACAGTAGAAAAGGAGTCTACAGAGTTTCCTCCAATGAGAATTACAGGTTTAGCTCACCCTGGGCTGCCTGAGGCTGAGCCTTTCTATGTCAGAAGCTAGCGAGGTACCATGGTTTGCTATGCTGAGGAATATCAAAACCAACCTTGGACTATTCAAATTAATCAGTGTAATTACAGAGAGAATGGTGTGCTGTCAGAAATAGAGAAAACTGAATTCCACCGGTCTGTACCAATCACAGTATTTTGACTACATTGTATGCAGAGATGAATAGTTTATCCTAACACAAAAGCCTTCATAGTACCTGACAAAAAAAATTCATTACTCAATATTTATGAGCATATTATTTCATCTCAGATATGAGTCTGGATGAATTATACCTGAAGCTTTGATTGGGTCTCTTTTGTACAAGAAGAAGCACTTTGTCCTATAAAACTTTGCAGAAAAGTAGAGCGGTACATGGATTCACTGGGTATACAAAACCATCTCTAATGGACTGTCATGAAGGGGGAATTTGTGAGGTAATACTTCCCAGTGTTCTTTGGTTCTAATAATTACAATTTTTACAGGATCCTAAAATAATTGGAATTAGGTTTTCATTCCTACCCTCATACAGGCCTATTTATCAACCAGTTACTGCCATTATTATACATGAGAAAATATTGTTAATAAATAGTTCCCAAGTTCCTGTTTTATCAAACTGAAAATCTAATACCTAATTTGGTCCCTTTGAGCATAATGTTTTCTTGGCATAATACTCAAATAAAGAAGCAATGTCATAGAAATAAAGCCAAAATTAGAGTATATATTCATCAATTATAATTTTAATTTCATATCAAGCAAAAGTCAAAATTATCTCAAAAGATTTACATTTTAAGTCCTCCCAAAGCATGAAATTTAATTAAATTTATAAAATAAATGCCACTAATTTTGTTGAGATATTTAAGCCATCAGAAATTATCTTTGCTTTGCAAAATTGCCTATTTTACAACACTTAACATTCAAATAAAGGTAGATAATTCACACAGGACTACGACACAATTCTTCTGAAAGTACATTTGGAATCCGATATTACTTCAAATAAGTCATTGAAGATTAATGTTACTATTGAGAACTCTAAAATAAATTACAGCAAAAGATCAAATTAGCATAAATGTCTTTTATACTCAAGATCTAGCCACATAATTTTCTTCTGTTTTAAAATACAGCAGTAATTAAAGCTTAAAGTTCCTAGTTTCCCAAATTGATCCTTCACAGAATGCTAGAAATATTTACTATGACTGACAATGCAGAAAGCAACTGGTAGCATCCTTTCTTATTAATTCCCTTATGAAATAAGTCAGGCATGAATGTTATGGGGTCTGGGTATTCAATATGCCCTGGGCCTGTCAAAATTTTTTCAAGACTTGGTTGTCTATTTGTTATTATTAAAGAATTAATTTGATTTGGCTTAGATTTAGTAGAAGTTCTCAGCAAGGACAGCCTGCATCTCTTGGAAATCCTTCCTGTTTTTCTTTTGCTTTCTTCATTCTGTTGGTCAGAAGTTTAGCATGTTCTGCATCTTCCTCATTTTTTAGTGCATCAATACGTTGGGTGTGTTGCAGGACACATAGAGTAACAAGATGCTGAATCTTGGGAGCTTTGGTCCTGGGCTTCCTACCTTCTTTGTTTAAGGACTTTCTTGCAATGTATTGGCTATTAGTGGACACAATCTTCTTCAAAGTGATTGAAAATCTTTAAGGTTCTACTAGCTCTTGTGGCCCTAACCCCAAGGAAGCACAGTATTGTCTTTCAGTCCAAGAATATCCTTCTCTTCTTTTTTTTAAATAATAACCAAGTTGTGAGGACTTTGATAGCTACCCACATTTCATTCCTAAACAGACTTCATTTTTCCTATCTTCAGGTCTACTTGATTTATAGAAAGAAAACTCCTTACTTAACAGCACATCCACTCTGCAGTAGTTAAAGACATCTTGCCTCATGGGAAATCCTTGTTTGTCATTACCAACACTGATTGGGACCACATGTCCCTTCTACTCTTCATCAGAACATCAGCAGCTACTTATGTGGCCTTGAACTTTTCATAGAAAGTACAAAGGATCTATTCATCCTTCACTTCAATGAGTGTCTAACAGGCGGCAGTGGATGGGAAGGAGATAGTCAGCCTCATCTTTATATAGTCGAGTGCCTATGAGGTGCCATGAAAAAGAGTGAGCCTTTGACTTGAAGATACTGTCCTCTGGTACATGGTGATCACTTACAGGTAAGTCTAACAGCCAAACTTACAAACAGTGAAAGTACATTTGCATGAATGAGTATGTGCTCTCAGTTTCAAGGATAATAATTCAATTTCTCCATGGGAAGTATAATTTCAAACAGTGGCTATAGGCAAGGATTAAGAAGCCAGACTTCTTAGATTTAAATCACATGTTAGTCATTTACAGTCTTTTTGCTTTAAAAAGGATATGTAATCTGTCTTGGCTTTAGTTTTGTTTTTGTTTTTGTTTTTGTTTTGTTTTGTTTTTTTCGTGTGATATGGTACAGTAATATATCCTACTCTGGAGAGTCATTAAGATTAAATGAATAAATATGCACAATGATCTTAGAACAATACCCCATGACTATGAGTTTCTCCTTTTAAATAAAGTAAGACCAATAATGACACAAATGTTTTCTATGTAAATGCATTTCACTAAAACCTTCTGATAAAAAGCACTTGTCATATGGAATCATTGACTACATTTTAAGTGTACACATTATCACCTATTATTAATAAGGGTGGATATTCAGAATCTCCTCAGAGACTGTTCTTGGGTCCTAGTCACCTGGATCATGAGCAGTAGCATATATGGTAGATTCCATTGTGTGACGAGGTTTTGTAACTGAGCCTCTGTCTTATTTATCCAAGTGTGGGTCTCTGCCCTTATTCTAGTCTGTGTGTTGCAAGCCCCTTTTAGAGGACAGACTTCTAGGAGTCTTCTAAACTCACTCCTTCAGGACACTGTTAGTTTATTTTTCCAGCTAATCCCTGACTTTGGTCATCAAATATTTATTTAGCATTTAAGCATTTACCATGTTTAAGGAACTACTTTATTTTAAAAAGGTCAGGAGGGGATAAAAGAACATATGGAGACACACTCTCTTATGATAGGGTTTTGTCCTACTTAGAAATCTTCTGATCTTTACCTCTAAACCTTCCTTCTCAGAAGGCTTTCTGCAATGCCCACACTTCAGCTGTAATCTGTCCTAACCGTGCTCTCAAATGGACTTGCTCCAGTTCTTTGACACAGCCAAAGTTCCTTTTGTGCCTAGGAAATTCAGCCACAGAATCTATGAGAAATTAGCATTTCTGAGAGGACATGTCTCCAGACTACTCAGATTTCCATGGGTTTCACATCAGAGCACTGCCTGTTTAAAGACAACTATATACTTCCCAATGACCTCTGGCACCCCGTAACTCCAAGCCTCCATGGTTCTCCTGATAAGCAGAACTGGAATCCAAGCACTGTTCATTGTAATGTCATGTTGGCCTATAAAAATATGTGACTGATGAAGTTTAGTGCACTCTTCCAAGAATCCAACTCTACAGAAACACAAGACTACAAAAAGGTTCAGTTAAAGTTAAGACCATACATTTCATCACAGTCTTCCCAAGAAATAAGCCCATATCTGCCAAGCATGCAAGCCACTGGTCAAGGCCACACAGGTCCTTGAATAGCACACCTAGGGCTCTCTTCACAACAGAAGGCCACCTCCTAGGAAGAGAGTAGCCAATCACAGAGCTTCTATGGGGTGACATCTACACAGACAGGCTAGACATTTATGCCAGATGTTGAATCCAGAGAGAGCTTTGCTAGCTACATCAGAGCAACTGGGACATTCCAGACCATCACTGGCTTTCACAGAGACAACCAGTGGTTGCCATAACCAAAGTGTTCATTTCTTTCGAGAAGCAACAGAAATGACAGGAGCAGAACATCCCCCAGGCTCTGTGTTCCCCATAGGTTCACAAGTCTTAATGTCACATTCCCCTCCTTCTCACAAGCAGCACAACCCTCAGCTCATGTTTCCCACATAGTCCATCTTTGACCGCAGTGTGTACTGACCATTATGAGTTTGGGAATACACTTTAAGTCATGAGGGGAGTTCTTAAGATTTAGTAACCACATGAACAAGGTAGTATTGATGTCCCCAACATTTTAAGACTCTGGTGATAGAAACAAGATAATGAATAGGTGAGCTTTATAAATAAAAGAGGTGTAAGTTGAGAGGTTTTACAGCATCTGGATAGAGAATTTTCAAGAAGTTCTCTCTAAGGTGGTAACATCCCTGCCACACATAGTGGTGTGGTATGTATGGCTGTATAATGGCTAATTTGTATCTGCTGGTAGAGTTTACAGTCCTATTGATCAGAGATAAATCCCAAGCAAAGTTAGGAAACCTCCATATAAGTGATGATGGCATTGATTCCTGAACTGATTGAAGATGCTAGTGACTTACTTCTGATTTTTTATGATCAGTTGATCTACTTTTATCCCAAATCCTGGCACAGAGTCAAGCAAACATTATAACTGTGGTCCATAGCACAATGGGTATATCAGCTGTAAGAGCCACCAAGGATTTGGGGTAAGCTGTAAATTGGTGCACTCTTCTAAACTCTAGTGCATATTTATTTCCATAAATTCTATAACTTGAAAAAATTCCCACACTTTTACAAAGCTTAAAAATCTACAGAAAGATAACAAGCACTTTTTATCTTGATTTAGAACTTAAAAATAGACTGACAAGTATTCCTTTATTATAAGGTAAATATCCAAAATGCTGGCGTAACAATACATAAGATTTACCAGTGAAGCCTATCTGACCATTGCTAAGATCCCTTAAGCAATGCTTGGTGTGGCAGCTGAGGAGCATGTAGAACCTGCAAGTCCTCAAGGTAGAAGCCAGCCCTTGAAAGGCTCTAAAGACTGAGTGATAATTTTTTGTAAATCACCATGGAGCTTTTCTGGAAGGCAAGGTAAATTCTTCCATGAAGAAAATATATGCAGATTTAGCTCATTTGTAAATGGAAAGATGAGCTACAGAGCTTTTATTCTGTTTGGAGGTTAAATTTGCCCAGTGGGAAGACCAGTTAAAGAAGAATTACAGTAGTTACAGATTGGAAAAAAAGGAAGGAGGAGGGAGACTATGAAACCGGGCTTTTAGACAGAGAGCTGTACTTCTAAGCTTAATGCGGCAGTGTTATCTCCCCTCAGAGGAAAAGTAATATTTTAAATTATAGTGCTATTGTGACTCATAAATAAGAATGTGGCATGGAGTTATTTTAATCTGACACTGATGCTACCTATAATTACAGTTTTCCATTGCAGCAGACAGGTGATGCTCCAAGAGGAAAGAAAAGCAGAGGGAAAACATGTATTTTGACTATAAGTCTGTGGTTAAGGGAATTAATAAGAAAGGAATGGGTTGGCTGAGTAAATATCCTGGTGTTATGTCTGGAGACAATAATATTAATGCTACTTGATATAAGTTCTGTGAGTGTTTCTGAGGTTTGGGGGCCTTGGACCAGTGTGGCCTGGTTTCATTGTTGTTGGAGATTTCATAGTTTTAGTGTTGCTATTGGTTTCCTTTATAGTATGTGTTTGGGGGATGAAATTCAGTGGTCTCAACCACATCCTTATTAGTAACTTCAAGGCATGCAAGCACAGGATCGAGGTTAACCTGAGATTCTATTTGGTTTCAATTATGCATACCCTCCCATCACCATATGCCCTCGGCAGCCTATTTGCTTCACCTACATGTTCTCTACAGGCATACACCTCTTCAAATAAGGCATCTGGCAACCCCAGAAACCTCTTGAGACTCACCTACATCAGGCTCCATGTACCTCATCTCTGAACAATAATATAGATTTCTCTGGCCTGAGTACCAATAAATTCTAGACCGTTTCTATTCAATGTTTCAGTTACAAAGAATGGAAAGGCTGTCACTCTTGAACTGGTTTGGGATGTATATGCTATATGGGAAAACTAACCTTTTAGGGAGAATCCTCTATTTACCATCATATACCTATGGGTAATTGAGCTTAAATGTGATTGAAGCCAAATGCATTGTGTGAATAGACATGTACAGTAGGAACACATGGACATATAAACTAAGATATGAACCAATATAGAGATCCACTCAAACTACAATCCTTAGCAACCAAACTAGTCCTTCTCTTGAGCCCTATAAAAGAAAGTCATGAAAAATAGCTGAGCCCTTGAGTATCCTCTCCCATGTGGCCTATTGCTCCCTGGCAGTGTATTCTGATCTTTTCTATTGTTTTTCTCCAGTAAAGGGACCTTGATATTTTTACAAATCTTTATGGGACCCTTATTTTCAATTCTTTGGACAGGAAATCAAATCAAGAACCTGGAGACATCTGTCCTAGACATGAACCACTGGAAACATAATGTCTTTAGCTTTAGACTTGACATTGGGAGTCAAGTTTCTCATCAAGCCTGTAATTCCAATAAAGGACAAAGCCTCTTCAGGTTTTAAAGTTTCAGGGACTGATCTCCTTGTTGTGTGCAGCATCCTAGTTTTCCTCTTGTACAGAAAAGAAGCAGCTCCTTCAGGTACTGGGGACACTTAATAGATCAATCATGAAATCTATTCCACACGAATCAAATGGTTTGGCCTGCAGGAGTCATGAAATGTTTGTGTCAGAGACTGCTTAGATGATGCATCAAAACTATTCAGGTCTGAATCCAGTTGCTTCCATATCCAGAGCATTCTGTTTGTTTTTGTGGGCCATTTTCATTAATTCCTCAAAGAAATGAATACTATTAGCTGCCATAAGTGTGGATCACCTCCAGGTTCAGGTGGGCCTGTGGGTCTGGCGGTAGCTGATGCATTGGGTGATGGTGGGTGGGGGTGAGGAGGATGCTGGTACCTTGTTTCTGGGGCTTGCTCAACATCCTTAGTCATCAGAGAAATGCAAATCAAAATGACTCTGAGATACAGTCTTATTCCTATCAGAAGGGCTAAGATCAAAAATACTGACAACAGCTTATGTTAGAAAGGATGTGGAGTAAAGGCAAATCCTCCATTGCTGGTGGGAGTGCAAACTTTTACAGCCAATTTGGAAATCAGTATGGTGATTTTTCAAAAAATTGGAAATCAATCTACCTCAAGACCCAAAAGTACCTTTGTGCATTTCCTCCCTATGGACAAAACAAACCTCTTTAGGAAAAGCATGCAAGAAACCTCAACCTAGGGACTGGAGAGATGAGTCAGTGGTTAAAAACACTAGCTTTTCTTCCAAAGCCCCAGGTTCTGTCCCCAGCACCCACATGATGGATCACAGCATCTGTATCTCCAGTTACAAGGGATTCAACACCTTTGTCTTGCCTCCCTGAGTACGAGGCATGCACAAGATGTACAGATGTGCACACAGGCAGAACAGTAATGCAATAAAACAAAATAAACTCAAAAGAAAAACAATCTCATTTTGAAAACAATATCAGTTCTCTTTGGCTGTGAATCCCCAGTGTCTAGACCAGTGTGCACAACCATAAGATAAATGTCTAAATGAAAGCATGAATTATTGGGAGAACAAGTTTTTCTAATTACTTAAAAACCACACTGATATGATTATAAAACATCCAGAAAATCCCAAGGGTGTGTTATTTTCAAGTTGTCCTGAATTCATTATATGGCTTTTCCTTTATAATACAAGTACTCCATTCAATAATTTCCCCCTCCTGGAAAATGGGACAAGACTAAAGTTGACTGACACCTGCGATAGGCAAGAAAAAGGCAAAAGAGCAAATTCTATTCCCTACCGAAGACTATACCCACAACCTGGGAAAGGCTTTGCCATACAGAATTGTATTAAAAGAAAAAGATTTATGTATGTAGATATACATATTCTTTTATAAGTAATAATGTACAATTAAGTATACATAACATATAACTATATATTATATACACAAAATTTATAGTGATAACTAATTAGGTAGTAATTATTTATAATATAGTCATAGCTTACATAGCCTACATATGGCTCTATTCACTTGTGTAGTTTTGACACATACCTCCCTGAATATGAGATCCTGCACAAAGCATACAAAATGTTTTTGTAGATGAGGAGTTCATGAGATTCACTGTTTAGCACACTATGCTGCTCTTCTCTGAGGTCCTCCATTTCTCCGTGGTGTTATCAGAAAGAGACTCCTGTTTTCAGAGTCCTCAGAGCTCTGTTTACTTCCAATGAAAAGCTTCTCCTCCCCTCTGACCCCGCAAGAATACCTCCCCTCAGTCACATGTATCTGAGAGATGCAGGGCATCATTTTCTCCAAGACCTTTAGCTCTAGAAAAATAAGAGTAGCCCTCATCCAAGCAGTTTCTGCTTTCCCTCCACCTACTTGAAGATTTTTTCGAAGTAAGAAATTTCAAGGTCTTGATTCCTGTTTGAAAGTTAGGAAATAAATGTATGGAAAGGTGGGGGTGGGGAGGGAAACTACCTCTGTTGTGCTCCCAGATAATGAAATACCATTGTGTTCAAAACATCCCTGCTCTCTTCACCAAAGCTCTCCTTCTTATACCGATTCATTCATGACCCGAGCATGCACTTACTAAATATTTCCTGGCATAATCAATGTGGGGACTTGCAAAAGCAAGCAATCCCTGCTCTTCCAGAGTTAACTGTCAGAGAGCGGTGTTGTGGTGTAAGCTACTTAGAGAACTCACAATGCTGAGGAGGCCAGGGTAAGGCAGAGGCCTGGGAAGCTGGACTAAACAAATAAAAGCTTTCTAAAGGAACTGGTTCTAAGCAGCCTGCTTAGCACCATCTGGCAGCCTGAGAGCCAGCCAACAGAGAGGAATCTTCCAGCCTGCCTCCAACTTGATTTCTCTACATCTTACATCCAAGGTGAGTGGAGTATACAACGATGGAATCTTAGTGACTAGTCCTACACAGAAATTCTTATCAAACTGAGAGCTGTGAAGTAATATGAAGGACTTGGAAGTAACATGAAGTAATATGAAGTTCCATGTCTTCAAGGAAAAAATCTGTTCCTGGACTTACCAGCTTTTCTCCTAACTATAACCATGTCACTTTCTTGAGACTGTAAACACAAGGACTACACTTTCAACTCTGCACTTGACATACTGTGAAGCTCTGGTTTGCAATGACTACAATTAATTGGCAATTAATTGGTTAGAGAGCACCGGAAGACCCTGGCTCAGACGAGAGGATGAAGACTTCTTTGCAGGTGAAGTTTTTATGGCATGTCCCAATGGACAGAGCCAAGTAACAAATGGGGAAGGAAATGCTCAAAGTAGAAAAAAAACGGGGATGAGATGAGCAACAGTGTTGGGATGTGTTCAAAGACAGGGTGACTATACATACTGGCATATTAGATGTGGACACTAAAGGAAGAAGAAGCCTAAAGGTTGATTCCCAGGTTTCAGGCATGATCAACTAAGGCCTGAATGCAGCAAAAGGCTCTTTTTTGACCTTACCTTTTCATAGAAAACTTGTGCAGCATGCGTTTCTGGTGTGTAAGCTCATTGCTTGCTTTGTGTTGCAGTCCCTTGTTGTCACATGGGCTGACCAGACAAATAGAAAGGAGACGGGGAGAGTATAAAGTTCCATGTCTTCAAGAAAAAAATCTGTTCCTGGACTTGTCAGCTTTTCTCCTAACTGTAACCATGTCACTTTCTTGAGACTGTAAACACAAGGACTACACTTTCAACTCTGCACTTGACATACTGTGAAGCTCTGGTTTGCAATGACTACAATTAATTGGCAATGCCCAATAAGGTACTAGCCCTCTGGGATAAGTAATTTACACTTCAAGGGGCACATTCCATGCCCAAACTTACCAATTTCCACACATTTAAGGGGTAGAATTCTTTTTATCAAACCTTTAAACTTATTCCTACAGCGCAATTCAACCTAAAGAAGAGATGAATGCAGGTTATCCCGGTGGTAAGGCTGTGTAAGGGCTTCAGAGCATCCTCTACCACTTTTTGCATCCTCCCTCTGCAGTGGGTCCATACAAAAGTTTGAGGTTTTGCTTTGCTTCAAATGTAAATTGAGTGAGTAAGATGGAAATCTAGGATTGGGTAAGAAATTGACATTGAATTATATAACGAAAACCAGGAAAGACTAAAAGGATAAGAAGACCAGTGGCCTTAGGACACTTTCCAGATGAACATCAAATTTTAACTTTGCATCTGATTGTCACACACTAAATGTCAAGGAATGGCCAGGATGTCTGTTAGAGTGTTCATATGAAGACAGGAATCTCAGCCTCTACAAGTTACAAACTTAATAAACAAGTGTCTAAGAAGATGTAAGAGGGCAGGGACACAGGAAGTCCCCCAAAACAGGATGAGATGAGCATCCCTGAGCAGCAACAGAGGTCTGAGACATGGGTAGGATCCATTCATCAGGGAGCAACCAGGATGGGAATCCTTCACAAAGAACGATGGAACCCAACTCTCTACTGAACCAGAATTCAGGAAAAAAAGGAAGCCTGTTATGACAGACCTTCTGAGTTTCATAAAGAGAAGAAACCAGGTTTAAACAGACATGGAAAACACAGCACAGGCAGTAACTGTGATTTGTAGGTGCATGAATATTTTAATGTAATTTTAACACTTGGATTATGCTAAAACATAAGTCCATGTAGTGTGGGACATAAAAGAAAAGAGTAATTCACACCTCGGTAAGTTCAGGAAAATAATGGAAGCTCGTAAATGCTAAAAATAATACCAGCTACATCATGAGATAATTATTTGGGTTTTAAAATATTTCTCTCTGGGGTGTCTAGGAAAAATTTGTTTGACCTTTTGTTAAAGACCAGCTCAGGCAGATGATTGATTATATCTGCCCTCAACGGTAATCACATGGAGCATTCTGCAGCACAATTACTTCAAATAAGCCATTCCTTCAGATTTCTCTTCACACAATTTGGTGATATATTCAGGTAAAAGAAAATATCGAAAATATCACCAACTGCTCCCTATCCAGTCACTGCCCCAGAGAAAGCAGCTTTGGGAAGTCTGGAACTACTATCCTTAGGACCAGCAGGAACTGAGATGGAAAAGCAGCCCAGCCAGGAGTGTGATGAGTTTACTTAAGAGTACACTTTGCCAAGGCACCTTTAGATTTGCTGAATGGGGCCATCTTCTCCAGACTTGAGCAAAAGTGAATGCCAGTGACATCAGAAGCTTCTGTGGGAGCAGGCAGCCCTACAGTCCCTCTTAGGAACACTGACTGCTGTTCACTTCAGTTTTCTTCTTTCCCACATTTATCCTGGCTCGCAGGTTGCTGTCTTCCACCTGCCACAATTGAGACTGGGTGTGGGAGGGGCACACAAGGGAGCTCAGGGCTGGAGGAGCACCCAATGGCTGAGGCAGAAGGACATGAAACTTGAAGCTCTCAGGCTCTGAAGAAAGAATTCCAGATAGGCTCTTCCTCCCATGGGAGTGTCCATTGATTCTTGAGAGGGTCCAGCTGCTCACTCCCTGATAGTGTCAAAACGAAGTCTTCAGGGAACACTCACATAGCAAGGTAATTTTCCCCTCCTTTGCCCCTCCCTCCCCCTTTTCTCTTCCTCTTCATCTTCCTTTTACTCTTCCTCCTCTTCTTTCTCCTCCCTTGTCTGTCTATCTTCATATCTGTCTCCCTTTTATCTTCCATTCCTACTTCTCTCCCTCCCTCCCTAACCCTGGACCTTGAGCCTCAACTCTTCATATTGGCAGAAGACCCCAGTGTCCTTTCCTCCAAAAGCTCTACACCAGCTGCAAGACTTTACACTGTTGCTAGACTATATTACATGATCCACTCAAGTTTCATAGTCATCCTGACTATGAATTTTTGAGCTACTTCACATAATAATAATTTGCGACATCAAATTTTCCTGCTGAAATTTGTCATTTCACCTTGAAATCCCACATACTTAAATTAGTGCTGGGACAAGACTTAACACACACATATTTCAAAGAATACATTAGGAAAAACATTCACTTTGGCCTGCATTTTACTTTTTAACAACTTTGAACTTAAACAATTAAATGAATGATTATTCCATGCCACTGGTTGTTATGATCATATAAGAAGTTTGGGGACATTAAAACTAATATTACTAGGGTTAATCCCAAGCATCTATATTTTAAATAGATGGTTCTAATCTGGGTTCCAACAGTGAATATGAAATGTCCATATATCCAGGTTGAGAACTATAATATTCTTGAAGTTACATGTGCACATTTCATGCAGATATTTAGTTATATACCTCAATGAAAGTCCTCTTAGTTGTTTCACTAACTATTCTGATGTTTAGGTAGGTGGAACTAAGATTATAGTCGTGTAGACAATGGCTAGCTTAAATTTTTCTTAACTTGTAATTCTATTTTTTAATTCTTTATCTTTTTTTCTTGTGGGTCTTTTTTTTTCATCTCAGTATGAGTCTTCTACCAAAAGTTAGATTAGTTTGTTTTTTTGCAAAGTTACAGCTCTACTGTGTTCCTTGCAATTCAGAGTTCCAAAGCTGAAACACAAGATGAAGACAAAACCCTCTAGTGTTTGATGGTCATACTGAAACTTAGTATCTATTCCTGCCCTGCTGTCGTCTAGGGATCATCTGAGAACAGCAGACCTGACTTTAACTGACTGGGTATCATGTATGCTGCGCTGCAATAAGTAAATAAGTAAATAAATGTGAAAAAAGAATCAAATAAACTATATACTTGATGAAGAAAATTTATCCCAAGTTCCTTTGAAACTTAAGCCCCAAGGAAAATGTAAAAGTAGGTGTTTTATGGCAAAAAAAGTCAGGGAAACAATAAGTGAAAGGAGAAATCACAGAGGAAGTTGCAAGTGTAGAGTCTCTCAGAGTATGGTATTGGCCAAGCCACAGCTTCATGACAAACACATTAGTGACTTCATCTTGAAGGTGGCCTCCACAGAGCCTGTGAAGCTGCTTTGTCTTGAGGGAGAAAACCGATGTTTGTGTTGGGTCTTCCTTTGTCTACTATGCTAGTTGAATTTTACCAGCAGGTGCAGTTACTGATATTTCCTCACCTAGCCATGCAAATTAGAGGTCACTAGAGGCTCCCTTGTGTTCTTTGGTCACTGTGTGGTAATGCCATTATGCAGTAGAGGACTTGGTAGCACCACTTAATCTTCCTTATAAAAGCTACTCTCAAAATGTAACCTATGCTTTTATTTTTTCCCAAACCACTATCCAGTCTCATGAACTCAGGTAGGATTGAAACCAAATGCATTATGGGAATAGGCATGCCCAGTAAGAAAACATGGACATCCAAACTAATATGCCAACCAATATAGAGAACCACTCAAACTCCACCCCTTAGCCACCAAACTACTCCTTCTCTTGAACCCTATAAAAGAAAGTCATGAACAATAACTGAGCCCTTGAGTATCCTCACCCTGTGGCCTGTTGCTCTCTGAATTGTTCAAATGGCTACCTCAGTTCCTAACTTCCCATTACCAGGCGCAGTAAACCTTTAATATACTGTCAGGTACATCTCAACTCTAAAAGCAACCACTGTTAATGTTTAAGAAGTCATATTTTATACCACATGCTCTTGCCACCTGTAGTCACAGCTCATCAAAGAGCAGCACACAACCCAAAGAAAACAGTTTGTAGTCAAGAAGGAACCTGTACTTTGTCCTGATGAGAAAAGATGAGAGCTCCAAGCAAATTCCTCCCAGGAATGTAAGTACTGAATATTCAGAGGCTGAGCAGTTGGCATCAGGTCCTGAAGCTAAAAGAATCCAGAAAGATACAGTCAAGGTCACATCTGCCTGAACAGCAGGACAAAGTAGCTTAGGAAAAGGAAACGATGTCTTAAAGAAAAGACCTAGTAATACAGAAACAGAGGAGGGCTGAAAAGGAAAGGAGTGAGTTGGTGTCATGATTCCTGGTGGTTTTCTACATCTCTGGCACAGCAGACTTCATACGCTAATGTGACTTCTCCCCTCCCTATACACTCTTACAAAATTTAATTTTTATCACGCATATGAATTTAAACATAGGTATATTATTTATGAATCATGAGTTCTTTGGATAGAGTATAAAATATTTTCAGCAAAATATCTAGCATATAATAGATTTCAATTAGTACTGGCTAATGAATTATTTAGTTTATAACTGAATGTTTACTCACCTTCTTTTGTGTAAATTCTCCTCCTTTACATAACTCTAAGATTGTCCCATTTGATAATCATTATGGGCTAAAAAGATTTCTAGCCCAGCTCTTTGGAACTTCATACATGCTACTTAATTAAATTTCACACGAGTCTTGTGACTTAAGTGCTGTCTTTCTATTTTCCCCATTTTATTTGCAAGGAAACCAAGGCACAGAGAGTTAAATGCTGCATACAAGGTAATATACTGGCACTGGATTCCAACCAAAGCAGTTGGGTTCCAGTGTCTCTGCCTTTCAGTCTCTATGGACTATAGTAGAGGTATGGCTTAGAGTGTAACAAGCCAAGTGTAGTCTTTGATCACTTGAGGGCCAATACCAGTCAGAAAACTGGTACATTACTAACCCCAGCTTCCTTCTCTTACAAGAAGATAAAGCACCCTAAGTCAAGTGAAAGCATTTAAATTTTAGGTAGGCATCAACAACCTGAGTGATGTGTATATAATACGAAAAGTAAAAGTTATACATCATAAGCGAATCTGAGACATAATCCTCTCCCCCAGCATACTGAGGCCACTCTGACTAGCTATCTTAAAACCCCTATCTACAACAACATATGCACAGAGAACAATAGCTGAGGAGAGAGAAGGTGTTCATGTGTTACTCTTGTCAATAATCATCATAATATTATATCCAGCTCTGAAACACCTTTTCATGTTTCCTTGGAAATGGCCAAGCCTGAGGAGAAAGGCTCAAGAGCAGCTGCTGAGAGCTAGTAACCCAGCATAGAGTTGTGTACACAGAGATCTCCCCAACCCCTCAAGCATACATACAGTTCTTGCGCAATAATGTACACAGAACTGGACTCTGAGATGCACCTGCTCTTCCTGGAAACACTTTATCTGAAAACCTACCAACCACAGAGTCCGAGTTTCATTTCTGCTGTTAGAATAAAATACCCTGACAAAAGGCAACTATGAGAAATGGTTTATTTGGCTCACAATTCCAGGATATTGTCCATCATTTCAAGGAATTCAAGACAGGAACTTGAGCAGCTAGACACATCTGTCTCACAATCAGGAGCAAAGAGAAAATAAACCAACCCTGGCTTGCTTACTGGTGGTCCTGTTCAGCTAGCTTTCTTCACAGCTTAAGGCTCAGCCTATAAAATGATGCTGCCCACACCCAGGGTGGAGCCCCGCACCTCAACTAACAATTCAGAAAAGTTCAATGGACAACTTGATAAGGATATCTATTCTATTGATTCTCTCTTCTAGATAATTCTGGATTGTGGCAAGTTGGCTTTAAAACTAATCTTCGCATACTGGCATAGGATGAAAGAGTTTAGACCCTTAGTTACCATTCTTAGTGTCTCCACATTTATCAGCTCTTTCAGTGGTTTCCTTGACTTTACTGGTGCTTGGAATGCGCTTCTTTAAGGTGAGAAGCATCCTCAGGAACCCAGTTGTATGTTTAGAAAGATTTATATTAGCTAATTAAATGGTGCATTTGATAGGGCTATTTGCTAGAGCAGATGATGGTCATTTATTAAATATCTGAAATCCTCTAGTACTCTGAAATGTGGAAAATGTGCCAAAGCTCTCAAAATTAGGTCATCTGACCAGGGAGTCCTCACCTCTTAGGTTCAGGGAGGCATAACAAAAAACATGGTAAGAAAAGAAAACTGAATAACTTGCTACTTAATTGGCACTAATTTAGATTCGCAAGCCTTCCATGTGTTTCTGCACAGGCAAAACCTCCTAAGTCAGTCTACTCCTAAACATCCTGCTCTGATGTCTCCAGTACTGTGCACCTCTGGCAAGAGCAGCACTTTGAATGAATTTTCTCATTCTTGGGAAACCTGCCAGACAATTACTACAATTGATATAATGGGCTTATTGAAGAATCTGCTGGTCAGTTTTTTTTCTTTTATCTCTTTTCTTCTTATCACAATTCTTTGTGTGGGGTTCTTTCTTTTTTTTTTTTACTGTTTTTAAAGACCTTACATATTTAATACAGTGCGTTACCCCTGTACAAATGGAAAAAAAAATAAGTTCAACATTTCTAGACCAATATGGCTGTTAATTTCTGTACAATGCCAATTCAACACAGTAAACTGGGATACTTTTTTCCAAAGTTGACAGCACAGCTAAAGTTTCCAAAAATTCAAATATATATATATATATATATATATATATATATATATATATATATATATATATATATATATATATATATATATATATGACCAATAATAGCAGTATGTTATGCATCAATAGCAGCAACAGTTTTCCAGGTTCTGCAGTCATTTGAATAAAATTGTAGGGACATCCAGCGCACTCCATTTAAAAAAAAAACAACAAAAAAGGTAAAAAACAAAATCCCAGAAAACAGCACAGTTTTGTTACTCTTGTGGTACCTGGCACCATTTTTTTTTTAAATTAGCTTCTCAATCATCATCTGGAAATAAACCAATCTTTGTGTGGCTTTCTATATAACCCAATGATACTCAGATATTTTGATGTCAGCAAATCAAGAATTCATTTAGATATTCATTCTTGTGTATTAATTTCCAACAGTGATTTCAAAAAATATTTGTAAACCAAAGAAAAGAATCAAAATCCTAACAAGTAGTGGCTTGAAACTGGAGAGAAGAAAATCAGTGCCTGGCAACTGGGTGAGACATGCTCACGCATAGAAAGAAGCTCGGTCTGTCAGAATCTGAAGAATGAAATTATCTCAGTATTAGACATTTAAATTTTTTCATATCTAAACAAAGCTCACAATGCCCATGGATCTGCATTTAGACAAGTTCTGAGTTTAGACAAGAGTCCGCATCTGGGCGGAAATGAAGAATCATGGAGCAGTAAATTATATTCCTAAATTGTATAACCTCTGCTCTTTGGGGCTCCAAACAAATACAATGAGCAATTACATGCCCATCAGACACTCACGATAACAGTAGACTACCAGAGATCATCGAGATTAACAATTCTGTGGAGTGAGACCAGATATAGAAATTTATAAAGGTGTTCACAGACAAACCCTAAACCTTGGTTCCCATTGAGATCTCTCCACAGGGCATGTCAAGGTTTTTGAACAAAAACTAAAATAATGAGACCACATCCCCAATGTAAGTACTTTATAATGTAAAGCAGACTTTTTAAAGGGCCAAACATCAGAATGGAGACTGGAGGCTCATATTAAAAACTTACACAAAAGACCATGGGAAAATTTCAGAGGTGTGTTAAATGTGGAAATAATTGCTCTGCATTTTTCCAGCCCCAACACTACATTGTCAGAGTTAAATTAATTATAAGACATGCAAATTTAGAAATGTTTTCTTTGTGTATGTCATTTGGAGAAGAGAGATTAAAAACTCCCGTGGGTCAGAAACACAACTATTGAATGTAAGGACACTGGAACTTCTCCCTTCCTGGCACAAAACCTCTTGCTTCCCCCATAGCTTCTGTCTTTGGTACTTGTGTGGGGTGAGAGGACACTCTTCTTTCCACACAGCCTTTGCCTATGACAAAGAAATTGTTTCAAAGTCAGTCAGTAAGGAGTTTTGTATCCACATAAATGGAAAAAGACACAACTCTGCATTCATCAAACAGCCTTGAGGGTTCTACTTCAGCTTGACTCAGGTAACAACCTTCTTCCTGACTCTCAGTCCTGACCTTCATCTCTAGACCACTTCACTAGAGAAAACTAGTAATTGCAAAGTCAGTCCCCATGCTTTGAAATGTAAATGCATCTTCCAGTCTCTCACCAGTTTTAGGACTCTGAACCCTCTTAGTCAAGAGACTTGGAGGCATGCTTTTGAAATGTAATCTTCCAGACAGAGTGTGTCCCACCCGGTAGGTATCTGTGGTAGGATACAGGATAAAAACTAAACTTTAATAGACACTAATTAGCAAACGTAGTCTGCCTAAACTCACTGAGCAGGCTCCCTGATAGCTCACTCGAGGAATTGAAGTTTGCCTGCCTTTTGTTTCAACAATGTGGCTTTTCAGCCCCATCTAAATAGTCTTACAGTAAGGTTTTCTTTGTTATTTAACTCTATCTGATGTGTTGTTCCATGATGGTATATGAAGTTTCTAAGGAATCATTATGTGTCTTTTGCCTCATTAGAAAATTCCAAAACCAAGCAGGGCAAAACAAATGCTTAGCGTTCATAGGAGGCAGCACAGCGCATGTGGGCAGTTGAGGGCAAAAAGAGCTTACCACACATTAAGAAAAGCAGCAAAAAAAAAAAAAGTGACTGTCAATCAAAGATGTTCTGTCTGAAAAACCAAGAGAGTTTTGGGGAAACTGACCCTATGTGTAGAACAGTCCAGTGAGATGCAGTAATAGATTTAGTAAGATGTCTCCCAGTGTGATCTTTGCAGAAGTAACTCCAGTTACATAGATCCATACATTCAAGACCTGGTGGCTTTGTCTCAATGCCTAATGCTCAATACCTGAAACAGGAGTCTCAAGCAGGCAAGCACACTTAATTAAAACTATATCCACACTGGTGCTTCTAATGTGCAAGATATACTCATTCAGAGTTCTCCAAGTCAACTTGCAGAGGACAGAGGTCACAAAACAAAATTGAATAATAAGATGGAGGTGAAAACACCCAGAAATGGAACAGCTAAGTTGATTTTCTCTAGTCAATGTAGTTATTCACAAGTGGTCCACAAAATAGGTGTGTATGCAGAGTGGTAATCACTGAACCTGTAAGACTTCAGCACAGTTCACACTTAGTGACTAGATTGTTACAAGGTGGCTAGACTAACAGGACAGGTCCACATTTATTCTTTACATTGACAACTAGCTACAGACTCAGTGATGGCACAGCAGCCTGAGACACCTAAATAATCCTCCCAAAAGCATGTGAAGCACATGAAGATATTCTAATTCCTAGAGCGAGCAGATCTTAAGATGTATGCCCACAGAGTAGCTGGTAAACATGAAGAAGAAAGGTTGCCTTTGCAGCAGAGTTAACTCAGTGCACACTACTTTAATCAAGAAATCAAATGACTATTATCAGTGACAGGATCCAGACATTGCCTGTCATATGACATCATATGCTAAAAAACAAATATCACCTACAAGCTATTCTTGCCAAAAACAGTTTGCCAGAAACCCATTGCAGAAAAACAAGATGAATCCAAATATAAACGCATTCTGCAAAACAATTCCACTGAGCTACTCAAAATCTCATCTGTGGTATGAAAGCTAGAAAAGGCAGAATAGCTATTCTAGGCTTGGAAAGATGAAAGAAAGAAAGAGGCTTGACAGCTAATTACAACATATGAGCCTTGTTTACATACTATTATGAAGATCAATGTGACATTTGATTATGAGCTAAATATTAGATAACATATTAATAATACATTCCTCATATATTACATAATATACAATAGTGTGTAAAAATAGGCTTTTTTGCTATCTCCCTCTTAGTCTCAAATACTCCTGCAAACATCATCCATATGTATATATGTATAAAATCAATCTTAAGCAATATTCTATTTTAAAATAGCAAGAGCTTAGAGGAAGAAATTATGTTTACTAGAAGTCGACTGTATATTTACTAGATAAACTGAAGCCATTTTTTTTGAGAATTTTTAGATCAGATGTTTCAGGAAAATCAAAGAGAATTTCCTTTTCAAAACTTAAAAGGTTGAGTTATCATTTGGCAATGTGAATAAAATCTTACTTGAATGAACATAATTGAAAGAGTGGACACCAGGCTGAAGGGAACCCTCTAGAACTATGCTAGAAGATTCTAGCCATTGATTAGATCAGGGTATAAATAAAACTGTAACAAAATGTTTAGTGACTATGCAAATATTCCCAGTGACAGGGTTATGAATATCCAGTCTTGATAGATTAAATGGATCAAAAACAACAATATAATATTTTTGCATTTAATATTTAAATGTTATTGCATAATTAAAACACCAGCAACCAAGATAAGCTACTGAAGGGAGAGCAACAAGAGCGTTGAAATTTTTATACAGATATCTTACTTATGATGCCACCCACAGGACAGAGACACAAGGGAAATTTTGGAGTGCTCTAAGACTGTGAAAGCATTACTACAGAGCATCACAATGGAGGAACAAGGGGACATAGAGCAGAGAGAAAGGACATAATCTACTCAGCAGGAGTACATATGTGTATATCCAGGCTGTAGATACCAACCTGCCAAGAGTAACACAATATAGCTCCAGCAGAGAGGACAAGGTGGATAGCTGCAAAGCAAGAAGAAGAAGAAGCAATCCTAACAGTGGGTCAAACAGCTGGAGGGTGTGTGTTTGAGGCAAACTGGACCACAAATCAAAACTTTGTCAAAGTGAGAGAAAAAAGATAATGACAAAAAAGTGAAAGGATGGTAGTGAATAGCATCATTGCTTTAAGTGGCCTAGTTTCAGTATGACAACATTGAGACACAGCTCCCCAAGGACACACTATCTGAAACAAAGGCCTGATCATCCCTAATCACACCAACTTTAAATCTCTGCTTAGCTCAAATAAATTCTGAGGCATTTAGATTCTGGCCAGGTGCGGATAGAATAGAAAGCTGGTCACTTAAAGAAGGGGAAAGCATCCAGGAAGCACATTTGTCTTTCAATGCCTGAAAAGCCACTTGTGACACAAGAAAGTATTTACCAATGACACGAGGATGGGTCTAACAATGCATATTCAGCTCAGTCTTAGGAGGACTTCTGAATAGATCCTAGCCGAAGATAAACTGGCTGTCTGGGGAAATGCTGAGATTCCCAGAATGACTGATAAAAGAGCGAGGAGGAGAAAATTCTAGTCCTTGACAGAGGTAATTAACCAGACTTCTTCCCACACTGAGGTCCTAGAACTCTGTGGTGGTGCCATCTTCATGATAATAAATTGGAAACATACTAAGGATCTATTTAGAATATCCTTGGGAGATGAACATTTAATTAATAATAAATACATGAAGACAAAACATAAATGAAATACTATATAGTTGGAATCTTAAACCTTATTTTTAAAATGAAATTCCAGGATGTGAAGGTAAATTTTGGGTTTTGGGGTGAAGGTCATCTAGCCATTGCGACATGGATTTAGAAATAGATCTATGTGGTCTTGAGCAAGTTTCTTGGCATTTGCAGGTTCATTATATGTATAGTGAGTGCAAAAAATGAAAATGATAATTTTAAAGGCTGGAACATGCTAACAAGTAAGAAATCCTAGTCATTGGCTAGCAGCATTGTACCTAGTATATGTCTCTGTGTGTTACTTGGGACCTTAACATGGTGGCAGATGGAACTTGGGCGGCTGGCAGAAAGATTTATCTTTACAGTATACCCCTAAACATCAGAAACCATTCTGACTGGCATCAACAGATGGTGATCCCTGCAGGAAATTAGGACCACACAAGAATTGTAAGGCAGGCCCAAAAAGCAGTTCTGAACTCTAAAGTGACACTGAAACAGCAGTCATCCTCTCAGTGCTCAAAAGCAAGAAGATCAAAAAGTTCTCACTGTCATTTCACACCACTGTTACTTGGATCTAGAGACTCCAAACTGCTACCACATACACTACCTAGAATGCATGCCTATGCTAAGCCTTGGTAAAACCACCATGCCCTTATGGCTACAGAACACAAACACCTCCAACAGGGTCCTGCAGGACAAGGGAACCGCAGGTCTCACTTTATGTCTGCATGATCAGCACTATGGAGCATGTCTACTAGATGGCATTTTAGTCACACTGCAAAAATGCATTGTAAGAAAGCCTACAAAAATGCATGTTTACCATACCCCCCACAACAGCAAAAAAGCATTCCAACAGAGAGAAGGAATGTAGGTAAAGAAGCATACTGTGTCTGTCATTCTGTCATGTCAGTAGGGTATGATCTAAGCCGAAAAGACCCCATGCATAGTACTTAGGGTGTGTTTGTTGTATGGTAACCCTTAATATGATGGTGGTGACTTTTAATGAAAAAATGGGTAAATAGGAATCACTTCATGTTTTTTTCCTGCAAAAAAAATTAGAAAGAAGGGAATAAAAGAAAGAAAATTAAAAGAAACACCATTTTTAGTAAAACTAAGAGAAATTCACAGTGAAATATTTCACAAGTACATAGTCTTCCAAAATTAACATTAAAATAATTCATAGGAGGCCATAAAGAAGGAAGATGATAAGTATGCCAATATAATCCTATGATACAGATCATTCAAAGTGTTGGAAAGAAAATTAACTTGCTGAAAGCATAAGTTTACATGGAAGCAAATGGGTATAAAAATAGAAGAAAGAAAGCAGAGAAAAATGAAATTTCCAAGGTGATATTTTTTCAACACTAAAAGGAAGGCACCTTGATAATTCACACACAGAAGCCATGACTAAGGAAATAAGTCCTTCTATGTAGAAGCAAAAGAGAGGCTTTGGGAAAATAACAAATACAGAAGAAAGCTACACCTTCTCTATTTTCTTCACTGCCCCAGACCCAATCCCTTAGCCTCAACCATAGCAGTGCATCAGAACACAAGCCTTTGCTTGCTACTGCCCATATCTCCTATGCATCCCACAAACCATCCCCTTCTAACCTTGCTCTCCCCACTTGTTGCTTTGTTCCAGTCCCCAACTCCACCAGGAACCCCCCTGCTAACACAAGGGTACCTCTTCTTGGGGCAGTAAGTAGGCTCACAGTAGCCCCACACCTCTTCTACTGCTCCTGAGATTCAATATCCCCATGTGTATCCCATCTCTGAGCTGGTAATCTGCTACGGTCTCAGGTTCCTCTCTAATTCCATCTCCAATGGATCACAAAGTCTTTCCCTTCCAACCTTCTTTCCCCTAATTCATCCACTTTACCATACCTCTGGTTCCTGTGAATGCACCAGCTGAACAGGCAAAAGGCAACCATCATACTCTCTGAAAATCCAGAGAGGGAACAGAAATCATGGAACAAAACACCCACCAAATAAAGACAAATACAGAAACCAGCACTTAAATCTTTAATCATCCCAGACCCAGATTTCAATACACCAGAATAAAAACACGAACAACAGCCAAGACAATATGTCTGTGACTCCATGAGAGCCCAGCTATCCTACAAATAGCAGGCCCTGAATATTTCAACATAGCTAAAGCACAAATAAAAGATCTTAAAACTATATGAAGATGATAGAGGTCCTTAAAGAGAAAATTAATAAATCCCTCAAAGAAAACAAACACACACACACACACACACACACACACACACACACACACACACACACACTGAAGTCAACAAACAAAACTCTTGAAGACCTGAAAATTGAAATAGAAGCAATAAAGAAACTGAGAGAGTTCTGGCAATGAAATACTATACAAATTACAACAGGATCTACCAGGGCAAGCTTCCCCAACAGAATACAAGAGAGAATGTAGAGGATCTTAGGCATTGATGATACAAATAGGAAATAGATATATCAGTCAAAGAAAATGTTAAATATAAAAAAAACTTATAATACGAAACATTCAGGAAATCTGGGCTGGGACACTATTAAAATACCAAACTAAGAATAATAGTTATAGAGGACAAAGAAGATACCAAACTCAAAGGAAATGTTTTTAATAAATTCATAGAGAAAAATTTTCTAGCTTAAAGAAGAAGATTCCTATGAAGATACAAGTAGCACACAGAACACCAAATAGATTGAACCAGAAAAGAAAGTCCCTTTACCACATAATAATCAAAACACTATACATACAGAACAAAGAAAAATATTAAAAGCTGCAAAGAAAAAAAAGTAATATATAAATGCAGAGCTATTAGAATTATATCCAATTTCTCAATAGAGACTCTGAAAGTCAGAGGGCCTGGACAGATGTGCTGTAGACTCTAAGAGACCAAAGATGCCAGCCCAGAATACTATACTCAACAAAAATTTTAATTACCGTAAATGAAGAAAATAAGGTATTTCATGATAACATCAAACTTAAACAATATCTACAAACGTAGCTATATAGAAGTTGCTAGAAGAAAACTCCACCCTAAGAAGTTTAACTACACACATTAATAAAACAGAGAACACATACTAGCAAAATCAAAAGAAGGGAATTGTATACACACACATACACACACATACACACACACACACACACACACACACACACACACACACACACTCACATACACAATTACCACCACCAACAACAAAATAAACAATCATTTGTCATTGATATCTCTCAGTATCAATAGTCTCAATTCCCGAATAACAATAAACAGTCTAACAGAATAGGATCCATCCATCCTCATGTTGCATATATAAAACATACATTAAAAACAAGGATAGACATTACCTCAGGGTAAAGGGTTGGGAAAGGTTTTCCAAGAAAATGGTTCCCATAAGCAAACTGTTGTAGCTATTTTAATGTCTAACAAAACAGACTTCAAACCAAAATTATCCAAAAGATACAGGGAATGACCCTACGTACTCATCAAAGGAAAAACCCACCATAGTAACATTGCAATTTTTAGGATCTATGTGCCAAAAACAAGAGCACCAAAGTTGGTAAAAGAAACAGTACAACAGCTTAAATCATACACACACACACACACACACACACACACACACACACACACACACACACACACACAAACCACATCCACACAAAAAAATAGCGAGAGACTTAAATACCCACCTCTCACCAATCGACAGGTCATGCAGAGAGAAACTAAACAGAGAAATACCGGAGTTAACTGATGTGATAAACCAAATGAATATATCAGATATCATAGAACATATCACCCAAACACATACAAAAATTTCTTTTATTCTGCACCTCATGAAACATTCTACAAGACTGACCATATACTCAGACACAAAGCGAGTCATAACATATACAAGAAAATTCAAATAACCACCTCCATCCTATCAAATGATCGTAGATTAAACCTGAATATCCAAAACAATAGAAAAAACAGAAAGCCTACAAACTCACAAAAACTGAACAGCTCTCTACTAAATGGTGGGTAAAGACAGAAATAAAGAAATCAAAGTCTTTCCATATTTCAATGAAAATAAAAACATAGCATTCCTAAATTTATGAGACATGATAAAGGCTGTACTAACACAAATGTTCATAGCACTGAGTTCCTACGTAAACGAATTAGAAGGACCTTATACTACCAACTTAACTGTACAAGTAAAAGCTCTAGAACAAAAAGAAACAAACACATATAAAAAGAATAGATGACAGGAAAAAATCAAACTGAGGGCTGAAATCAATAAAATATAAACAAAGAGGACAACAAAAAGAATCAATGAAACAAAGAGTTGATTCTTTGACAAAACCAACAAGATGAACAAACCCTTATCCAAAATCACTAAAAGGGAGAGACAGAATATCCAAATTAAAGAAGTCAGAAATGAAAAGGGGTATGTAAGAACAGACACTAAAGTAATCTAGAGAATAAAAAGGACATACTTAAAAAAACCTGTACTCCATCAAATTGGAAAATCTAAAAGAAATGGATAATTTTCTCTTATCAATGTTAAATCAAGGTCATATAAACAGTTTAAGTAGACCTATAGCCCCTTGGGAAATAAAAGCAATCATTAAAAGTCTTCCATACAAACAAAATAGCCGAGGGCCAGATGGTTTTGACACAGAATTCTGCCAATCTTTCAAAGAAGAATAACACCAATACCCCTCAAATTATTCTGTGAAATAGAAACAGAAAGAATATTGTCCAACTCATTTTATGAGATCACAGTTTCCCTGAAACTCAAACCAGATAAAGATTCAAGAAAGAAGATTTACAGAACGATTGAGCCAATTGAGATTTTTCAACACAGATGCAAAAATAATCAATAAATTACTTGCAAAAAGAATCAAAAAACACATCAGAAAGTGCCAGATCCTCCCAGTTAGGGCTATGGGAAGGGCTTTTCCAGCTGTTCACTTCCCGGGGCTGAGCAGGATGGTGAGTGTCAACGACCCAGACCCAACCCCCCAGTCACCACAGAACCACAAACTGAGTCAGGACACTTGTTGAAGCAGAGTCTAGCTTTATTGTAGCAGCCATGTGCTTATGTAGCCTTGAGAAAGTGGGTGGGGACCTCAGGATTGGGTGAGGTGTAATGGCCAATAATATTCTACCATGTTAGCCGTAGCTGGGCAGAGGCAGTTTTGCTGAGACAAGTCGCCAAACTCTAGCCTGGCTCAGGAAATACCACTAGGCCTTGTGTCCAGACCTTTTTAGGCCCAATAAGAAAGATCATCCACCATGATCAAGTAGGCTTTTCCCCAAAGATGCATGCATGGTTCAACATATGAAAATCAGTAAATGTAATCTCCCATATAAACAAACTAAAAAACAAAAATCTGAGTCATCTCTGTGAGCCATCAGATGCAGAAAAGAGCCTTTAACAAACTCTAACAATCCTTCCTGATAACAGTCCTGGATAGATTAAGGATACAAGAGACATACTTAAATGTAACAAAACCAGTTTACAGGAGGCCTATAGCCAACATCAAATTAAATGTAGAGAAACTCAAAGAAATTCCACTAAAATCATGAGCAAGACAAAGCTGTCCACTCCCTCCATATCTATTTAATGTAGTATTTAATGTTTCAGCTAGAGCAATAAGACAACTGAGGGAGACCAAGGATATAATAATTGGAAAAGTAGAAGTTAAGGTATCTTTATTTGTAGATATAAGATAATATGCATAAGTGAGCCTAAAAATTCCACTAGGGAACTCCTGTAGCTGATAACCACTTTCAGCAAAGTGGTTTGAATATAAGATTAACTCAAAAAGATCAGTCACCCTTGTATATAAAAATGACAAAAAGGAATGAGAAAGAAATCAAGGAAACAACACCTTTCACAATAGCAACCCCCCCAAAAAAAATATTGGGTTAGTTGTAACCATGCAAGTAAAAGATTTGTATGATATAAAAATTTCAAGTCTTTGAAGAAATAAATTCAAGAATATATCAGAAGTTGGAAAGATATCCCATGCTCATGGATTCAATCCCCATCAAAACTCAATCACAATTCTTCACAGACATTAAAAGGACAATTCTCAACTTCATATGGAAAAGAAAATCTCCCAAGATAGCTAAAATATTTCTGAACAATAAAAGAAAATGTCTGGATGTCTGTCTCACCATTCACAATTTTATGCTGTGCTACAGAACTATAGTAAAAAAAAAAAAAAACATATGGGATTGGCATAAAAATAGACACATTGATCACTGGAATTGAATTGAAGACCCAAACATCAATCCACACACATATGAACACCTGATTTTTGATACAGAAGCCAGGAATACACACTGGAAAATGGAAAGCATCTTGAACAAATGGTGTTAGTCAAACTGTATGTCTGCATGTAGAAGAATACAAATAAATCTGTATTTATTGCTATACCCCAAACTCAAGCCTAAGTATATCAAAGACCTCAACATAAAACTAGACACACTAAAACTGATAGAACAGAAACTGGGGAGTAGCCTTAAACTCATTGGCATAGGAGAAGACTTCCTGAAAAGGACATCAATAGCATAGACACTAAGATCAACAATTAATAAATGGGACCTCATGAAACCAAAAATTTTCTGTAAGGCAAAGGACAAGAACATTTACACAAAGCCACAGACTAAAAAATGAGAAAAGATTCTTACCAACTCTATATCTGATAGAGTACCAATATCCAAAATATATAAAGAACTCAAAAATCTACATATCAAAACACAAATAATCTACTTTTAAAATCAAGTACAGATCTAAACAGAGAATTCTCACTATAGAGGAAACTCAAATGGTTGAGAATTATCAACTTCATTAAGCATCAAGGAAATGTAAATCAAAACTACTTTGAAATTTCATCTTAAACTTGTCAGAATGACTAAGATCAAAATTACATGTGAAAACTCATGCTTGTGAGACTGTGGAATAAATGGAACACTCCTCCATTACTGGTGAAAGTACAAACTTGCACAGCCACTGTGGAATTTAATATGGTGTTTCCTCATAAAATTTAGTATCTACCTCAAGATCTAAATATGCCACTCTTTGGCATACAACCAAAGGTGTTCCATCCTATCACAAGGACACTTACTCATCCACATTCATTGTGGTTTTATTTATAATAGCCAGAAACTAGAAACAACCTAGGTGTTCCTCAACTCCTCACAGAATAATGGATAAAGAAAATGTGATACAATGGATTATTACTTATCTGTTAAAAAGATAACAAGTTTTGGAAGCAAATGGATAGGACTAAAAGAAAAATAAGTCATCTGTGAGGTAATCCAGATTGAGAAAGATAAATATGGTATGAATTCACTTATAAAGGGATATTAGCCATTAAGTAAATGATGACCCCGCTACAATCCATAAACCCAGAGAGATTAGGTAAATAAGAGGTGACTGTAGGGGACCCAAGGGTCTTCCTGAGATGAACAAAAAGAATAGATTTCATGGACAGACAATGGGTGGACAGGAGCAGAAAGGGGGTACCAGGTCTGGGGGGTGGAGATGGGGCAAGAAAGAAGTATGGAGACAGACACTGGAATGGGGTGTCATTTGGAGGTATTGTGGAAGCCTAGTGCAATGGATACTTCTTGGGATCTAGGAGGTTAACCTAATGAGGATTTCCAGTAATGGAGGATGTAGAGTCTCAACAGGTCATCTCTTGTAACCAGACAATGTTTCAAGTGGTGGAACCAGAGTACATTCAATGGAGTTGTTGGCCAGGGGGTTCCCATTGAATTCCCCAAACAACCCAGGCTGTTGCTAACAAAAAAGCAGCTCTCTGCAAACTGACTTGGGGCTCCAATGTTTAGGACAACACCCACATAATTTATTGACCATGGAGAAGTTGAGGTGATGCCCACATGGAGCACAGATCCTTACATTCTGGTCTCTTTGAGGGAGGATACTCTGCAGGTCACTGTAAGAGAAACATGGACACCAATCCAGCCACAAAACCTAAATTCTGCCCTGCATGCAAAATATGCAATGGTGATGGTGGCACAGAATGTGTGGGAGTAACCAACAAATGTCTGATTTGTTCTAAACTCCACAAGAAGGAACCCACACCTGACTGTGCTTGGGTAAGCAAGAACTAGAGACTAGATAGCCCAGAGATCTAGAGTAAAACCAAACACTATAGGTCAAAAACAGTCAATAAAGTGATTCCTAATATTATTCTGCTATACATATAGATGAGTACCTTATTTAGTTACCGTCAGAGAGACTTCTTTCAATAGCAGGTGGGAACAGACACAGAGACCCAAAAACACACATTATGCAGAGAGAGCACTAAATGGGATGTCTTCATCAAGCACCTCCTCTGAAAGCTCAGCAAACACCACAGAAAAGGAGGAGGACTGATTGTAAGGGTCAAATGAGATGGAGGACACCAGGAGAACAAGGATCTCTCAATCAACTAAGCAGGGTGCATATGAGCTCACAGAAACTGAAGCAGCAAGCACAGGGTTTGCACAGGTCTGCACCAGGTCCTTTGTATATGTAATATAACCACTAGGGAATTCTTGACTGTGAGAACAAGTGGATTTCTGACTCTTATGTCTGCTTTTAGGACTCTTTTCCTCCTGTTGGGTTGCTGTGTCCAACTTCAATATGATAGTTTTTGCTTCATCATATTACATTTTATTTTGTCATGTTTGGTTATTATCTCTTAGATGCCTGTGCTTTTTACAATGAGACAGAAACTGGAGTGGATCCAGAGAGGAGCAGAGGTGGGGAGAAACTGGGAGTAGAGGGAAGGGAAAATACAGTCAGGATATATTGTATAAGAAAAGAATTGATTTTCAATTAAAGGATAAAAAAAATGTCCAGAAGACAACTATGAATATCACACACACACACACACACACACACACACACACGCTCGAGAGCTACAACTACACACACCCTACAACCACACCTTACACAAAGAGACAACCCAGAGAGACAACCCAGGAAAATTCTTTGATCAATTTACATGAAAATATGATCAAAATTGTATGGGGAAAAACAAATTTTGCTATCAGAAGAATGCTTACCAAAAACATAGAAAAATGAGTAAATAAAAATACCTACAGAATTTATTAGGTTTTTTTCAGTTGAATGCTAAAGTCTTAACCAGAGTTTATCAAAATGTTATTGCCTTCAGAGATAGGGTCCTAAGGACGTTAAAACCACATGAAGTCATTAATGTGGCACTACCACAACATGATTGATGTCCCTATGAAATGAAGAAATTAGGATGCAGATATTGAGAGGGAAGACCATGGGAAGGCACCAGAAGAAAATAATTACAAGTAGACCAAGGGAGGCCTCAGGTGAAACCAACCCTCCCTAAACCTTGAGCTTGTACTTCCAGCATCAAAGACTGTAAAACATTTTCTCTTGTTAATCTACCCAGTGAATGGCACTTTGTTATGGCAGCCTTAGCAAGCCAATATGTCTCCTCAATAAATGAAGATTAAGAAACAGAAATGCGAAAGTCCAGGTTGTTAGACAGCAAACAAACTGTAATGTGAGCAGAGGAAATAAATACAAATGCGAGGAAAGCTTAAGTGGAAAACAAAAATCAAATAAAACACACACAAAAAGAAATATTGATTCATAAGCCCTTTTGAAAGCACTCTAGGATACAAAGTATAGGAATAACAGAAGTTCATCAAATGCAGAGAAAATAAGGAAGAAGTTTGAAAGAATTACAGGAAAAAAATCAATGAAGAAATCAGTTAACTTAAATCTAAAATATATTTAATTGGGGATGCTAAAAAAGAATACAAAACAATGTGATAGGATTAATAGTCAAGTAGACACATTAAAGGGCCTGTCAGACCAATGTCATATTCATGAAAAACAAAACCATAGCCTGGAGAAGTTATTCAAGTTGGGGGATAAAGATGGAGTCTTTGAGAAGCTAGCCCAAAAGATTGTTACTTATGAAGAGAAACTGCACACAATGTTCTCAAAAAACATGCAGCAATAGACATCAAGAAAGAGTGAATCAAGGAGTAGTTTGTGGCTCTTTATTTCTCAAAAGATTCACACAAGAAAAAATACAACTGGGCTGAAAAGCCTGACAAGCTCTGCATGGTGAAGGGAGACAGTCAACTCACAGGCTGTCTTCTGATTATATAGATGTGCTATGACACATTCATGCCATACCATGTGACACACACACACACACACACACACACACACACACACACACACACACACACACAAATAAACAAATAAATACAATGAAATACTTTTAAAAAGGATTAAATCAAATTTGAACATTTAAGTATAAAAAGGAAAATATTATGTTTTTCTATAATGCAGGATGACACAAATAATTAGAAAAGAAAGAAGTAAAATTGTAAAATGTTTAGGAGCTTATCACCTCACCTATATAGCTTAACAAGTATTTGTTAGCAATATCATTAAATTTCTGTGCTCATAAGCATAATTTACCATTATGAATAGGAACACTGAGAAAGTATTATTAATAAAATAAGCTAAACCAAAGATGGACACACATAAAAAGATGATTGTTCATGGTAGAACTGATACATAGTGTTAAAAATATAACCCATTTTGTTGCATAAAGATTTATTTATAAAAGTATTCTCTAAGACAAATATATAAACTTTTCTATATGGCATTTCAAGTGATCAGTTTACACAGCTAATAGGCCAACAAATCTACTCAGCACTTTATCAATATTATATGACACATTACCACAGGAGTAAGATGAAACACAGCTTATATAAAAGTTGATAAATGTAAATAACTTTAATTAACTAACTGAAAAGCAAAGGGTTGCTTTTAATAGTAGATCTCAAAGGAAAACCCAACTCATGATTTTTTTGTAATTAATTTTTATTAGTTCAAATTAGGAACAAGCTTGCTTCACATGTCAATCACTTCCCCCTCCCCTCTCCCCACCCCATCCACTCTCCACTCCCCAGGCAGGGTAGTGCTCTCGACGTTGGCCCCCCAAAGTCAACCACATCATCCTGGGTCAGGCCTAGGCCCTCTCCAATGTGTCCAGGCTGAGAGTGCATCCATTGATATGGGATGGGCTCTCAAAGTCCCTTCTTACACCAGGGAAAAATACTGGTGTATTTTTATTAATATCCATTAATATCCTCCTCATTAATATCCATGTTCAGGGGTCTGATTCAGTCCTGTGCTCGTCTCCCAGACAGAAATCTGGGGTCCATGTGCTCCCCCTTGTTCAAGCCCGCTGATTCTGTGGGTTTCTCCAGCCTGGTACTGAACCCTTTGATCTTCATTCCTCCCTCTCTGCAACTAGGTTCCAGAGTCCAGTTCAGTGTATATCTATGGGTGTCTGCCTCTGCTTCTATCAGCCACTGGATGAGGGCTCTAGGATGGCATAAAAAGGAGTCATCATTATCATTATAGGAGAAGGCAATTTAGGTTTTCCTCTTCACTATTGCCTAGATTGTCAGTTCATGTCATCCATGTAGATCTGTGGAAACCTCCCTAGTGCCAGATCTCTCCTCAAACCTATAATGGCTCCCGCTGATACGGTATCTCTCATCCTGCTCTCCTCTATTCTTCCCCCAAATCAACATTTCTGGTCCTCCATTTCCTCCTCTCCCCTCCTCTTCTCCTCCTCTCATTCTGGCAGTTCTTGTCCCCTACCCTCATGTTCCCAATTAGCTAATGAGATCCTGCCCCTTCCCATTCTCTGGGGTCCATGCATTTTTCTCTTAGAGTCAACTACCGATTTTTATAAAAGATAAATTCAAACCAAGTGACACAGAAAGATTGGAAACAAAGAAATAAGCAGAAGTATTTTGAACTGAGAGAGATAGTTCCAGCTGTGACAGAGTAGAGGTCATCAAATTTTTATTAAAAAAAAAAGGGCAATATGTTGGTTGGGTGGTGGGGGCTGTAGAGCTGCTCAAAATTGTTCAAGAAACAGCTCTTCCAGGACCTGGAAATAAAACAAGGGCATACAATACATTAGAAAGTATTCATGCTTGCAAAACATTAAAGTTTCAGGCATGAACATAGACTCCAAGCCATTGCTGGCTCAGATTGCTTGCACATCCAGCTCTCTCCAGTTCCAAAGAAAGCATGGGAGTTGTACCAGAGTAGGAGTTGCTGGGAAAGCACCAATCTTACCCACATAGGCTACTTCTATTTGGGTGGTGAACTAAGAATGGGAAGAGGTAAATCTTTTGGTGTTTCCAAAACCAACAACTGAAGAATTACAGAGAAGCCATTAGACAGAAGCGGCTGCTCTCTTCCAGCCTGTAGATGACAGATGGACTGATGTTGGACCAGCCAGATTATGGCAACAGGAGACATACAAGAGTGCAAGATAAGCTTCACTTGTCTCTGGACTGCAAAACACATGAATATACAAGGAAACCCAAGAAGGGTCAGTGTGGAGAGTCAGGAGACTTGAAAAGTCAGGCAAATTCTGAGTGTCCTCCCAAGATCAGCAGGAGGCTGAAGACTTTCAGATTCACATATTTGAAGAATTTCTCTCACTGCTCAACCAATAAGCTGATCATATGGCTTTGAACACAAAGGTGTCAGATCTATAAAGTAAGTCTAAAAAGGAAGGATAAATAACCTGAGAAGAGACACATTTGATGGTTATATATAACAGAAGACATAGATCCTATAGAATATGAGTTACAATAAATTAAACCTAGGTGACAAAAAATGAATAAATAACAAACAAAATTTTAAAAGAAGCCAAAATTCTGACTTGTTTTACAATGCTGTCTAAGTGTAGAGGCTTCATTTACCTGAATTACAAAAGAAAATGAAATGGTTACCCACAGACAGAGTTGAGATGGGTAGTATCCAATAAAAACTAACTCTCATTAGATAAGTGGATCCAGATGTTGGATTAAGTAGACAATACATTTCAAAATAAGGATGTTGAAAAAACTAAATGATATTAAAAATGACTTAACAGACAGAGAGCCTCGATAGAGACATAGAATTAGCATTTTAAATATGGAATCCCCAGAACTTCAAAGTACAGAAACCAGGAAAAATACACTAGATGGCATCAACAGTTGAATTATGTGATAAACCTGATCCAAGGGAGGGAAACAACAAACAATAATAAACAGTCTCAGAGACCCAAGATGGAACATTTTGCATGTCAACATATGTGAAATGGGAATACCAGAAAAAGAAGAGAGATAAAGGAGACTGAAAAAGTATTTGCATGAAAAATGACTTCCAACATCTGGACTATGATGGAGAGCATTGCACATGTGAGAAACAAGGAAATCCAAATAAGATAAATACAAAAATACTCATATCTAGGCACATCAGAATGAAACTGATAAACACAAAAAGACAAGCTAAAAATGAAAACAAGAAGAGAAAATCAGCTTCTCATGTAAAGGGAAAAATATGAATAGAGACTAATTGTTTTGTTCAAAAAGATGGAAGAGAAATAGCTGAAGAATGATATAATCAAAGAGAACTGAGAACATTGGTCATGGAGATTTCTATTTCTTACATGGACAGTGTCTGAAAATGAATTTGAAATTATAACATCCTAATATAATAGGAGAATGCACTGTAAGCATAACTGTGAGACATTTCTACAGGAAGTCCATCAGTCCAAAGGGAAGTAACTCCATATACTAACTCATACCCACATGAAGACATGAAGAACCAAGAGATGGTGACTATGTGAGCAAAGGACGAACCAGTCCCAGCACATTCATACTGGCTACACTGGACCTGCAAAAGAAGACATCTAAGACTACAGAAGGAGCTAATGTAACTCAAAACAATGGCAATGAGAAGGGAACCAGGAGGAAGCCAAAAAATAAACTGCTCACCTCTGGACCTCCCTGTGCTGCTCTATGCAAAGGTCTATTTGCATACACAGTAGTTTACACAGCATCTCTTTGACTTCATGAAGAACTAGCTGTGTTACCTGAAAACTGTCTTTTGTGGTGACAGGCCCCTGTGTATTTGTCACTTTGATTCCATTTTTCCTGGGATTTTCTTCTTTCTTAGGCAAAAATTCCCCTCTCCCTAAAGTCTTTGCTATGTATTTTTAGAGAGAAGCAAACTAAGAGGATAAAAAACAAAAGTAGCCTCAGAATTCAGACCACCTAGATAAGATTTCAGAGTTGAATTAGCAACCTGCCTAAAAAAGTTCAGAGTCCTAAAGTGGCAGTTACTGTACAAATATCAATAAACATCTCTTGTTACGGAATGCTTTCCTAACTATCTAGAGATTCCTCATTCTTGTTCTTAGCTTCTTTTCATTAGCAGAGTTTGACTGCAAAACACTGAGAATATTGATTTCTTTTTTTGCAGATTTTTTATTTGAATTAGAAAAAAGATTGTTTTACATGTCAATCCCAGTTCCCTCTCCATCCCCTCTTCTCCTACTCCCTCCCACTAAAACCCTACCTATCACATATACTTTCTGCTCTCCAAGGAGGGTGAGGCTTTCCATAGGGGGGTCATCAAAGTCTATCATATCCTTTGGGATAGGGCCTAGGCACAACCCCATGAGTCTTGGCTCAGGGAGTGTCCCTCTATGTGGAATGGGCTCCCAAAGTCCAAACCTATGCTAGGGATAAGTACAGATTTACTACAGGAGGTCCCATAGATTTCTGAGGTCTCCTCACTGAAACCCAAGTTCCTGGGGTCTAGATTAGTCCCATGCTGGTTTGCCAGCTATCAGTCTGGGAACCAAGGGCTCCCCGTTGTTCAGGTCAGCTCTTTCTGTGGGTTTCACCAGCATGGTCTGGACCCCTTGTTCATCAGTCCTCCTCCGTAACTAGATTCCAGTTCAGTTCAGTGATTAGTTGTGGGTGTCTGCTTCTACTTCCACCAGCTGCTGGATGAAGGCTATAGAATGGTATATAAGTCAGTCAGCAATCTCATTATCAGGGGAGGGCATTTTTAAGGTAGCCTCTCCTCTGTTGCTTAGATTGTTAGTTGGTATCAACTTTGTAGTTCTGCAGACATTTTCCTAGTGCCTGATTTCTCTTTAAACCTAAATTCTCTCCCTTTATTATGGTATCTTCTTTCTTGTTTTCTTGTATTATTCCCCTGACTCAAATTTCTGCTCCCTCATGTCCTCCTCACCCCTCCTCATCTCCCCTTCTCATTCTCCTAGCTCTCTGCCCCCTTCTTCTATGCTCCCAATTTGCTCAGGAAATCTAGTACCTTTCCCCTTCTCCAGGGGACCATGTATATCTCTCTTAGGGTCCTCCTTGGTTACTTGCTTCTCTGGCAGTGCGGATTGTAGTCTGGTAATCCTTTACTCTATGTCTAAAATCCACACATGAGTGAGTACATACCATGTTTGTCTTTTTGTGATTGGGTTTCCTCGCTCAGAATGGTTTCTTCGAGTTCCATCCATTTGCCCGCAAATTTCAAGATTCCATTTTTTTCCCTGCTGAGTAGTACTCCATTGTGTAAATGTACCACATTTCCTCTATCCATTCTTTAGTTGAGGGGCATCTAGATTGTTTCCAGGTTCTGGTTATTACAAGAAATGCTGCTATGAGCATGGTTGAACAGATGTCCTTGTCATAGGAGTGTGCTTCTTTTGGGTATATGCCTATGAGCAGAATTGCTGGATTTTTTGGTAGACTGATTCCCATTTTCCTAAGGAGTCGCCAAACTGATTTCCAAAGTTTCTGTATAAGTTGGCACTCCCACCATCAGTGGAGGAGTGTTCATCTTTCTGCACATCCTCTTCAGCATAAAATGTCATTGGTGTTTTTTATTTTAGCCATTCTGACAGGAGTAAGATGGCATCTCAGAGTTGTTTTGATTTGTATTTCCCTGATGGCTAAGGATGTTGAACACTTTCTTATGTGTCTTTCAGCCATTTTAGATTCCTCTATTGAGAACTGTCTATTTAGTTCTGTTCCCCACTTTTTAATTGAATTGTTTGGTGTTTTGGAGACTTGATTTTTGACTTCTTTTTATATTTTGGAAATCAGGCCTCTGTCAGATGTGGGTTGGTGAATATCTTCCCAGTCTGTGGGCTGCTGTTTTGTCTTGCTGACTGTGCCCTTTGCCTTACAGAAGCTTCTCAGTTTCAGGAGGTCCCATTTATTAATTGTTGATCTCAGTGTCTGTACTACCAGTGTAGTGTTCAGGAATTGTGCTCCTGTACCAATTAATTCAAGGGTATTTCCCACTTTGTCTTCTAATAGGTTCAGTGGGGCTTGGTTTATGTTGAGGTCTTTGATCCATTTGCACTTAAGTTTTGTGCATGGCAATAGAAATGGATCTATCTGCTGTCTTCTACATGCCAGCATCCAGTTATGCCAGCACCATTTGTTGAAGATGCTTTCTTTATCCATCTTATAAATTTTGCTTCTTTGTAAAAAATCAGTTGTTCATAGGTATGTGAGTTACTATCAGGGTTTTCAACTCTATTCCATTGGTCTACCTGTATATTTTTGTGCCAAGCTGATTTCAGGACTATAGCTCTGTACTAGGTCTCGAAGTCGCAGATGGTGATTCCTCCAGAAGTTCCTTTATTGTTCAGAGTTGTTTTGGCTATCCTGGATTTTTTGTTTTTCCAAGTTGAGTATTGTTCTTTCTAGGTCTATGAAGAACTGTTCTGGTATTTTGATGGGGATTGCATTGAATCTCTAGATTGCTTTTGGCAAGATAGCCATTTTTACTATATTGATCCTGCCTATCCAAGAACATGTGAGATCCTTCCATTTTCTGGTATCTTCCTTAATTTCTTTCTTTAGAGACTCAAAATTCTTATGGTACAGGTCTTTCACTTTTTTTAGTTAGGGTTACCCCAAGGTATTTTCTTGTAAAGGGTGGTGTTTCTCTGATTTCTTTCTCCACGAATGTATCACTTGTATATAGTAGGGCTATAGATTTTTTTGAGTTAATCTTGTACCCTGCCACATTGCTGAAGGTGTTTATCAGCTGTAGGAGTTCCCTGGTAGAGTTTTTCGGGTCACTTATGTAGACTATCATATCATCTGCAAACAGCAAAAGCTTGACTCTTTCCTTTCTGATTTGCATCCACTTGATCTCCTTTTGTTGTCTTATTCCTCTATATAGTACTTCAAGGACAATATTGAAGAGGTATGGAGAGAGAGTCCCTGATTTTAGAGGAATTGCATTAAGTTTCTCTCCATTTAATGTGATGCTGGCTGTTGGCTTGCTGTATATTGCTTTTATTATGTTAAAGTATGTTCATGTTATCCATGATCTCTCCAAGACCTTTATCATGAAGGGGTGTTGGATTTTGTCAAAGGCTTTTTCAGTGTCTATTGAGATGATCATGTGTTTTTTTTTTCCTCAGTCTGTTTATATGGTGGATTACATTGATGGATTTTCATATGTTGAACCATCCTTTCATCCCTGGGATGAAGCCTACTTGATCGTGGTGAATGATTTCTCTGATGTGTTCTTGGATTTGATTTGCCAGAATTTTTTGTTTTGTTTAATTTTTTGTTTTGCAGATTTTTTTATTTGAATTAGAAACAAGATTGTTTTACATGACAATCCCAGTTCCCTTCTCCCTCCTGTCCTCCCCTACCCACCCACCCCCAACTAAAACCTTCTTATCACATATACTTTCTGCTCCCACTGGATGGTGAGGCCTTCGATAGGGTGTCATCAGAGTCTATCATATCTTTGGGATAGGGTCTAGGCCCACCCCCATGTGTCTTTTGCCAGTATTTTATTGAGTATTTTTTATCAATGTTCATGAGGGATATTGGTCTGTAGTTCTCTTTCTTAGTTGTGGCTTTGTGTGCCTGGGGTATCAAGGTTATTGAAGCCTCATAAAAAGAGTTTGGCAGGAAATATATGATTAAAACTAGAAATGTAAAGATTCATCTTGAGCCTACATGTTTACCAAAATAACTTGTTTCTCCAAAAGTTAGGAATTATTAAAATGACTAAAGAGGGGTTTAAGGAACTGGAGCCTAGAAAGTGAGGAAAGGGTCCAGAAGTCAGTTGACATAAATAAGAGTAAGAAAGTTGTAAGGAAATAAGAGATGGGGTGTCTGAGGCCTTGCATGCTTCTCCTCTGCCACATCTGGTTTCCTGTTCTTGAGTATTACATCAGCTGACCACAGATATGTGATGGAGACCAGCAGAAGTCAACATCATGCTCCATCTCTAGGGATTTGTAGGGGATAATAAGTAGGCATGGCATCAAGACACAGATTTCCAAGTATCTTATTACACAGCAGTACCTGCCATCCTAAATCAAAGCAAAGACCAAGAGGAGATATTTTAAATGACTTGTTTCTTATTACTAAGTGTGATGACTCTCTGTATCCCAGAATATGTCTAAAAAATTCATTCCACCCAACAGTTTACAGGAGCATTCCTGGCAAATTATATGTTCGGCCTGTACCTTGGAGAACATACCGGTACTCCTAATACTAGAGAGATTGAGGAAAGATTATGAGTTCCAGACAAGCCTGGGCTAAATAGAATCTGTACATTTTAAATGCATTTTTATGGCAATTCAAAAAAAAAGTTTGGCAATGACCCTTCTGCTTCTATTGTGTGGAATACTTCGATGAGAATTGATATTAGCTGTTCCTTGAATTTCTGGTGGAATTCTGCACTGAAGTCATCTGTTCCTGGGATTTTTTTTGGTTGGAAGACTTTTGATGACTGCTTCTATTTCATTAGGGGTTATAGATCTATTCAAGTTATTTATCTTGATTTAATTTTGGTAAGTGAAATCTATCCAGAAAATTGTCCATTTCCTTTAGATTTTTGAATTTTGAAGAATATAGGTTTTCGAAGTATGACCTGATTATTCTCTGGATTTTCTCTGTGTCTGTTGTTATGTCCCCCTTTTCATTCGGGATTTTATTAATTTGCATGTTCACCCTCTACAGTTTCATAATTTGGATAAAGGTTTGTCTATCTTGTTGATTTTCTCAAAGAACCAACTCTTTGTTATATTGATTTTTTGTATAGTTCTCCTAGTTTCCACTTTATTGATTTCAGCCCTCAATTTGATTATTTCCTAGCATCTTCTCCTCCAGGGTGTATTGGCTTCTTTGTGTTCTAGAGCTTTCAATTGTGCTGTTAATTCTCTAGTGTTATTATTCTCCTGTTTCTTCATGTGGATACTTAGCACTATGAACTTTCCTCTTAGCACTGCTTTCAAAGTGTCTCATAAGTTTGGGTATGGTGTGACTGCAGATAATATTGATTTCTACATTCACTCAATGTATATTTACCATGCCTTATCATGTGTCAGACCTACTCAGACAAACAGAGGTGAAGATTTTTCCTCAATGAGCTAAGATCATAAGAAAAGAAAATTTAAGAAGCCAAGGGTATTTTCGTGGGATGACTGAGGCAATGCTACTGACATGCTGTCACGTGGCAGTCTCTAAGGTTACCCAGGCTAAAGTTAAATAGAAGAAAACACTGGGCTACCCAGGAGCTATTGATCTAGTATGTGTTTTGGGCCAATGATAATGAGGATTGTGGACAGTAACATCTCCTTTGGAAGGAACTGAGCCCTTACAAAACCAAAAATGATATCCTAAGTGGTGCAAAGAGTACAGAGAGTAAAAATAGAAAATAATAAAATAACAAGAAATGAGGACTCTTATTCCATAAAGAAGTGCATATGACACACACATTCTTGGATAACCTGATTGATATTGATGCCATCACCATCACCCAGGGCTGGAGCAGGAATAAGATAGCACCTTTGACTCTCCAGATTGACCACAGCAATCTGAAAACAAAGCTAAAGGATAGCTTTATTGTTTACAGATGGCTTGACCTTGACATAGAAGTGACTAATAGAACCACTAAAATACTAGAGTTGATCAACAAATTCTGTAAACCTGTAGAACACAAAATCAACAAATGTAAATCAGTAGTGTAGCCTTTTTACACTAAAATGAATTTTCTTTAATAAGGAAATGAAAAATGATCCAATTTATAGTACCAGCAAAAAATAAAGTACATAGAGATAAACTGAGCCAAGGAGGTGTCAAATATGTAACTGAAGACTCCAAGACATTAATGATTAAAAAAAAACACAGGCAAGAAGCTATTGAATGCAAAAACATTTTGTGTTTATGGTTTGGAACAATTAATATTACAAAAATGTCAATAATATTCAAAGACATCTATAGATTCAGTGTCATCATATCAAATCTTTTAATGTTATTTTTCATAGATATATAAAATTTCCAAAATTCACAGCAGATAAATATACATGATACTAAGGTAATTATGTCAAAAAATAACAAAACTGGAGTACCACACTACCAGATTTGAAACTATGTGCTGCAAAGGAATAGTAACTGAAACAGCATTATGCTAAAATACAATAACATATCTTTAATCACAACTAAGGAAAACTGTATTTATAACTATCAAGCTTGAACTCTATCAAAGACCCTGGAAAGATATAGTATTACCTAAGTAAACAGTAAGTGCATTTTAAGCAACTTCCAAGATTCTAGAAATGACAGAGATATCTGGCTGCTTTCATGGTCACCCAAAGTGCTTCTGTAATGTTGGGGCATCCATCTTCAGCTTACAGGCCTAGAATGTCTGGCAGACTTCTCAGTGAAGCAGGAAATTTGTGAAACTGTACTGCCTATATTGGCAGTTTGTCAGTCATTGCTCTCTATGTCTTGCAGAATGTCTGGAAGACTCTTCCATGAAGTACTCTTTCCTGAAGGATTGTCCCATCTTGTTTCAAAAAGTTTAACAGTCACTTTTCTGTGGGTCCTGTATGTCTGGTTTATATAGCATATAGTCAAGCAGTCTAGGCAAGAGCAGTTTCTTGTCCAAATGGCTAGCCCTGCCACATTGAAAGCAAACTTCATAAGGAGCTTCTTCAGTGTGCATCATCCTCTTGCAATAATTGGAGCTGCCAGAAGCAGATGTGTATCACTGTTGAGAAAAGTCTAAGTTCTTATAGCATTTTAAATGCTATATTCTATAGGTTTTTGAAGTGTTTGAAGAGTACCTATCTGTGAAAAATATATCTCTGTATATCTAGAAGGCATAAGTAACATAAGTTGTACTAAAATAGATTACTATTAATTTGTATTTTATCTATATATTACATTTTAATGAGCTGCATGAACAAAATACTTTAAACAAGAGTAGAAATACACATATAGTATCACAAATTAACCTTAAACTTGTATCAATAAAGCAAAACACATACTAATGCAAAATATGTAAGATTAATAGTTTTTTGGATTAAAGCACGATCAATAATCTACCACTTTTCATTATCAAAATAATCTATCCTTTCTCCATCATTTCTATATCATACCCCCTCTTAGGAAGAGAATGACTATGACCACTAATATGAAAAAAGTTTAAAAAATATATAAACATGTATATGTATATATATGAATATATAAGTTTAATTTGAGATAGTATTTATACCTTAAGAAAAGTTTTAAAGACTCAAAATAAAAAAAAGAATTATGAGATTAGTGGCAATGCAATAGTCATTAACTTCGGTGTTTCTTCTATCCCATATCAGATGACTCTTCTAACATGAGACAGAGATTTTAGATTTTCCTTTAAAAAGCATTCTTGGATTTAGAGAATGGGGGATCCACATTCCAACTCCAAAGCCAGGTTTAGTTTTTAATTATAATTGGAATACAAAAAGAACAGTTGCATTACATGTCTGTAGAGAAAAGCAGAAACAAACATTTCAGAAGATTTATGAAATTTTATCCTATTGAAGATATGATATGTAAATAAGCCAAATTACTGTTTTTCCTGCAACATTTTTTTCTGGATGCTTTGTCCTTTTTCTTCTTATGTCTCATTTGTTCAGCGGTCTTCAGAGTCCTTAGGTGAATATCTTTATTCTACTGACAAAACAAAAATAAAGCCCTTTCCCATTCCCATCCCTAATTTTGGGTGGTTCCCTTTTGGCAAGTTACATGTGATCAAAGAAAAGCATTTTTTTACTTTTATAGGATATTTTAGATAGAATGGCCATTCCTTTTGATGAATAATATTCGATTCTTATTAAGAAGTCATATATGACAGGACTGTATGATTAACTAGTGGCTAGCTCTACCCTCTGATCTTTAGGCAAGCTTCACTTCTTACAATACAAACAAGATATCACCTCAGAGAGGGAGAAAGGGGAAAGAAAATGTTTTGGAGGGTAACATTCTCAACATAAATAGAGTTTCAGCTTAAGTATGTCCTATGTGACCCAGAACTCTATGATGTGAATATATACACAGAAAGTTCTTAATAAACAAACATGACAGGGGAGATGGCACCATGACATAGTTTTTGCCATAAGCTTGTAAATATAAGTTTGAACCCACAGCATCCATGAGGAAAAAAGAATAAGTGGTATGTGCCTGCAGGGAGGGAAGAGACAGGAGGATCCCTATGGTTCAGTGACCTGCTTGTCTGCCCAAATTAATGTACTCCAGGTTCCTTGAGAGACCCTGTCTCAAAAAATAAGATGGAGTGTAGCTTCTGAATCTGATATCATTCTATTTACTACTGATGACAGACATTGTATAAAGTCTATGAATGCTTCCTTTGGGCACTGAAGAATTTTTGTAAATGATTCAATTTTCTTTCCTTCTTCTCCAGTTCTGTCCCAAGCACTCAAAGCTGCTGCATAGCATTAACCCAAGAGGTGATAATCATATAGACATTGCCTTTCTAAAGTAACATAATTTCCTTTTCCAAGAATTTGATCTTGGTAGATATCCATTTGTGTGGCTTTAGTCTGTTGTTCAATATTCTTATCTTCTTATCTAAACCAGAGAAGTCCATTGTAATTGTGGTCCAGGCTCTAGGACAGCTTTAATCAAAACTATCGAATCTATGGGGATAACCTTATTACACACTGACTTTGTTTTTATCGTCTCCTTCAGAAATGGTGAATGAATGCCATATGAGACTACAGTTTCCTTGAATTTCCCCAAATCTAACATTGTCACAGGCTTCCAAGTAGCTTTTATAGAATCAATTTCATTTGTAATTTCCTGTAAGGTTACTGGATATATTAATGATGGTTCTCTTAAGACCTTAGAGTGTACCTTTTAAACTTGAAAATTCAATGCTTAATTTGTTTCTCAGTCTGAGTTTGAATATCTCTATAATTTGTTTTAATAAGTTTTTCTAAGGCCTGAATCTTAGCACTCATATCAACCAAAATTTTTAGAGATACACTAAGAATTATCAAACTGACAACAAAGATTATCAAAATGATAATTAACAGTAGGTGAAAACTGGTTAAAGTGATTGATTATCCTTCCTTTTATTGTTCCATTTTTAAACCATGCATTATGTAATCATACAGAGACTTAATTCTCTCCATTTTAATAGTGTTTTCCATTTTTTTTAGTGTTGGGAAAAAAACTCTCTTTTTTTAAACTAATCATTTCCTTTAAGAATTTACAATTGACATACCAATCTGCCGACAATGTCAGTGAACTGCAAGGTGTAGCATGTCTGAATCAGATAACTAGCTTGTGGCCATGAACTGTGAGTGTCATCCTGAGGAAAGGGGCTCTAGGAAAAACCTGAAAGCTTCCTGAGTTTTGCTGTTAGCTGAAGATTGTTTAGAAAAGCTACAAACAAAACCTCCATACTTTCTCAAAGATTTTGGGAGTAAACAAAAGAAAACCTAGCTGGTCAGGCGGAGACTCAGGAAGGACTCAAGTGGCAGCCTTGCCTGTAGCCCAGGATTGGGCCTGGGCCAGTGGTTTCAAAGCAGCTTTTTCATGAAGTTGTATTTTAATGTTGGATACCAATTGTAACACGATAAATAAAAGACCCAGAGACAGATATTGGGGTTCAAGCTTCAAGCTGAAGATCAAAGAAGCAAAGCGGGCAAGCCAGTAGATCTTACCTCTATGCAGCTGAAATGACAATCCTGTCTCCACAAATCCTCAGAGGCAAAAGGCTATGAATTCCTGTCCCCTCCTCCTTATATTCCTTTCTCAGCCCAGCCATATCCTCCTGTCCTCATGTCCCACATGCTGGGACAAAAGGATTGTGATCTCAAGAGCTGAGATCACCTTAGTGTGAGCTGTTTCTTTTAGGACTGAAAAATTTCATGTAGTCAGTGTGGCCTTGAACTAGCAAAGATCCATCTATCCCTTAATCTGGAGTCCTGGGATTCAAGGTGTATAACACCACCTCCTAGCTCTATGGTTGCTGGGATTAAAGCTTGATTTCTATAGCCTAAGACTGACTTTGCTTTCTGAATCCTCAAGCAAGCTTTAATAAATCATAAATAATATATCACCACAATGGAGAACAGTTGAGAAAGAAAATGGATGTTGATTTCTAAGTTGCACACACACGCAAATACACAAACACACAAGCATATATGCACACAACAAAACCATGAAAGGTCAGCCACTTGATCTTGAGCAAATATGATTTGATGAACACGAATGGAATCCAAGATAGGTTATTAACTGGTATTTTTGGGGGGAGTTATACTCTCACAAGGAATCAGTAACCAGATTGGCACTCTGAGCAGTCCGGTCTCAGAATGCTTCCCAATGCTGGTTTAACCCCAAGAAAAAGACTGCCCGGTTCTCCCTTGCCCTTATCTACACTCTTCTATGTACCTGTGACCATGCCCGATGTCCGTTTGGGCATGGTCAGCAGTACATGTAATCAGGGTCTCTCCTGACAAATATGGTCACAAAAGACAAAGGGAAATGGAAAGTCTTTTCAATAAGTCATGCCTGGAAAAACAGATATCCATATGGACAATAAAGTCAGACCCTTGTCCCACATAATATAAAACATCAACTCAAAAATGGATGAAATATTTTTAATAGAAAGCCTGAAACTTAGAACCTCATAAAATAAAACATAGGCAATGGTAGGGGGAATTACTACATAATATTGGTCTAGGCAGTTATTGTTTAAATTTAATTTTTAAAGCACTGGCAGTAAAAAGAAAAATGTACAATAAAATTACATTGTCATGGATAATCTTGATTGTCAACTTGACAAGATCTGGAATAGACCAAATGTAAGCTTCTAAGACCCCTGTGAGGGAATTTCTTCATTAGATTGTTTGAAGCAGGAAGGCCTGCTTTAAATGTAGGACACACCTCCTGGTGGTAACCAGATAAAAGGGGAATAGAGGAAATACAATTTGTCTTTTGTTTGCTTGTTCACATTCTTGTTGATAAGTCCTTCTCTCATGTGGAGATTTTTTTGACTTCTGATACAAACAGAAGACCACCAGCTCTCTGGAGTCCTCTGACCTTCAGTGTCAGAATGAGTAGGCTAGGATAAGTAATCTGCGGGCCTGAGCAACTTCCAGATGCTTGACCTCTCCAGTGTAAGACAACAGTTATTGAACTACCCAGACAGCATCCTGGAAGCCAGTCTAACAAATCCTCTCTTAAGATATATTTTTATTTATCAATTTTGTCCCTGTGGAAATATATGACTAATGCATACATCAGAAATGAAAAGCTTCTACATTCCAAATGAAAACCATATATCTAATAAGAGGTTAATACCCTAGTAGATAATTCATAAGGAACTCAACTATCCCAGCCTCTTTCCTTGAGCATGATCACACACATTCACTCTGATTTCAATAATGCTTATTTCTTGTCATTTCCCATCTGTGTTTCAGTGCTCTCACATCCTTGGGGAATCAGGATCCCGCATAGGAAGCATACTGGAGATGACCCTATATCTAAAGATTGAATCTCAATATAAATATTACAATTGACTTCTGAGCAGAAGAGTAAAGGATAAAAGGGCTTTGATCTGGAAAGTCAGAAATTATGCAAAGATGATCTTTGTACAGATTTGAGTCAGATTTAAATGAACATGAAGTTATTCACTAAGTAGTTCTGGAGATCTAAAAATGAAGTAGCCACTCCTTCCAAGCAGGTTTACAGCCTCATAATATGCTGCTTGCTTCAGTTACTCATGTATTTGAACCAGGAAGTTAGTACATATTTTCTGAGTGGTGAATAAATAAATGAAAGCTTATAGCTTAATTACACCAAAGATAGTACCTGGTCCTTTCATGCCAAATATGAAAGATAATGATGCAATTTGGGTTATTTTAGGACCACATAATTGGACTGTCACTGAAATATTTGAGGAGGGACCTCAAATCTGGTGCATTCAGAGAACCAGTTGAATAACTGCTTTATTGATGGGTCCCACAGCACATGCCAGATCTGAGTGTAACTAAAAATTACAAAACCAGAATAGTGACTGTAGGGATGATTCTAAGCCCTACCTCTTCCCATATCATTCACAACTTCCTCCTAGCTCACTACTCAACACAATTTACTACATCTGTAAGCTTGCTGGGATTGTCCTTTTTCTCCTTTTTCAATATTTCTTTTATTCCACTCTGTCTCTCTCCCTGCTTCCAATCCTTTAGAGTTTTTTCTCTATCCTCTAGCTACTCTGACAGTGTTCGTTTCTTTATTTTTAAAAATCAGGAATGTGTACTATACAATGCAGAAGGTTTACACATGAAAAAGCACCATGAGATTTCTATACTGTCTTATGATTTCACAAAATGTCTATAATTGTACCATTTTTAAAAACTATAGAAATGAGAAAATATCTGTTCGAGTCTTGGACTTTATCCAGGCTCAATAGTCAAAGACTTCAAGCCTGGAATGAAATATTATTTTTTTATGTTTTATACTATACTAATCTTTCTTTTTAATGGCAGAATGTTTCTCTGTGTGACAGTCCTGGATTTTCTGGAAGTCGCTCTGTAGACGAGGTTGGCCTTGAACTTAGTAGATCCTATTGCCTCTGCTTACCGAGTGCTAGGATTAAAGACATACACCACCATCACCTAACCACACTATATACATTTTAAGGGATAGCATGTTTATGCCCTGTACCAACCAGTTTTAGACTGAGCCCCAGTGAACAACTCAAAAAAATGTGGTGAGTCAGTGAGAAAAAAAAATTTCAGGAGCATCTCAGACAACTTAATCTTTTAAAAGTAAACACTTTTGGAAACTTAAAATCAGTTCTGGGGCACAAAGTTGTGACAGAGCACGATAACAGAGGGACTCACACACATGTGAGGCTGTAAAGGAATGGACCAGAGTCAGCTTCAGTCATCCAGTGAGCCTTTCCAAGGGGCAGACTGAAACCCTGGGACTGATTCCCCAGACCTTTCCCAAGATAACCTAATGTCCATAACAGAATTCACAGATGGGAACTTGGAATCACTCCCAAAGTAGATCACATTGAAACATCCTTGTTGATTTCTTGTCCCAAAAGAAGTATGAAACTGAGGATAAATATGTGTATGTGTGTGTGTATGTAATATATATATATATATATATATATATTAAATTATTAAATTATATTAAATTATATATATTAAATATATATTAATTAATATATAATTATAATTATATATAAATATAATTCTTCCTCTCAAATCCATAGTAATTGTTGTAGGGGAAGCTGTAGCCACGCCTTCTTAGGGGCTGGCTACAAGAGTACCTGAGGGCTTGTGAGGGCGTGGTCAGAGTGAGTAGGGGGACTGCGTTTTCGGTTTCGGTCTCTCTTTGCTTCTTGCTGTACAGACTACCACCGGCTGGCTGGTTCGCTCTGTAAGTAAGGCTTTTCCCTATTAAATACCCTTATATTTCTACCTGACTCCGTATTGGTAATTTCTTACTATAAATTGTTGTTAGAAGCATATGCTTGTACGTGTGTGTGTGTGTGTGTGTGTGTGTGCGTTTCTGCATACAATTTGCTCAGTCTGAGTATGTATGTATGTATGTATGTATGTATGTATGTATGTATGTATGTATGTTTTTTGGGCTGACCATTTGGTATCAGAAACAACTGGTGCACAAACTTTTGGGTAAGACTATTCCTAACACTCTTAGCATTCCTGAATTACCTGTAGTTTTTTGTGTAGGGTTGAAACCCTTGGTCTTCTGCCTGTCCACTTGTCATGTCTATTGTTGATGTCTTTGTTTAGTTCATGTTTAGGCAGTCATGTTGGTGAAACTTTATAGGCACAGCTTCTGACACTAGTAGATGACACAATCTCACAGAAAACTCCCAGATCTTCTGGATCTTTTAATCTTTCTAACTGTTCTTCCTAAATGTTCCCTGAGCTAATTCAAGAATTATATTGTAGATGTTTCTGCTGGGACCGGGTAAGTATTCTTTTCATTTATTATTCATTCTCCATGACCATGGCTACTCTTATAGTGGAAAAACTTTTAATTGAAGTGGCTTACATTTTTCAGAGATTTAGTCCATTGTCATCATGGCACAACATAGTGACATTCAGGCAGACATGGTGCTAGAGAATTATCTGACTGTGCTATACCTGCAGGCAACAGGAACTGGTCCCAGGCTCTGGGTGTGACTTGAACATATATGAGACAATACAGCATGCCTCCCCAGTGACACAGTCCCTTTAATAAGGTCACATCCACTCCAAAACAGCCACAGTTCTTAATAGTGCTTCTCTCTTTGGGGATCATTTACTTTTAAACCACCACAAGTACAAACTACACAGGTGGTAGTGAGTGTTGTTAATGAAAATATAATAATGAAAAAGACCTGGTTTCTGCTGCCCCAAACTTGTATTATATAACAAATCATTGTCTGTATTTAAATGTCTAATCATTTTGGCAAACTCTGTATTCTGCAGGACACTCTGACCACAACAAAGATGAGCTATTTTTCACAGAAAAATCCTGAAAGCAAATGTGAAAATTGCAGCTATTATTTGGGACTATCAATGAGCTACATAACATTTTATTTAGGCCAATGCTTTTACCCAAGTCATGTAGACAGTTTCCTAGGGCCCTTCTTACCGAAACATTCTTTCCTGTGCTGTTAATTCCTTGTTGCATCTACCTTATAATAAAAAGAATATAATATATAGGTCAATCCAAAACTTCTACAGGTATTGAGAAGCCAAGATAAGATTTCTTTGTTACCCCGAATTTCTGTGTGAACGCCCCCCCCCCAGATTCAGTCACGCATCTTTGGTTACCATGGTTACAGAAAGCAAATTGTGAAATTAAGTTATAGAGGATTACATACCTGGGGACTTTGGATCCTGTGCTTTCCTTCTTGAAATTATAAGTACTTGGTGATAAACGTGAAAATGACTGAAATCTACTTATATTTATGGATTGGTTTTCAGATTCAGCCCATAATGAGCACACGAAAAGATTGCAGGAACTAAGGTAGAGACAAGGAATTGTTAAATGGATGTCCCACCTGACATTTCCAAGGAAGCTGGAAGAAACATTGACTCCTTTCTGTTTCTTTCAACTATGATAACATCTAAATTTTCTAAATTAGCTGTTAGTATTAGTATCTGAGACTCAGTTTAAAGGGAACTCAACATTTGTCCCTCATTCCTCCTTCCTTGACTAAGGAATAAGAGCTAGCCATATGTACGAGATTTTAAAATACTTCTTTCATATTGTCCTGTAAGAAACCAACTGGTTGGGATGTTCCACTGATGCTATCAGCTATAACTTGCCTAAGATGTTCCCATAGGATCTCAACTACCAACAAAAGCAGAGCATTTATGTCCTAAAGGAAGAGTATGGTGGCCATGGGAAAAGGCTGGAAGATGCTAAATATGATTAGGACCTTTAATTGAACAGAATGACAGGTCGGCATAATGAGTAAGAGTACAAGATGGTTGGGTATCAAGAGGAACTGTTAGAAGACTAAAAAGTGAAAGAGGGAAGTAGCCTGATCTTTCAGACTATATCTTTTCAGAACTACAGATGTTAACTGTCTGTTTAAGTGAACTTTTAACCACTGTAACGTTATGCCTGAAGCAATCAATTTACAGAGAGAAAAGGCTTGTTTGTACTCACCATTCTGGAGGTTTCCATCCTTGAAAAGTTGTTCCCACTGCTTGAAGCCTGAACCAAGGTAGCACATCACAACAGAAGTACACAGTATTAGGAAGCCTACTACTTTTATGAAGTGGGTAGCTCACAATATCCTTTAAAAGCATGCCCCCAATGGATTAAAGACATCCCACCAACGTTTCTCTTAAATATTTCACAATGTATAAGTAAAAACATTTGAGTTCTAAGACTGAGAACATGCACTGTGGGGAGATGTTAGAGGTCCAAATGATAGCAGATTCCTAGACCAATCATTATACCAGAAAGCAGCCAACTTTGTACGTAGGCTCTGGAGTCTGAGGAGGAGTGAAGCAGAGACTCACTCACCAGTCCTTTGTTTAGAAGTTTTGAAAGGACAAAATATTCCACAGCAGAATAGTAAGAGAGTGTGAGATAGTTTGGATTGCCTCTATATGGATGGCAAGATGGTTTTCTTTCCATCACAGTGGTGTCGAAGGGTCAGCAGGGCATGTCTACCTCTGTAAATACCTCCCCAGAAAGGTGCCAGGGGATCGAGTAACCACATAGTAAGAGGCTATAGAGTATACTGAAGGTGGCCAGAAAATAGGAAGGTTAGAAAAAACATTATCTAAGCAGAGATATGATGGCAGCATTTTGGAACTTAATCACTAAGAGGACTTCCAAACTAATAAAAAAATACTAACACATAAGGCAATCACCCCCAAAACACAAGGAACCAGTTTTGAAATGTCGAATTTCCTTATTCCTCTAAGTGCCTCCTCTGAATATCCAAATACAAGGAGATGAGAGAGGTATGAAAAATAATAGACTGTACCTTTTTCCCACTGGAGAGAATACTACAACCTTCTGAGTTATGATCAAGGGGTGGAGAGTATATTAGACAATAAGTTGGAAAATTTTTACTTCATGGCTGTTCGAAATATAGTCAGTCAATCAAATGGAAACTGCCCAAGAACCAAATATGAGAGAGACAAAGTTCTAAAGTAGATACAGGATGGTGCTTTTGCTCCATATAGAAAAAATATGGGTAGAGAGCACTATATTTCCCAGTGGTGGAAATAGCCCACCATCTCTCTGTGTAGATTTAAACTGATAGAATGCACTCAGTTTAAGTTAGAATGAACTAAGCAGAGACACTTCTTAGAAAAGCTTTTCTATCAACAGTGTAGAACAGAATAATAGATAAATCCATTGATTCCATTAAAGAATGGGAAGTTTGAATTAAAAATCAATGACATGGAGAAAAAAATGTTGTTGAGGTTAAGAATGAATACTGGTTATGTAATGAAGGAAATCCAGTTTGACAGTGGTATTTTCATTGAGTCTCAGAGAAAGAGTATGATATTGCATTTTAGCACTTTACCCATGATCCAACAGATGAAGCCATCCACTTCCTGGGGAGATGTAACTTACACACGTCTATTTAATCCCACATATGAAGCCTGTGGTGGCTAGTTTTACTTCAGCTTGACCCAAGCCAGAATCATCATAAAGGAGGGTGCCTCAATTGAGAAATTGCCTTATAGGAAAGCCTGTAGAGCCTTTTCTCAGTTAGTGATTGATGGGGGTGGACCCAGTCTACTGTGGGTGGTACCACTCTTGGGCTGCTAGTCTTGAGAACTGTAAGAAAACAAGCCAGTAAGAGGCACTCCTCTATGGCCTATGCATTGGCTCTTGCCTTCAGGTTCCTGTCCTAACTTCCTTTGAAGATGAACCATAATGTGGAAGTATAAGCCAACTCTTTCCTTCCCCACTTGCCTTAGGCATGGTGTTTCATCCCAGCAGTAACCCTAACTAGAATGGAGGCCCCAACATACCAAAGTAATGCCCAAATCCAACTTGGTAAGCCAATGAGTTTTACTGGGGTTACTAATAGAAATCTGGATGAGGGATAACTTAGAAGGGCAGAAATTACTCAAAAACATCTGAATCACCAAGGTCCATGTCAGCACAGACGACTGTTCACAAAAGCAGGGAACCTGGAGGCCACTGTGCAGCCTGTAGGTAGCTGACAAGTTAAAGAGTGTCCTTTTCGGGTAATTCATTTTGTCTGAACCTCTACCAGGCATCTGGTCTGGTCTCATTCTAAGCATGGCTTAAGGGGGGGTGTGGCTGACTGAGAGTGGCTCTCAGCAGTTTTTATTGCTTACTCCTCTTTTGGTTGTTGGTTTCTTGGTTTGTGGGGCTGGTGAATCTGGTCAGTTTCGGAGACTTTCGAAAGCTATATCAAGTTGTTTGCCTTCTGGCTTAAGAAGCTTCTTGTAGAATGGAATGTTTCAATCACTGAGGATACTGCTACTCAATACCATTCGCCAAGAACTCCTCTGCCTTTAGAACCTGGCAAAGTCTGTTGACAGATGGCAAACATGGGTAGCACTGCTCTGGGAGAACATTTGTTCATACAATGAAATGATAAACTGGACAGTTTGCTGATGACTGATTTTAACTCTAGTAATGTGCCAATGTCTTTTGAGCATTTCAAGTTACATCTACTATGAAATAGCATTAGGGAAGATATTTCCAGAACTACTCCCCACCCAACCATGCAGTAGACTGAGTACATGTCTATGTAAATCTTCATGAACAGATGTTAGAACGGCCTCTAGTACTAATGTTGAAAATGTAGCAGCTGTATGATTGACAGGCCACATTATGATCTGTATATGTATATATTACCTTTGCTCTTATGAATATATGGGATTAGCAGAACCACAACAATAAACAACAAAGCCAATAGGTTCTGAATTAGAATAAAGCAGTAGGTATTTAATCTTTATGCTGGATCTGAGTTCCTAAGAGTAAGCAACCAAACCCTGAAATAAGAAATACCATAGAGGTCATAGGACATGTTCAAAGCAGATTCTAATCCAGTGTGCTTATCATTCATCTAACCCCAACCTGAAGGACTCAACATCTGATGATACAAATGCTTGCTTCACTCAGTCCCTTGATGCAGAGTAGAAACAGCACAGTTTGTCAATTATTAATGCACAGCATTGGTCCACAAGATAGAATGTGCTTTAGAGGAAATAAGTACCAGTCTAGATGGAACAAATGGAATTCACTTTTAATTGGGAGTAGTATTCTGAAGAAAATGATATCTTAACCAAAACAAATTGGAAGAACTTCTTGTCCTGGAGGGAGACAAGGCTAGAAGCCAGGCTGTGAATATGGTGAGGCTTCAGTGCAGTAGTCAGGCTGAGTCAGGAGTGAGACAGCTAATGTCAGAATCTGTCACATGGAAAGGCTGACCTCTATCCTGTTCAAATTAATACTAATGACAAGCCCAGTATTATGGCATATGCCCATAATCCTCATACCAGGGAGGTGGAGGTAAGAGGATTGAAAGTTCAAAGTTATCCTCAGCTACATAGCAAGTTTCAGTCCAGCCTGTACTTCATCAAACCCTGTCTCCAAACAACAACCACAAAAACAAAAATATAGGTTAAGGATGCTTTAATATCTCTGGAAGAGTGACCATCTATGCTAGCTTCTAACGTGCAAGGAATCTTATGAACCTCTAAGTTTTCAGTAATCCTCCATGTCAACTCCAATTTACATTAATGAATACTGACTTCTATCACCCCAAACAACCCAGAATTATAGAGAGATGATAGGTAGATGATTGACTGGATGACATATATATATATATATACATATATATATATATGATATTTATGTATAAATAGATGTATATATAGATATATGATGGATATAGATAATAAATAAATAGATGAAAATATAGATGATAGATATATTATAGATACATGGATAATAGATAATAGAGAGATGAGTGATAGATAATGAACTTACAAAAGATGAGATATTATAGGTTGATAGATGAGAGACATATGAGTGATAAATGATAGGTACTTAGATAATAAATATATGGAGAATAGATTTGTTTTAAAAAATCATAGATTATAGATAATAGATGATAGATCCATAAGGTATAAGAATAATTACATAAACGTTAGTACATTTATCAGGCATAGCAGCTATTCTGGATTATCCCAAAGTCCTCCCCATAGGAGAGGTAAATCCTTCTGTGTAAGAGTACACAATAGAATCGAGTCTTAACATAAGACAAGATAACTGGCTGTGTCCCCAGCTGATGTTTAACCCCCAAATAATTAAATTATGGCTGGGAGTAATGCTTCCTGCTCACAATGATATTTGATAAGTGAGAAGAGATCAAATCTTTTGGGAAGATATCTGTGTAATTCTTACTTATTTGTTCTGTATGGAAATTGAATGATAATACTGACATCTTCCAATTGGTATATAGATTTGAGTCTGCTGTTAATGTAAACCACCTGTATAAATAAGTCACAAAATAATACTATTAAAATGGACCAAAGTACAAGAAGAGGTAGTTAAAACCTCCTTAGGATATAATATAAGTAAAATTTAGCTCACGGTCAGCTTCTTAATATGCTAACTAGATTTTGCACTTGTTTATCACAAAATGGATCAAGCAGGAAGTGAGTGATCAGATTAGTGTGAAAATATGGTCAATGTATGTGATGTCTTTATAAGATCCTTCATTCATCAAGCAGCTCAAGTCCCTGAGCCAGGGCTGGCCTGAGGACAGCAACTCCACAGGGATGAAGATTTTATGCAGACAGGTTCTAGCTTGCATCTCCCCAGCTAGCAGAATAAAGCCAGCTTGGATCCCTGATGGAAAGAAAGTCAGAAGCCAGTCCAACACCTAACAATGGCAGGCATATATATGGGTCCCCTCATTTTAAGTAAACAATGGGCAGAGTATTGGGAGAGTTAGAGAAGAGGAATGGTCCATACACCATGGAAAGATACATAAAGGAAGAAAGGTAGATATAGAGGATTAGGCAGATGTTGGAGGCCAGCTTGCCACCTGGGTCCATGGTGACAACTGTGAGGAGTAAGCTAAGGAGAGAGTCCTGCTTGACACACTGAACCATGGTGATGTCCTGATCAGGTGGCTGCCAAAGGCCATCTATGGGTCTCTGGTCCTACAGTAGCCGCAATCTGTGTTTATATCCATGGCTCCTGTTGCTGTTGAGTGCCATGCTGACAGCAGTGGACTGGGCTACCACCTGGGGCTGAGATCAGGTTCATGAGCCATGCTGCCATTGCGGCCATACTGACCTGGGTGACTTTTGCCATCACCTGAGGACATGGCAACATCCAAACCTAGGATGATGGCGAGGACAATGCCTGTGCCCATGGTCCTACTGCAGCTGAGGTCTGTACTTGTATCCATGTCCTCACAGTACCACCAGGGGTCACCTGAAGCCTGGGGTCTGTACCGCATCCTGTGGCCTTTTTGGTGTTCAGGGTCTGTGCTGCCATCAGAGCCATCTGAATCTGAGTGCCAGGAGGTACCACTCAGAACAAGAATGTTGACCATGTCAAGCTGCTGCCTGAGGCCATGTCTGGAACTCTGTTGCACAGCTTGTCAACAGGGCACATACAGAGGCACAGGATTTGGGCCGGAGCCTGCGACTTGGTTGGGGTCGGGTAGGGAGGGGGGCACACCACAGCAGAGGCCATATAGACATGGGTGGCCTTTGCTACCACCCTGGCCCAGAGTACCATCGGGCCCAGACAACCACCAAGGGCCAGGCCTGGGCCTGTGGCCCTGTAACAGCCAGGGTCTGGATTGATATAATTGGCTCTGGTTTCATGAAGAAGCCCTGGTCAACCCAGCAACTCTGTGGATCTGACCTGAAGCCCAGGTCTTGCACTGCCAATAGTGGTCACATAAAGGTTCAGGGTTGGGCCCAAGCCTAAGGCTTTAGTGGGGTCCAGTGATCATATTGCTGCCAGAACCATTCCGACCTGAGTGACCATTTCCTCCACCCAGAGCCAGGAAGTCATCTGAACCTAAGCAGTGGCTAAGGCCCATGTATGGTCCAGCCACAGCTTGGGTCTGCATTGATGTCTGTGGACAGTGGCACCTTAAAAGCCCATAGAAATTATATGAGATGAAATCAGAGGGCTATACTGAGCCAGTCTCTCCCTTCACTGCCCTGGGAAATTTGCCCTTACCTCTCACTGCATACTACAGCAAGAAACCTGGGCCCTGCACTCAGGAGAGAGGGTTCTCACTCCTTACCACAGGCCAGGAGGAACCTACCCTAAGGCCATGCATGTGGGGTATCAGCTGCCTTTGACACCATGACAGAGGCCAGTGGTCCCAGTGGCTTGACTTGACCTGACTGGCTAACACCCAGGCCCACAACTGGACCTTGGGTTGACCCACCTTATCATTTATCCAAATTAGGTACTGATGGAGCTCATGAAGAGACTGTTCTTGTGGAACCCATACCCACAACATCTCCAAGACACAGGATGCCCCAAAAGAGCTCTGGTGAGACTCCAGTGAGGATGGTGTACCAAAAACCAGAAGCCTTAAACCAGACCAATGACTCAATTGCAATGGACAGTTGCCAGACAACTGATGGCACAGTGGGGTATACTATATGAAATACTGAAGCCCCCAATGCCATCAGTATGGATGAAGAGGTGATGAAGAGTCATAATAGAAGGAGAACCAAAGGTTTTTGTTTCAGGGTTTGTTTGTTTTTTTTCTCTATTTTTTTTTTGGTTTAATGGGGTTTTTTCTTTCTTTTTTTTCTTTCTGTCTCTTTTTTTGTTCTTGCTTTCATTTGCTTACTTCCTTACTTTGGTTTATTTTCTTTCATGGGGGATGCAACAGGGATGAGGGAAGAGTGTAGAGGACCAGAAGGAAAGAATTGAGGTACATGATGTGAAACCCCAAAACTCAATAAAGAAGTTAAAAAAAAAAAGATCCTTCATTCCCAATTTAAAATTTTTCCTACCCCTCAATGTCACCCACCAAATGCTGGGAACAAATCTTCACACTGATACTTTCTTGTGCCTATCACATAAATGCTATCCTAAATATAGGCACTTGGGAAATGATAATGGATTGAGTAAGAGGACCTAGGCATGGGGCTGAAGATGTAGTCTTTGAGGGAAAGGATCACACAGCAAGCTATTCCTGCATATCCCCAAGAAATGAATGTTTTAGAATTGTTCTTGGGTGAATCTTGGGGGATGTGCTCTCAGTCATGGAACATTTTGCCTAACAAAAATACACTCGCAGGTCTCCATGAAGCTCTAATCTGATCATCTACTTTATACTAACCATGTCAATTATGTTTACTTTTACCAGGGTCTGAGTGGCTAAAGTCAGTCACACCTATCATGTGAGCTTCCCTAATTGTACACACTTGGCAAGCATTAGACTTTGGTCCTGGCAGAAATAAATGCATCCACGTGACAGCCCTGTGAGGGAATAGCTGTAGGCTGCTGACTGGTTTCTTTTGGACTTCATTCCAAAGGGCTTTTTACTTTCACTTAATGTAATCTATATCTTAAAACTGCAATAAGTCATAGCCATTAATAAAATGACCTTTCCAGAATTCTTAATTATTTCTAGTGAACCGTTAACACTGGGGATGGTTTGAGATCCTCCAGTCATGGAGAAATTTGGGGAAGCTACACAGAGGAGTAACATGAACTGAGATTTGAAGGAGGGATGTGTGGCCTAAGGAAGCACACATAAGCCATGAAATGATGTTGGATAGATATATAGAAAGAGAAAGAGGAGGAGGAAGAGAGGAAGAGGAGGAAGAGGAGAGGGAGGTTGGAGAACGGAACAAAGTTGAGGGGAAGAAGAAAAATGAAGGGGAGGGGTAAAGGAGATTGATTCTATCACATTTAAAAGTATTTGGAAAGCCTTCTTGGGTATCACTTTCTGGCCACTTTCTAACCCTGGCAACAAATACCACATAACTCCTTTTATTTCTAAATGATTCCCATAAATATGGAAACTTATTATTTATAACTCTATATCTCATTGCACTCCTTAAAAAAGGAATGGGGCTTTTTCTGATTTTAATACTGATAAGTTATAAATTTAGCCTTGGTGAAACCTGGTTCTCTTGTTTTTACATTTAGTGCATGAATACAACCCTTTGCAGACTGACACACTTTCAAGAAAGTTTACAAATTGTGCCACATGATAGAACATATACTATAAAAAGTTATTCCACTTCCGTTGTCACTAAAACATTTAAATTCTTTTTGTTTGGTCAAGGCATTTTGCCAAGAAACTGAAACTCTTCTGTTATGGACAGTAGAGTTTCTAAGAAAGCTTCTAGCTCCTGCTCATGAACAAGCTCAATATTATGTGCTTCAAACTGTCCTGATAGTTTATTATGCCAACGTCTGCACTATGGAAAGCCCTTCTCTGGGTATTTCTTATCACCTCTGTTTTTAGCCCCATTTCTGATTGCTTCTTAGTTTGAAAAATCTCTTTCTTGATCTCTAGTTCCCAAATCCAGTATTTGGAGCTGTCAAAGTGAAGACTTTCCACAGATACTCAGATGTATTTTTTCCTGAAATAATTTAGAAGTCAAGCTAACTTGCCACAGAAATTTTTCTTCTGCATTTTCCATAAAAAAAAAAAAAAACATCTAAAAGTGAAGTGGGATTGGTAATCAATTGACGAGTTTTCCACTAGGGAGAGTAGTGAGCTCTATTATTGTTCTCTTTGGCACCCTATTTAAGATACACCATTTGGGGGCCTAGAAGTATCTCACATTCAGACAAGAAACAAGAGTACTCTTATGAAAAGAAGCCAGCTGGCTAGACAATAGACTGGGCACTCTAGGGTTATCAGCTATAAGAATTCTTGTATTAATGTCTAACAACATAGTTGAAATCCAATGCCATGTTTCTGCTTCTGTGTTTCCAGGTAGAAGAAAGTATTAAGAGCAATTCACACACCCCACAGGGCTACTGGAAAGACTACTGATATGGGGAGATATCAAAGGATGTCCCTAGTATAATATATTAACACCAAGTAGTACACACCAAAGACTTAAACTGTTACAGCAACAGTGTGCACCAATATGGATTCATCAAGATTTGCATTTTGAATCTAGACTGACAAAAGTGATGATGTTGGCATATAATCTATATGAAAATAGCAATAGTCATACTCACTTTCCATACTGAAGCTGAGTGCGGTGTGTTCATCAATAAGCCTGGAAAACATTTAACTTTATAAACTTGTATTTGTATATATATATATATTATATATATATATATATATATACATATTTTACTGAAAATTTTGCCTAATTGTGTGATTTACCATGTTTTTTGGGCACCTGGCACCAGATTATGATTTCAATATTTTAAGTCATCATTGAGATTGCATTAAATTTTAATTTTTCTCTGCTTTTAATCACTTAATCTATCCCAACAAGACATCTCTATTTTTAAAACTTTTTTTTCACTTTATGAAATGAGTGGGGAGAAGCTTCCTTGTCCAGAATTTATCTAGATCCTCTTTCACTAGAAAATATGGCATCTAAAAGTTATCAAGCAGAAACAACAGAAAACCTTTTTAAGCTTCTCTCAAAAACAGATGAAATAAACAAACAAACCAACGTTCTTTAAAATCTACTGTCAGGTGACACCCTTTGTATGAATTCTCCTAAGCGATTTCTTTGTGTTTCTGGAACTTACAGATGGGGGTTCCTAGAAAACATTTGGCTCTGAGTTGTATCTACAGTGAGTACATTTATCATGAGTGACGCTACCTTCAGTACAATGAGAGACTCTACTATGACACCACTTAACTCCATGCACCAAACTGCATCCTGGAGGAATTCAGTCTGAATAGCTAATCATGACAAAGAAGTCATTGTACAAAATATGTGTGTTCACATCCACACAGCTCTCTGGAGTTCCATTTATTTCCACAGGACAGATGTGTTGTTCATTTATCAGATGCAACTTACTGGTCTGATTCTGCAAAATCAAAACACAATCCTTATCTAAATTGCAGGAAGAAAATAAAATCCCCTCTTGTCTACACACACACAAATTTAGATTGCCAACACATTCATTACAATGTATGTGTGTATGTGCAAAGATTCTAACTTAATAATAATAGCAAGAGTCTGAACTAAAGGTTTAAGAGGACCTATTGCATTTCTGCTGAGATTGGGTGTAGGATTGTGAAATGAAGAAATGACAGGCTAGAGAGATGCTTCAGCAGTTAAGAGTGCTTACCCTTGCAAGGACTAGAATTTTGTTTCTAGCATCCATGTCCTGCAGCTGACAACTCCCCCACAGAGTTCCGTGTCCAAGGGATAACTTCTTCTGACCTCCACAGAAACCTGTACTCAAATGCATATGCCTGCATGCAGACATCCACACAGAAACATAATTTAAAATATTTTCAAATGTTCCTGTGGTCAAGAAAAGATAAATGGTAGGCAATTAGTGAAATATCTCTTAGTTTCTTCTTGAATATAGTGTTCCTGCCCAAAATATTTTAATTTTGTTTTAAATTAAAACTGAGAGTCATAATAGAGTCAGATTCTACTTTCCTATGTGGCTGCTCACAGCTTTCAAAGTCCTCCCCTTTTTCTCTATTGGTCCTACATATGGGCAATCTGAAAAGGAAGTCTAAATATCCCTTCTTTTGGACTAGCACAAAGTTTAAATAGTAAGCTCAATCTATTGACAGACCTTTCCTTCCCACATTATTTCCTAGCCACAGTCAAGCCAGCATGTCTTCTTTCCTGTCCAGTTAAGCCAGTTTCTGACCTGCAGAAACAACTCCCTTCCTCCTCGGAGAACTTCCTTATGTTCAAAGGAATCCCTCCATTGTCTTCTCTAAAAAGTCTTCTACTGCAGAGTGGATTTCAACATCTAAAACAAATGCACATGCAGTGTTGGAGAGGGTTTGAATTGTTGCCACATGGTAGCCACAAAACACTATCAAATCACAGTCACGGTCATTATCAACAGCTTAAAATAGGATTAAAATCCTTTCTATTTCCACTACTTAGTCCAGAATTTCATTTTCTAATCAATAATATTATTCAGAGTAGAAGCTTATATCAGGACTATGGATGGCCATAACTTTGATCATGATACTATCACAAGCTTATGCCTCAAACCTCCACCCAGAGACCTAGAGGAACTCTGAGGTATGAGACCTGGAAGTAGCTGGGTGGAGGGAAGGAAAGGAGAAAATTATGTAATTCTATTTGAATAAAAGATGTACAGAAAGTTAGAATAAGTGCTTAGTAAATGCCAACACTGTAAAACTGGCATAACCAAGGCAGAGCCTGGGACTACAATTCTTATATTCTACATGCATCTTCCAAGAAGTCAAGATATTTTGCACTGTAGAGGAAGTTTAGCTTTTTAGAAACTTTTCACTGCCTTTTCATTTCTCTTCTGAAATATCAGTGCATGTGTGCAATAGCATGTGGTGGCTGTCTGTTAAACAGAACTAAAAACAATAATACTTCAAGTTTGGGAGCTTACTAGGTCTCAGTATGAGAAAGATATTTGTAATTAGGGGTTTTTCTACAAAGGACTGAAAGAAGGGATGCCTCAAAATGTTCAGGCAGAAAAGGTATGTTTTAGGATGAAAACTGCATTTCTACATTGGGAGAAAGATTGGAATAGCTAACAGAAAGGTCCTGGTCCATTTCTAAAATGTGGCAACTGATTGATCATGTGAACAGGAAAAATAAGCTATGAACTTGAAAGTTATGCCCTCTTCAATTTGTATAGATCCTTTCTAAAACAATTCTGAAGACTGTGGTGCTGCTCATTCTCTAGAGCAGAGTGCAAAACCAACTCAACCTTTATTTCTCCTCTCCAGGACATAATTTCAAGTAAAGAGCCAGGAGTAGGGGTGTGATGGGGGAAAACCACACAGTTAATAACCCTTATAGTACAGCCAGCACCATCAGTTCATGTACAGCTACACATTGAGTAGCTATTGTGTTGCAGGCATTGCCAGAGATAAAGGATATTTACACACAAGGGCCCTGGCTTCAGTCTCCTTGAAATACACTTGGACAAGTAAGACATAAAAAACAAATACTTATAAATAAATGAAAGAGTTTTCAAATGGGCTGCCAGGGACCTGGTCCAATGTGCATGCCTGCTTAGCCCACACACTGAATAGTAACAATATTAGCATAGAACCACATTAGATAGAAGGGGCATCTTCTCATTTACAGTGTTATCACTCATTAACAGTATACTGGCCCAAGTTACAAATTTACATCAAATACCTGACCCCTATATGCATGTGTTTTTGATTTTTGGTCTATGATGTAACATTAAGAATCTATATGGTTATTTAAAAATAATATGCATAAACAACAAGTAGTAGAGTGGTTTAGAGGATGAAAGGACGAATGTAATTGTCTTCTGTGAGTTTTCATGATGAAGGGAAAGTGAATCTCAGTTTGAAAGAACAGGAAAAAGGAGACCAAGCGATGCTTCAGCACTCCAGTGCTTGCTCCTATTCCAGAGGCAGAGATGGATCCCCAGCATCCATGTCAGGTGGCTCACAACCACCATAAACTCCAGTTTCTTCTTCTGTCCTCTGTGGGTACCCACACACCCATGTACAAACCATCCACAGGTACAAACACATACACACTGTCCTAGTTACGGTCTACTGCTAGAATAAAACACCATAACCAAAAGTAATTTAGGGAGTAAATGTCTTATTTGGTTTATATATCCCAAGTCATCGAGGGAAGCAAAGACAGGAGCTCAAGATAAGAAGCTACAGGCAGGAACTGAAGCTCAATCCATGGAAGAGTGCTGCTTACTGCCTTCTCCTCCTGACTTGCTCCTCCTGGATTGCACACTTTGCTTTGCTTTATTATACACCCAAAGGCCAGTGCCCAAGGGTGGCAATACATGCAGTGTCATAGATTCTCCCATATAAGTCCTTAATCAAGAAAGTGAGCTGGCTGGTTAGCCTTCACCAAAGACAGAGAGATATGCAGTGCCCTGAAGCTCTAGTGACACCCTGTTCCTAGGCCTAACAGGATATGTGATGAGCATCTTAGCAATAGTACACTATTTACGATTCTTCAGAAACCAGATACCTTGAACCAGACCAATGACTCCTTGCAATATATATATATATATATATATATATATATATATATATATATATATATTGTGTGTGTGTGTGTGTGTGTGTGTCACACTGCAGTTTGCATAGGTAAACAGGGAGCATGCAGTTTCCAAATAGAGCCATCAGGGTGGTGAGCAGCATCCTGGAGCTGTGCAGGTTCTGCTCCAAATATGAGGCATAGCCCCATGATCACCCTTACTCTGAGTAATAACAGGATGTTCAAAATGGAGAATGACTCGTTTTCTAAATTGGATCTCAAAACAAAACAAAAAACCCTAGGACCAATAGAGTGATGAGCAGCAGCCTGGAACCCTGCAGGTTCTGTCCGTGAATATACTCCCCAGACCCACAATTGCCCTGGCTCTGAGCCATGGCAGGATGCCTGAGATAAAGAATGATTAATTTTCTGGGTTGAGCCTTCTCATAGAACCTCCATGGTCTGTGTTAAAACCAGGTCAGTGCTGGTGTCCATGGTCCAGACTGTCATCGTAGGTTGAGGTAATGCCCATGGATCATGCTACCACTGGAGAGTATATGGATACTCATGGTCTGTGCTTCCAGTGGGGCCATGTTGATGTGCGTCACCCATGCTCCCACCTGAGGCCATGTTGATGGCTGTAGTCTTTGCTAACCCCTGGTCCATGTTAGTGACTGTAGTCCAAGATACTGAAGAGAGCCGTGTTGAGGTCCATCTTTCATGTTACTTTTGGATGTCATGTTGATGTCTGTGATGTATGCTGCCACCTGAGACTCTATTAACCTTCATTGTCCATAGCAACATCACAGGTCATGTGGATGTCTGTGGTTTGTGCTGCCACCCAAGGCCATGTCAATGTCCATGGTCCATCCTGCCATCAGAGGCCATGTATGTGATTATGGTCTGTATTGCAGATGAAAGAGACCCCCACACAACACGAGCTTTCTCCCAGGTCCTGGATCAAGCACTAACCATATCCAAACACCTCTTTTCACAGAGATACCCTTTATTAAATGGAGAAGAAAAGTTAAAGTGGCTGCTTTCTAACTCAGGCAGAAAAATCAGCAAATAGTCTTGCAGGTGTATTTTTTAAGAGAATGAAATGGGGAGGTCTGTTTTAGAAGTGTTAGGATGCAGTAGTAAAGAAAAGTGAAGACAAGGGAGACACAGAAAGGGACAAAGGAAAAAGGGGAGAGATATTTGTCCTGGAGTGACAAAGGACTGCCTCTGGATAGAGAGGAGACAGGCATAGCACACAAGCAAATGATGGTTTATAAAGGTAAAGAGGGAAACCCCACATTAGGATGAGCATTTTAATTTTAATTAGACATGTTAATTAGGTGATCCAAAGGGGGCTTCTGATTGCTAGATTTCAACATTTCCATAGATGGACCTTAGTATCATCCCCAAGAGGTAAAGTATCCAAATAAGGGAATAGACCTTGTTGACTACCTTTAGGAATATGATCTAATTGTTTTTTGGAGGGGGTTGGTTTTGTTTTTAGCAAGACAGAGGAAATTGGGGAGAAGGGCAAGGCCTGCCTGCTCCAGTTGGCTGTCCTTCAGCTGGGGACCATGTTGATGTACATGTTCTGTGCTGCCCCCAGAGGCCGTGTTGATGTACATGACCATCAAGGCTGTCACTAGGGACCGTGATGACATCCAACTTTCATGGTGTAACTAGAGTTTGTGTGGATGTCCATGATCTGTGCTGCTACCTGAAACCATGTTGATATCCATGATCCATGCTGGGACCATTTGCCATTATGAGGTCCATGGCCCATGATGCTACCAGAGTCCACGGAAGTCTGTGGTCCATGCAGTCACAGGAAACCTCATAGAAGTCCATGGTCCATGCTTTACTGGCATCTACCGGCAAGGAAGCACCTGTTGCAGTGGTATCTATGACTCCAGACTCATAATTGAGAATGAGAGACATTGAAGCCTTCTGTAACAACCTCACCCTGGCCCCAAAGAAAAGAATAAACATTCTATAAAGCAAACCATTGAAGAGAGTCCTTAATTGTGTCTGAAGTGTAGCTCCTCACAGTTGCTGATCTGGTAAGGGGGGTGGGAAATGACTCAGTTATCTTTAAGCGGATGGCCACTGGGAATTTAAACATGTTTCAGTGAGCATATGGACAACACAAGTTGTACTTGATGTGGTTTTTGGAGGGTCACAAGGGTGGGAAGATGGACCTGGGAAGAATGGGAAGTGAATATGATTGGGATGAATAGTATGATTTTCCCAACAATAAAAACATTACTTTGGGGAAAAAAGGCAGAACAAGATTATTGATACAAGGTGGGGGCTGTGTAGTAAGACCCTGGGTTAAAAAGGAAAAAAGAAAAAGGAACAAAATGAGGGCAAGTGGAGTTGGCCATATTATAGAATGATTAGAAAGCTATGCCAAATTCTTCAGAAACCACATCCTTCAGAAACCTAACGAGAGACAATGAAACACATGCTGAATGGGTGGCATCGAACAAGAATGTATATGCTATCCCAATTGCTAAGTGTTAAGTTCAACCTATCCATATTAAGGCATTCAGATTTTTCAAAACCATTTATTTTTTTCTTCTCATTTTTCTTCTCATTACATTCACAATAGCGCTCTATATCTTGGGAAATGGCTCTGGGATCCTATGTTAACTATTGGGATCAAGAAAGTCTGTCAGAAAAGTCACCTTCTGAACATTGGTCATCACAACAAAGGAAAGGTTGGAGATGGCTTGCCCAGTTGCTTTCATGTCCCAAGAATTACTGAAAGTTTTAAATCAGAAAGCATTAGATCCAAAAAGCTCTTTTAGATGATGAATTCAAATTTTAATTAAATCAAAAGGGGGGATATCATCAAAGCAGTTCATATGGTAGCCTAAGAATGAGGACCAAAACTCAGAACGCAATATGGAATTATGGAGCAGAGACATCTGCATCAAATATTTAAAGGAATCTGTCTCGGAATACAGAAAATTTGGTGCCTAGAGAGGTCCCATTCTGTGATAATTCATTAATTCAAGGCTCATTGACACTTGGTTCTGATTTAGATACTGTCCCAGGTGCTGGTAAATAAGGTAGACCAGATGTCTTTATCACAGAACTGAAATATCTCTGGAAAGTAAGGAAGACAAACAGTGATAAATATGTAACACATTTCAGATCCTACTATATGCTCTAAAGAGAACATAAACAGCAGAAGGAGGGGTAAATAGAAGGTATTTTTTAAGCAAGATGATGTGGATTGGAAAGAATATTCAGGATTCCAGAGGAGTGAGGTTCAATTCCCAATACTGTTACAGTGGATCTATTGACATCTTATAACCTCTAGGGGAACACATGTGCTATGCTTGGAGGCAAAACACATATGCACATAAAATAACTTTATTTTATAGGAACTTTATGAAATTTATAAAAATTTACAAAATTTTATAAGAATAATAAATAAAAAGAGCATTTAGATAAGTTGCCCTGAGAAGATCTGTAAAAGAAGACAGAAACAACCACATTAGGGCTCAGGAAGGATAGGCTGGCTGTGGTGGTTTGAAAGAAAATGCTCCCCAAAGTGAGTGGTACTATTAGGAGGTGTGGCCTTGTTGTATGAAGTGTTTCACTGTGGGGTCTGACTTTGAAGTCTCTTTTACTCAACCTTCCTTAAATGTGGCAGAGTACTCTTCTTGCTGCCTTCTGGTCAAGATGTAGGACTCTCAGCTACAGCACCACATCTGCCTGCATACTACCATGCTCCTCATCATGATGATAATGGACTGAACCTCTAAAGTGTAAGTGAGCCACCCCAATTATATGTTTTCATTTGTAAGACTTGCAGTGCTCATGGTGTCTCTTCACAGCAACAAAAACCTAAATAAGACACAGGCCAAGAAGGACCAATAGATAAAAAGTTACCAAGGCAAGAACATAGCTGGCAAAGAAGGAATGTCACTAACCTGGAAGAAATGATTATATTGTAATAAGACACTTTAGCTATCAAATAAAGAAACCAAAAAAAAAATGGAATTTCCCCAGGAGTCTCCTCATGGTAGAAGAAAAACCTGAACCTCCAAGAGGGACACTTTTCTCCCTGATACTCCTTAGTAAACAGTCCACAGCCTTATAGACAATGGCAGGGCAGTGGTGGGAAGGGCCACTTCTGAACTGGAAATGCCTAGACATTCATATTGTTGTCCCTCTCTTTAAAGTTTAATATCACTTCAGGACCTGAACACTGGACTGGTGGGGCACTCAATCTCTTTGTCACTCTCCCTAAAATGGCCACATAGAAAAAAAATCTCCTTTTCAGCTTTGTACTATTTATTTGTTTTATTTGGCTTCTCAAGTGACTGAACCTGGCTTCTCAGAGTACAGACTGTGACTCCAAGTTCAATAAGCAGAAATACAGAAAGACTTGCTTGGCTGGAGAAGATGACAAAGGCAAGGCAAAAGAACAGATGACCCAACTTGATCAAGAGCCAAAGACAAAGGCCAAATTTGAGTGAATCACCTAGGCCACAAGAAAGAGCTGGGCTGTCTTCTAACTGCCTTTGAGGTTTTCAGTGAGGAAGAGACATGATCTCATCTTGGCTGAGCTACAGTTTCAATGTGTCTCTCAAAAATTCATGTTCTAGAAGCTTCATCCCCAAAGTCACATCTCATAGTATTTGAATGTGGTCCTTTTTGGATATAATTATGATTGGATGAGGTGATGGTGGTACTCCATGGTGGTATTAGTGGCTTTATCAGAGTAGAAATTGGAGACATACCACACACTTGCTCTCTTGTCACACAATACTTCCTGTCATTTTGTTTCACACCAAGAAGCCCTCAGTAGATCTTGCTTCATTACTTAGCCAGCAACATTGAGGACTAAATGAAGTTATCCTCTTCATAAATTACCCAATCTGTGGCATTCAGTTATAGCACAGAAATGGACAGACAGCCTTACATAGTGCACCTGTAGTCAATGTAGAATGTAAACAGCCAACAAGATGGACAGCAAAAAGAGCCATTTTGGTGTTCCAGGTGAGGAACAATTGTTGAGATGTTGCAGAGGACATTTTATCAGGTGGTTAAAGAAATGCAAGATTTTGTGCCTGATTAAAAATGGCATTCTCATAAAGGGAAAGGCAGAGATGTGTTTTAAAATGGTTTAAAATTTAACTTGACTATATCATCTACTGAGGAGATGTACCAACATGGATTGTGTTTACTACCACAGAGCAAAGACAACAAGTCCTGTCTTCCAAAGCCATGGAGACAGAGAAGCACACAAGGTGTTGCCTAAGAAACTCTTTTAACTAAAAGTTTGAAACTAAGTGGAAAACTGTTGACAATAGCTATTTCTGATATGGAAAAAGCCTTAAAGGTTGCCCCAAAGAAGAACAAAGGATGGGAAAGAAGCATGAAAAATAAATCAAAATGAAATTTTAAAAGAAAAATTATTTCACAGAGGAATTCTTGAAGCCTTCACAGGAAAAAGAAATGAGTTCCTTTGGTAGCTAGGTTTGACAATTTTGTTCAACAAAAATGGGGAACATTGATTCCCTCCTCCCCTTCCATACTCTTCTTTCTACTGAGTCTTGGTGATTTCTCAGAGCAAAACAAAATGTGCAGATATGTATTTCTCTATACTGCTCTTCAGAGTATATACATATACAGAGGTTCTGGAGGGGATTTTGTCAGCATATATAAAAGTAAAAAAAAAAAAAAAAACAGTTAAATGCTGTATCATTCTAGTGATTAGAATTTATACTAAAAACACTAATACATAAAAAGATACATGCAAAATGTTACTAATTACAGAATTGTGTATTTTATGTAGTCTTTTATATAAAAGCCTACATGAAGCCCAGTGTTGGTGACGCACGCCTTTAATCCCAGCACTCAGGAGGAAGAAACAGGCAGAGCTCTATGAGTTTGAGGCCAGCCTGGTCTACAGAGCGAGATCCAGGACAGGCTCCAAAACAATACAGAGAAACCCTGTCTCGAAAAACAACAACAACAAAAAAGCCTACTTGAACAGCAATAGCAGTAGCAATAGGAGACTTTTCACACCACCACAGGTGAATTGTGTGACCCCAGTGTGTTAAATAAAAATATGAACAAGCTGGAGGAGATACTGTAGAATCCTTTAGATGACTCCTGGAGATGGATGGGCCTAAGACAGTGAAACTGTAGGTTTGGTAAAAGGATCACCTCATTCTTTTGTTATTTCCAACCACAAATAATATTAATAAAAGGTAACATAAGCTCTGTGGAGTGAAGGCTCATGCTATCTTAAGACTGAAGATACATCCATGTCATCAGCTGTTGGCACATTTAGATGTTGGAGTCAGCTGGCTTACAGAGCTCCTTCCTCTCTCAGTCTTTGACCCAGTCAGATAGGGATCCTTATTTTGTTCCTTGGCATGCCTAAAATGTCTATGCCACCTGAGCCTTTAGCACCCTGAAGGACAGGGTCTGAGGAGAAGCTGTATGTTTCCATTTCCTGTGTGTAAAAGAGTGAGGGAGCAAAGAATGCAAAGCTCAGAGAACAACACTGAGCAGCAGCTTCAGTGCTGTGACAGTAGCAGCCACATCTCCCTTCAGTCACCTCAGGATGGCTTTCACAAGCAATGTGAAAAACCAAAGAAGTAAATATGCAACAGAAAATGTAATTGTGAGTGCTAACCCTGAGGGCAATAAATGCTCCAAGCAGAGAATTTAAGCTTCCACAGACTGAAGAGAGACAGAAGGAAATGCATGTTTATATTTTAATGATTTCATTTTTAATTAGTGGTTTCCAAGATTTTCAGCAAACTTAGTTTGGCCCCTCAAACATAATAATTTAATTAGTTTCCAGACCTTCTCCTAAACACGGTACAGAACGTGTTCAGAGCTTATTTTCCTTTGAGTAATAAACAGCTGGTTGATGCTGTTACAACACTCACTTTAGCACCTTCTGAACCAGGTATATTGTAAACACAGCTCACGGGCTTGGTTTAAAGTATGTACCTGAAAGCTAAGCAAGCACCCTTGGGTCTGAGGACATTAAGACCATACTCACAGAGGATTCCCAAGTGACAGTTTTTGTTTACAATAAGTATAGTGCAATGAAACCTGTATTTTAATGTCATTTGCTGAGTTGTCTGATAACATTTGCCTTTGCCTTGAGGCTGATGGAAACAGAAACAGTCCAGGTCTTGATTTTCCTGTTGCCTCTGACTTTCAGTGGTTTGGGCTGCAGCTGAGAGTACATTCTCTATCCATGATGGCTGGGCCCTCACTTGAAGACCACCACAGCAGGCATAGGAGATGTCCTCACTGAATGAATGAGAGGGTGGTAGCCATGCACTCCATTGCAGAAACCTTAGGCTCCTCTGGGTGTTTTAAGGGACATTTCCATCGAAATAACAGAACCATTTCCACCTTTTGGTTAGATTTAGGCTAGCTAATCAAGCCACATGAATCAACAGCCTCACTATTACTGCCAAGCACCCCAGGAAAACCACTTCTGGGATCCCTGCTTCTCCAGGGAAAGACAAATATGCTACTCAAAGCCTGACCTCATCTCTGTCTTTACTTCCCCCACATCCTCAGAGTTGTGCATTCTTGTGTTTCTCTCTCCTCTTGCCCCCTGGAATCAAACAGCATGACTAGAACCCCCTTTTTCCCTGAAATCATTAAGAAGAAAGTCTCCCAACCCTGCCTTATAGGTTCACACTGTGTACTTATGGCCTTGAGACCTGAGCTCACTTCCAAGTTCATGCCATGCCACTGTCAATCTGTGTGTACGAATTGTTGATAGCTCTTTTAATACACTTTATAGCAAAATGACAATATCCCTCAGTATATCAGTGTCCTGCTTCAGGCCCAGCCTGGATATCTTCATCCTCTAATCTTACATTAAAAGGAAAAAATGTTGTATTTGAAGATCCAAGCTCAGTAAGGGTTATTTAAGCTTTATGAGCAACTGAGCTTGGTGACACACATTATAACCCAGCACTCAAAACACTGAGGGAGGAGGGTGAGAGTTGGAGGTTGGCCTAGGCTACCCAGTGGGTCCTTGTCTTACCCATCTGATTGAGAGATGGAGGACTTAACTGGTTGAGTAATTAATCCTCAAAAGTCACGTGGCACCTGCAGAATTGTTATAGTCAAAGACATGAAAGTGGCTTCCCAATATGGTTCAATTTGACATTGGTTGAAGAATCTATCGGCTCTCAGAGCAAACACAACATGGGCTGACATGCCCATCAAACTCTTCCTGTTGTGAGCTTCCTCTCTCCATCTTGAGGGAGATTAATCTGTGACTGAGATTTATTAATCCAAAGAAGGCAGAGTTGATGAGATTCTCCTGATACACTGCATAGAACACGCATCAAGTTAAAGAGAAAAAGATGAAAAATTGAAATGATAAAGTTGCCTTGCTGGCTTGTTGCCGGAGTAATTGAAGTGACTTGTGTGCTGCTGAGGGTGTGATGGGTGGAAATAAAATATGTACGAATTTATCTAGATCATACTTGTGAAGAAAGGGCCACAAAATATATTCCCTGTCTATTTATGGGTCGAGGAAGTCTCTCAATTCTTTTCTGACAATGATATTGAAACAAAATGAAAATAAAATCCATTCAGAATCAGCTCCAAAAGTGAAACCATCTCTAAGTTATCCACGGAAATAGACTCAGGGTTCCCATACATAATTGAAATATGAGTTGAATGTAAAACAGCACTTTGTCTGATAGTCAAAACCACAACTCCTCATAATTTCTTTGTAACAGAACTGAACAAAGTAGCAAAATGTCTTCATGCTTTTAAAACATTGCCCAGCTTCCCCTGTGATGGAGATTATAATTATCAGTGAAATGTCTGAAAATAAATATACACATGCAAGAATTTTTAAATGGCCTGGAAGGAAAGGGCTGTAGACTGGAAGGACACAGAAGTGGGATCTGTAGCTCTCCTGCCCATTCCGAATGCCTAGACCTGAGCTACCCACAGAAGTGCCCATTGGGACGAGGCTGCATTGGCCAAGCATACTCCATTCTGCACTGCTGAGAAGAAACTAGTGAGTTCAATTGGTGAGGGTGTGACCGTGAATCTTTGTTTACTTTTGAAAATCTGTGAACCTAGCACTCAGTGGAGTGTATAAGTTCTTCAGAATGGTCCAATATTATGCAAGGGTTATTCTTGAAGCCTGGACCAGTAACATCTCTATTCCAGCCTCTCCTAAGCTCCTCCACCACCAAGGATATTAGAGTTAGGATGCTGAACTCCCTAGAGCCTGTGATGACTGTACCAGTGTATCTCAAACTATGGATTCCAACCCCTTTGGCAACAAACCTCTATCTCAAAAAAAAATTACATCATGGTAACAGTAGCAAAAGTATTATGAAGTAGCAATATAATAATTTTATGGTTGGGGTTCACCACAGCATGAAGAACTGTATTAAAGGGTTGGCATTAGCAAGACTGAGAACCAATGTTTTACACCAGGCAGCTCAGTTCTCTTCCTTTGGGTTGCTCAAAGATTGAATTAGAGGGTTACAAAGGGCCTTCACAAGATGAAAAGATGACAACCTGGTGTCACAATCTTTTCGATTTTCCTGGTTAATATCCCAAGGCTAGAGAAATGAAGTATAAATCTGCAAAATTCTGGGAAGAAGAAAAACTAAGGCAAAGAAAGAAGTTCTGAAATAAAATGATGAAAATGGATATGCAAAAGCAGGAAAAGGGGATGCAGCCTTGCAATCCCAGCCCTATCAGAGAGAGACAGGAAGATCAAGGAGTTCAAAGCCAACCTTGGTTACACAAAGAATTCAAGGCCAGTTGAGCTACATGACATTCTGTATATACCAAAACATTAAATAAGAATAAGAATGTAATAAAATATTTTTAATGAAAAGAAGGGCTAGAGAGATGGTCCAACAGTTGTGAGGACCTGACACTCTTGCTGACCACCTTAGTTCAGTTCTCAGCATCCACATGGTAGTTCACAACTTTCTGTAACTTCAGCTGTTATAACTTCTATACTCTTTTCTGGCATCTGTGGTCACCACACACACACACACACACACACACACACACACACACACACACACACACACACACACGGCATACACTCACACAGATTCACAGACACAGACACAAATAAATAAAAATGAAGTTAAAACAAAATCTTAAGTAAATTCAAAAAAAAAAAGAAATGTACACCAGGCAATGTGATACACAACTGTGATCCCAGCATTTGGGAGATGGCAGCAGGAGGATCAGGAGTTGGGACAGTCTGCACTAGGTGAGATCCTTTCTCAAAATAGCAAAAGGACAAAATAAAACAAATGTAAAGTGCATTGCTACAGTTGAATGAATGGGGCTGTAAGGTTGTGTTTGTGAGATGTCAAAATCAGTGGAGACATTGGGGAAAGCTGTTTTGGCTGTAATTGTTGGAGGTGGTAGTGGAGGTGGTGGTGGTGGTGGTGGTGGTGGTGTGTGTGTGTGTGTGTGTGTGTGTGTGTGTGTGTGTGTGTGTGTGTGTCTTCATTTTTATTCCAATGACACTCATTTTCTTGCACTTCAGTCTTTCTTCTATGTGGCTTCACAGCAATCTGGAGATCACTACCTGAGACATGTCTACTTCAATGCCTCAGGGAAAGCAACAACCTTAGCCTGAGAAAATCCCTCCACTGTGCTAGTACCTATTCACTTTAGCTCCCCTAACTGCAGCCTTGGCTCTTCCTTAACTACAGCCACACAGCAGTTATTTCCTGAAGGACTTAGCTTAGCTGATGTATGGTACAAGCTATGATCATTCTCTTCCCTCCCACACACATAAGGATGCCAGGGAGGATCTGAAACCCTTGGAACCAGTCTCCCGAATCACACAAAAGTCTCAAACTGCCCCAGACAGAAGGGACTGTTCACAGCAGAAACATGGCTGAGAATGCTGGCTGTGGAAATTTATTAGCCAGGCAACACTGGGCAAATCAGGGAGTAGTCAGAGGCATGTTCTACTCATATATTAAGTGGAAATGCAAAATACAGACACTTCCAGGTTGTCTAGTCAGAATTAAATATATGTAAGCTACTTAGCACAGATGAACTACTGACACGTTCTGCAACCCAGGAAAGCCCCAGAGACATTATTTAAAGTGGAAGAAGCCAGTCATAGAAGAACATCTACCTTATGATTCATTGATACAAAGAAAAAGCTCAGAACAAAAAAAAATCTCCCTGGATGTTCAGAGGCAGCAGGAAGGGTTGGAAGAAGAGGGTGACAGCTAAAACATGAATTTTATGAAGATGTAAAACTGACGTGGTAGATTTTACACATTGTGAATGGAAGAAGACTAGAGAATTGCATGCGTTTTTCATATCTTCCTGCTATACAGTGGGGGAGGGTGTCGTTTTGGTGCAAGAGAGCACTTGGGCAGACAAGGATGACTGCATCTGTCAGTCCTCAGTTCTGCCTCTCCTGGAAGGGTTTTCTGATGTATGTATGTTACAGATACCTGCTATGCAGTACATGTGCACCAAGTGTTTCCAGGTATTCTCCTGCCTCTGCTTCCCTTCTTCCAGTAGGAACTCGGAATTACTGTCAGTCCACCATTTCCAGCTTTCTATGGGTTCTGGGGATCTGTGCACAGGTGTCACACTCATGCTGCAAACTCTTAACCTCACTGACCCAGCTACTTGGCCCCCACATTGTATTCTTTTTTTTGTCTGTTTGGTTTTTCAAGACAGGGTTTCTTTGTGTCTTTGGAGGCTGTCCTAGAACTACCTCTTATAGACCAGGCTGGTCTTGAACATTGTATTCTTTTAATGGTGCAAATTATATGTGCTGTCTAAAATATATTTAAGATGGTTATTATTAATTTTTTAATATTCTTAAAGTCAGCTGTTATTAACCAGTATTTCATGGAAGTGATTTATTAAATTCTCAGGCCGAGGAGGGTTCTGCTTCAACCATTGCTGCATGTTTCCAGTTTTACACTACAAACTTTTGTGTACATGTGAAATATGAACAGAAAAATATTACAAGGGACTTCCATAATGCTGCCATCACTGAGATGCTTCTCTTGAAAAGACAAAATTACTTTTGGTGAGTACTATATTTTAGCCATAAAGTTTTTACAGTCAGGAAGCCCTGAAACTACATTAAGGACCTTAAAAATAGCATCACAAGTTTTCATTTATTCAAAACCAGTCTTGACTTATTTATAGTAAACTCAGAAATTTTTCCAAATGAAAAATACATAATTTAGTGGCAAAGGAGCTTTCTCTATCTGAGAATGTGAGCATTTCATATTTACATATCATAAAGATGAATGTCTTGATCTCATAGTTCAAGTCAAATAATAAACTTTAGAAGTGTCATCTGAATCTCACAATTTATCAGTTTTCCCAAATAGCTTTACAAACTCCATGGTCCCTACTAGATTTCCCGTGTGTGTGTGCCTGTGTGTGTATGTGTGTGTGTGTGTGTGTGTGTGTGTGTGTGTGTGTGTGTGTGTGTGTGTGTGTGTGCATGTACCTGTGTGTGAGAGTATATATGTATGTGTCTTATGAGTATGCATTTGTGTGTGTGGTGAATGTGTACATGATGCTCATGTGGGAAGGGGCACCTGGAGAAAAGAAGTAGACATCCAGTGTCTTTCTTCCTGGCTCCCTCATTTATTGACCCAGAGTCTCTTACAGACCTGGAGCTCAACATCCTGGTCTGTAAGCTGGCTGCCCATAGACCCAGAATCCTCTTGCCTTTGGCTCCCAGTGTTTCAATGACAGTGGTGTAGGGCCATTCCTGCCTTTTAATGTGTGTTCTGGGGATCACAGTTAGGTCCTCATGATTGTGCAACAAGCAGTCCCCCACCTCTGGTGACTTTTATAACATAATTGTTTCCTTCATCTTCTTGCTCTTCTCTCCACACTCTACCGCCTCATTTCCAACTTCCCATAAAAACTGGAGGTAAAAAAGCACAATAATGGGTTTGTCAACAAAATACTATATTCAAGAGAAAGGAAATGTAGAGCTCTAAAATCTGTATCAAATGGAATATTCTTTCACACACAAAAAAGATTGGATACACTTCTGGGAATGCAGAGATTGAAACAGCATTGGGCAATGCCAAGCTGGCATGCAGGCCACCTCAAACTGGCTGCCTTTGCCATAATGGAGGCTCTGAACACAAAAGAAAACAAGGAAACCAGCTGAAAAGACAAAGCAGGCAGAGGCCATTCCTCTCTGTGAGCCGCTGCTCCTTTTTTTTTTTTTTTTTTTTTTTTTTCTTTAGAACAGGTAGTCTACTAATCATCAGGTTTTCTAGTGAGTTCTCAGATGCTGGCTCTGCATGACAACATTGAAGGCACTGGTGAGACCCATAGAGGTTTGCCAAGATCCTGCTGAGCAGGAGCCCATGCAGAAAAAGTAACTAGCGCTAGGGAGGAAGTTTATTTCAGCGTAATTGTCTAGGGTTGTCCTGGCTTTCTCTGTAGCATACCACAGTTTTTTTTTTTTTTTTCCCCATCTGGACTGATTTCTAAAACACCAAAAGACAGAGTAAAAGCATGTCTTCAAAAAGTATCCTGAAACAGATTTATATCTTGTACACATATTCAGAGTACCTTCACAGACACAAATACCAAACAACCAAGTCAAGGAGAGGAAGAGGAGCAGAAACAGAGAAAGGAGAAAGAGGACAGGAAGAGAAAGGGGAGGAAAGAGAACAGGATGAGAGGGGTAAGATGGTAGGGAGAAAGAGACTCCTTCAGTCCAGGGCCACCGCTGAACTTTTACCAGACTCAGTTGTCAGTTCTTGAAACACATGCTAACTTAATTAATTGCTTAATCACAGCAAATCAAAACCATTCCAAAACTTCCATTATTTATAGAACATTGTCAGTTTTATTCTTATAGACAGAATGGTCTATATACAGCTAACCATAAAACTCAGCATAGTCTGTCCCTGTAATTCCAGATTGGATTCAGGAGGGCTGTGAGTTCTGGGCCAGCCTGGGCTACTTGGTGCCACCTTAGCTTAAAACTAATGATATAATACTAACAAACACATAAAATAAAATCATTACAAGTAATATTTCCCTGACATTAGGACTTTTAACATTTTATGTACGTGTGTGTGTGTGTGTGTGTGTGTGTGTGTGTGTGTGAGAGAGAGAGAGAGAGAGAGAGAGAGAGAGAGAGAGAGAGAGCAGTATGTGAGAGTTACACAGGACAACTTTATGGAGTTGATTTTCTCTTCCCACCTGTATGTGGACTCTAAACTATCAAGCTCAGGTTTGATATTTTCATATATGCATATATTTACATACATAATGCATACACATCAGGAACTCTAGCAAGCACCTGCTTTGAAGGACCCAGCTCACTAGGCTAATCCTAAAATTCTTGCACACTATGATTCTTCTGGTGATCCTTCTGCATTGGTTTTCTTATTTCTACATTGTATTTTATATTTAATTATGAATACATGTGTCTACTTATATGTAAGTGTACATGAGTGTGGCGGTACATAGAGTCCAACAAAGGGACTCAAATCTCCTTGACTGGAGTTACAGGTTGTTTTAGTCAACCAGTGTGAGTGCTGGAAACCAAACTCAGGCTCTCCAAACCCCTTCCTATTCTTTTTCATCCCCCATGACTCATACAGCATCCAGCACAGTACATGGATTCTAAAATTATCTGTTTTATGGCCAAATCACTCCTTAGGTTAGTGCATCTGACTGGCACTTCAGAGATGTGAGATCAGTTAAGGCAACTGCTCTCATAAAATCTCAGTCCCAATGATTATCAGCATGTCACAGGTGGGCACCAAAATATTGAGAGTACACTTCATTACACTTCTGTCTTAAGTGTTTTCTAACATTTGCTGGGAAAGAGGTTGAAACTTTGCTCCACTTCAGCAAAGTATTTCTTGTGGTAACATTTCTTGTGGTGATACTCAACTGTGGTAAGAATATCCTAGTCTGCCTACTGATTCTTCCCAGACTTGTACTTCCTTGCTCCTTAATACTTTGTGGTCAGATGGAGAACTCTCATTCTGAGTGAGTTGAGCTGAGGGTAAATGAATATTCTGGATGTTGGGATATGGGTCCTTGCTACTCTCTTGTAATCAGTGTGGGCAGCAGTGATCAGGGAGAGATGGAGGGATGCATGTATTCTCCAGGCTCCTGACAGTGGCTGGACTCATACACCAGCCTCTCCTTTTCTTTCACATGCTTCATTCTTTGCTTTCTGATAGCAATGTGTATCGACTCTGTGGAACCACTGCAGAGAGCTGTAAATGATGCATTTAATGAAAAAATCCTTGCCTTGTGCTCTGAGAGAAAATGCAGACGGTGTCTTGCAATTGCTGCTGAGCGGTGATGAGGCTTGTAAGATGACAGTCAGCTGCTTCACCAGCAAGACCAGTGTACCAAGTGGAAATGCCTCAATATTGTATGATGAAGAAAATATTAACTGATATTTCAATCATATATTCATTACCTATGATTTCCCCTATCACTGTACTACTCATCCTATACTCTTAAAGACTGGTTCCTCTCTTGTCAGAATGTGCCAAATCCTGAAAAGATGCATGGAAGGATTTGGAAAGATTACTTTGGGAGGAGAAATTATAACACAATTTTGATTTTTCTATGGAGCTTTGCATCATTGACCATACTTTTATTTTATCATGGAATTTCAGGTTCTCAAAAAGATTGCTTTACTTCAAGGCCCCACTACCACACACAGATTTCAATAACAAACAAAACAAACAGGACAACATCTTTTGCAGCAAGACAAACTGAGTGATGAAGTCCAACTGAAACAGACCCCTTCCAGGGAGAGAAGAGCCACATGGCAGATACTGGCCATAATGAGACCAAATTATTCCCAGCGCTCCCGGGTTCCTGTGCTGTCATTCACACCAATAACAAAAAGGTTCTGTCACTTGACTGCACATTCTTCAGGGTGACCACACAGGATGCCCTGGATTGCCAAGCATGCCTTTTCTACTGCAGGCTGATTATTGTCCACCAGCTGGTGTGTTATGAGGTGCCCCTCACTGAGCAGTCTGGAAACCACAGAGACAGTGCACAGCCAGTGACAGCCACAGGCTCAGCAGCCCATGACTCTTCCAGTTTGCTTTGCTCCGTGTCCTGCTGAACTTGAGTTCCAAGGGCTCAGGAGAAGAAGGCTCAATGACAACAGCTAGCAGGTGCATTTGTCTGCCCCTGCACCAGACCCTGGCAGCTTGTCTTCTTTCCCCTGCCTAGCAAATGCATCAGACCACACATGGGCACATTAGCCAGGACCCTGTCATGCCTAGGGACAGGCGCTTCTGTGATGTTCTCGTTTTTTCAACACTTCCTTTACAAACTCCAGCCCAGCATTGGTTTTGGTTTTCTTTTTTGGTGGTGTTGTTTTGTTTTGTCTCTTATTTGTCACTGTTATTCTCTCTGGGAATTAAAGCTGTCTTGAGTATTTGAAGTCACTGGAGTAAAGCCTGGGAGGGATATTTGGTTGTTCTCTAGTTTGGGCAGATTCTAACTCCTAGATCAAACTTTGAAGGAAAGACAAAATATTATCTTAATGATATTTAAAGATCTAGTGCATTCTTATGGGAAAAAATAAAAGTCAGCCATGGAGTAGCTCCTGTTTAAATAGAATAGATGGTAGACAGGCTTGCCATTGTGTAGTGTGTGGTTTAGAAGTGGCACTCATTGTTTTCCATTTATGTCTACTTCTGACAGTTTTCCTGGATTCTAGAGTGCCATGATGAATCTTCAGTCACCTTGGAGCACTGAAGTATGAGAGGACCTCATTAAAATTGTGTTAAACTCTACAGGCTCAGCCCTATCAATAGTGGCATGGAGATGGGGTTCTACCCCTCCCTGCTGAACTATTGGTTACTGGCAGGTTCTGGGGCAGTCGGAGTATTTTCTTCACTTACATATGCACTGATAAACTCATGGAATTCAAATGGATGGTTCCACAGTCACAAAGATGACTTTGGTTAAAATCAGCAGATCACAGAACAAAGCAAAAAGATGGGTATATATGAAAGTGATTTTTAAGGAAGGGGAGGTTAACGGGGTAGAATGGAGTTAAAGGGAGATGGGAGGTGGGAGTAATCAGAATGCATTATATATGTGCATCAAATTGTCAAAGAAACGTTTAGTTCATGAAAAAGAGAACAGAAGCCTAAAATAAAATCACTGTGCTGTGTACACAATTGTAGAAAGGTTTATCTGGAGCACTCCACACAGGTCTACAGACACACCACCTGAAAAGTACTGACCTTGGAAACTAAACAGCACACACACACACACACACACACACACACACACACACACACACACACACACACACACACACGGGCATGTGTACACATGTACTGAGTGTATCATGACATGGGAACACCTGTCTATTACAGAGGACTTTGTAGAACAGCATCTCTCCCTTCTCCTTTATGTGGGTTCTGGAGCTCAAACTAAGTCAACAGGCTCCCATGATAAGCACCTTTACCTGCGAATCATCTAGTTGCTTTCCCCAGGCAAATGGTATCTCTTTTGGAGCATTCTATTTATTTCATACCAAAACCTACTAGACAAATCATAACAAGAAGCATTGACACTTTGCCCTAATTTATTTATTCCCTGAAACCATATAAAGATGGTTTGGAAAATCACACTCTAAACCCATAGATTTCCTTTCCTTTCTTTCCTTTTCTTTTCTTTTCTTTTCCTTCCTTCCTTCCTTCCTTCCTTCCTTCCTTCCCCTTTCTTCCTTTTAAGGTAAAACCTTTTTTGACCCTTCTCTGTGAGACTTTGCTGGTTTTGCAGGTAAGAAATGTAGCCTTTGTGGCCCATCTGCCATTGTTTCCCTAACCAGGTCCCTATGGTCACAGTCTCTTCCTGCCTTCCAAAACATTTGTTCTTCTGCACACACAGTGCTTCTGTAGGGCAGGAAAAATCAAAAGCTTGCCCCCCAGCCATCACATTCTAACTTCCTCACAGGAAATCATACAAAACCCAGTGCAAGCCATTGCCAGCTGTGGCCTCTAGCACGATGTGTCACTGAATTTGTCCAGGTGTTCCCTAGTCCCACTGAAACACTTTGAATAAACTGTTGCTTGAAGACTCTACCCTATTGAATCTTTTTAGTCTGAAGTCATGGTAGATGAATAGTAGATAGATACAAACACAAACTAGTTATTTCTCCTAATTACAACAACAAAAGTAAACATGCTTGGAATCTAAATTTGTTAAGCCTAATAAAATGTCCTCTTTGACATCTCTAATTTTTATTTTCTTTAATTTTAAATTTATTATTTGTTTATATATATACATATATATACATATATATATATATATATATATATATATTATAGTGTGTGTGTGTGTGTGTGTGTGTGTGTGTGTGTGTGTGTGTGTGTGTGTCTTCTGATCCACTACAAAGGTGGGATCAGAAGACATCTTTCTGGAGTTCTTTCTCTCTTTTCATAGCATGGGAGTGTGGGTCCTGGGTTCTAATTCGGGTCTTGAGGTTTGAGGATAAATATCCTATACTGGTTACTTTTTGTCACCTTGTCACAAAGCTAGATGTAACTGAGAGAGGGAAACCTTAGGTGAGGAATTGCCTCCATCAGAGAGGCTTGTAAGTAATCCTTTGGAACATCATCTTAATGAAGAATGTGGGATGATATTGAGAGTATAAGAAACAAAACTAAGCAAGAAAGGGAAGCAAGTCAGTAATGATCTCTGTTTCAATGATTGGCTCCCAGGCTCCTACCTGGGATTCCTTCCTAGACTTCTCCAGATGATAGATTGTGGCAAATAAACCCTTTACTTCACAAGCTAATTGGTTATAATGTTGGTCATGGCTATTCTTGGTTGTCAGCTTGACTACATCTGTAATTAAATAAAACCAAATCATATGAGTGCACCCATGAGGGATATTTCTTTTCTTAATTAAATCACTCCAAGTAGGAAGACCCAGTTTTAATCCATATCTTTGGTGGTGGGAAGATCACCTTTAACCTTGACCACACCTTTTGCTGGCAGCCTAAGTAAAGGACATGGAAGGAAGCTTTCACTCTTTGCTTGCTTGCAAGTCCATTCCTTCATTGGCATTACAGCCTACTTCGTTGGGATTCTGGTATATATTGAAGACCAGCTGAGACATCCAGCCTCAGATACTGAACAACAATTGGATTCTTAGACCTTCTATTGGTACACAGCCATTGGTGGATTAGATGGACCACAGCCTGTAAGCCAATATACATATATATGTATGTATATATACATATACATACATGTATATGTATATATATACATATATATTCTAATGAATATTGTATTAGAATATACATATATGTAAAGTGGAAAATTAGAGTATATATCATGTATGCGATATATTTATTTTCATTCTATAAGTTCTAGAAAACTCTGACTAATACAGTGTTCATCATGAAAAATTATGAATGAAACTAAGACACATTCCTACTCAATGCTACCATGCCAGTCCTCTTTGGTTTCTTCCTAAGTTAATGGCAGTCATCTATATTGTATATAAACTAGATGTAAGGGAGTGCTGAGAAATATAGACTTTCTGCTACTGCCAAGCTTACTAGCACCAAGAATTTTCCTACAAATTTTGTAATCAGTGTTTGAAATATCAAGGACAATACGTTTTGTTGCTTGCCTCATTCTCCTTCTTCACGTATGGCTCTAAGAACTTCGGCTTGAGGAGAGGGGTAAGAAGGGAGATGGGAGAAAGTGAATCCCCAGCCTTATGCATATCAGACAGCAATCTATCACTAAGCCACAACCCAGACTCTACAACCCAGAACTTCAAATATCAGTTTATCCACAATTCAAAACTGCAGAATGAAGGTTTCTAAATCACAAATGTTTGGTACTTCTAAGAATTTGATAATCCTGATAATTTTGAGATGCGCATAAATGATATTTTAAAAGATAGCACCAAGAATTAACTTCTTTGTAGAATTGTTTTGATGTCAGCAAACAATTGGGTACTTTGAAAAATAAAATACTGATATGTCCACATATACACAGAGTTTTTGCACACTCAGAAACTAGGAAGTTGTTCTATGGTTTTTTTACTATTCCTGTCTTGCACTCTGAGTGAAGTGGGGCTTGGTTTTATCAACTAAGTTGACACTAACTAGTGAAAACAACAGAGTGATTGGGAGAAGGGTAAACAGCCAGGTACCTCTAAAAGAACTCGAAGCCAGGGTACCAAGGTCTTGTGAACCCACTCCATCTTATGAACTTACTACCTTTTCTCATTATGGGAGATGAAGCTTCACTTCTTTTACCATTCATTTCTCACCCTCGTCCCTCTCAGGCTCTTCAAACAGTTCCTGGAAAGATTTCATGATTACTTTATTTCCTTCAACTCTGTGCTGTCTATTTGTTTTCCTCTCTAATTGAGCAAATCAGTTGGATTTGTCACATGCTGGCCTCTTTCGACATTAACATTGCAATATATATTCTTCTTTTATTTTTGGTTTGACTTATCATATCCATGCTTTACATATTTAATTTTTATACAAATGGAGTGCTTAGAAAGCATTTAGACTTATTCTCTCCCACATGGGTGCTCTCCGTCTTGCTTAAGTAGTATGTCCTTTCTCTACAGTCTGTCTTTTAAATAGGATTTCTGCCTATATTTTTAATTTCAAAATATTTCAAAACAGATCTATTTTCCAAAAAAAAGAGGTCAGTCACTTAACACAGACTCTTGATGAAATCAGAAGTAAGCATGAGCTGCCTGAGGCTGCTGCTGGTGGAACAAGATATACTGTCTTATAGTTAGCTTCCTAAATCAGCACTGTATGGTAAAATAACTAAAATGTTAGTGTGTTAAATACATAAATAGTACAGTAACATACTTTATTATCTTTAATAAAGTAACAATCATTATTATCTTTATGAAGTATCAGAAACTGTATAATAATAGGTGTGTTACACAATTGTCAGTGTATACATTGCTTCCCAAAGTATCATGACAGATGCATGTGATAGCACCAGCAGCCAAGAAGTCACTTTTCCAGCTTTATCATAATCTATCATACACCTACCTGGTCTCTCATTGATCAAACAACCCTGTGTGGCCCATGACTAAAGATATAGTACCAACAACACTTATTGTCTGGTAGGTGGCTTGTATCTAAGCTTAGTCAATTTCTGAGTTGTAACATAATGACTAAGCCAGCTGTGTCTGTGTCCATAGCACACACTGTTCCTATTTCACTAGCATGGATGCTATATGGAATAGACATGCTATAGATGCTAAGAATACAATTTTACATTTAGATGCACAGTTAATGAAGAGACTTGTTTTCTGCTCTGACAGTTTTCACAGATCCCTGTGGAGCCAGGTAGGTAAAGAAATTATGATTTCCAGGGAATCTTGGGCACAATGGTGGGAGCTACAAGCCCTTTGTTGGTAGAGAATCACCAAAACTTCCCAACAGAAGAGGGCTGTCAAGTCAAAAGAGAAGGCAACAACACTACCAAACAAAACGAGGAGGACATAGCAGGGGGTTCTAAGCAGAAAAAAAAAAAAAAACAGCAAACTAAACTGGCATGCTGTAAGCTGAGAGAGAACAGAGCAGATGTGACTCTCTGAACTCATGTATGCTGCTTCCTTAACACAGTTATGTCTGCTATGCAGGCAGCTTATCAGCACCAATAGCTTCTACTTGTAGACAATTTCTTCTCTGTCCAGCTGCTTATGTTATCTCATTTCATTCCAACAACTTTACAATGAAGGTGTGCCATTTTACAGATGGAGAAACTGATGCTTAAATAATTTTCTATGCACTCAGTCTTTATCAACTACTGAATAGTGGCAACATGAGAACTGAGTCCAGTGTATTTGCATCCACACTCTGTATTTCTACTAGTCACTAATTTCTCCTAAAGATTTCATGCTATAGGAGTTGAGAAACCAACATACAATTTATATAGGGGAGGGACTTGATCATGTTTGCTTTGCAGAGGAGGAGCATGGCTCAAAGCTACTTTAATGATTCAAAAAGTAGATAGTGAGGACATTCAGTGGAATATCGAGCTAGAAAAGAGGGTCACTTCCAGAAGTAAGTTGCAGTATATGATGAGTACAAGCTATCTCTGGGACTGGAAGGGAGCATTTGAAGAATGCTGCCAGGATTCTTATGTACATCTTGAAAAGCAGTTATGCTGTCTTTTGATTCAGTGGGTGCAAGGAGACAAATGGTGTGATGATTGGTTGTTGCTACTGTTGATGGTGGTAGTGGTGGTGGTGGTGGCAGTTGGATTTCTACTTTGCAAGATTGGTTATGGAGCAAGCTAAAGAGTTTGGAAAGCAATGGGTAAGGTGCAAGAACATGATGTGTTCAGAGATAGACATTTTAAAAATGAGACCTAGTATATGTTCAAAGCCATGGGGATATTAGGAGGCTGATCAGAGAACATGTGAAGTAAGAAAGACAAAAGTTCAGAATGATGTACCAGCAGAAAAAGAATGATGCTACAGGATCCTAAAGGGCCACAATCACTGTGGGAAGAAATGTAAAATTTGGAGAAATAGAGGTGAGCGGTTACAAGCAGGATGGAATGGTGATGTCATCTCCTAGTATACACCACTGTAGAACAGTCCCTTTCCCTAGAGTGAGCTTAATTCAGTAGGTTGCTTCTCTATAACACAGCAAAAGGGAGGGAAGTCAGGATATAAAAAGACTGCCACTTCAATCCTGCACACTCTCTCAATCTCCCTTGAATCACTAGCTCTAGGGAAGCCAGCTGTCATGCAGTGAGATGGTCTTGCAAAAACAGAAGCCAGCTGCCACATTGGGTAGCCTGTGGAGAGGCCATGTGGTGAGCTACAAGGGTTGCCAGCAACAGTGGTAAGAGCGTGGAAACATACTCCCCAGCTGAGTGTGGCAAAGACTGCAGCCCTGCCAAGAGCTCAACACACCTCATAAGCTTGACCCAGAACCACCGGTAAGCCATTTCTTAATCCTCCATTCACAAAAACTGGGAGACAACAAAGTGTTTGCTGTGTTTAAGCCACAAGGTTTGGGAACAACTTGTATACTGCAACAGGTAACCTGTCTGGATACACAGCCCCTAAGAGTAAGACAGAACTGAACTTCTCTTTACAGTCACAATTTATACATATTCTTGTCATGTTTGAGGGCTCGCTAATGGTGCTGGTAATATACTGTCTACACATAGACAGGCAGGTATGCACTGAACTCAGGAGGAGGGAGTTGGCTTGATCATAGGCTCTAATGTCAGCACTTAGTGTCCACTTGCTGTTTCCTCCTATCACCTGAGTGACCAACCATTAGCATGTTTCATTTCCAGCTGTGGAATTCTTGCTGTATAAAGGACAGTAAGAGATGCATCTCTATGGCTTTTGGGAGGATTGCATGTTATCCTTTTAGTCAGTTCATATAGCACTGTGAGCCCACCATAAGCATTGACTACTAGTATTACCACTGGGTGTGAAGTGGCCCTATAAGAGGAGAAAGATACACAGCACCCTAGATTCTCACATCCAATTGATTATCATCTTAAATTTCAATTCTATCGCTTGCCTCTCGAGTCCCTAACTCGGTATATTTACCTCCCTTTGCTCATTATCATATAAACTCTAAGCTAGATGTCATTTATACTTTTTTAAGGATTACTAAGACCCTAATCCCAACTCCCAAATGTCACCAACCCATCTCTAATGCTGAACCAATCCCTACTTACAGGTGTAATGAAACCACACATGAATATGGGAATCCCATCTGCACATAACACAATGCCTTATTCTCTTTTCTGGGCTTGTCTGCTGGAAGCTTGCTTGACTACTTCCCTGTCTGAACTGTGTGTTAAGAATACATACAGGCATGGCTGGGACCTCAGGTGGCAGGACTGTGGTTCCAAGGCACAGTGGGTGATGAGCAGCAGGTGGATAGGAAACAGAGAATTGTAGACCTGACTCATATTGAAAGTTTTATTGGGGAGGAGGTAAGAAAATAAGGGAAGGAAAGAAAGAAGAGATAAAGAGAAATAGAGGGGCAGAGAGAGAGAGGTGGGGGAGAGAGAGACTGAATAGACAGAGTCTGTCTTCCTCCTCAGGGAGATGGCAGATAAGGAAAGAGAGTGGGTGGAGTTTTCCTCTTAAATGGCCAGGGTAGTCTGTCATGCATAGAGGGGTGGCAAATCTCCAAGGGACTGGGACAGATTTGCCTGGATTACAACACTATCTTAGGGTACAAAGGTGTCCTCCAGAGCTTCTACTGAGAGTCTGAATACATGCAAGCACACAGGTGTACACACAATGAACAGCTAACTGTGTAGAAGACAGGTGCACACACAGAGAACATCCAACTATGTAGAAGCCAGGTGTATACACAGTGAACACCCAACTGTGTAGTAGACAGGTGCACACACTGTGAACAGCCAACTGTGTAGTAGACAGGTGCACACACAGTGAACACCCAACTGTGTAGAAGCCAGGTGTACACACTGTGAATAGCCAACTGTGTAGAAGCCAGGCACCTATTGTTGGCACTGCATATATGTTCCCCATCCTCTTCTTCAGCTGTTCTTCCTCTGTGGCTTGAGTCTAAGTCACATGATTACACAAAGTTATACCTTTCCTATTTTCCTCTATGTATATATGCCATGCTCATTATGGAACAGGAGCTCTCTTCATACCTGTGTGGTTGACAGTCTGGCCATTTTCTGTGATGCCTCTTGACTTTGTATTTTTTATTTTTATAAAGTTTATTGTTTGAGTTTTGGGATTTTTTGTTTGTTTGTTTGATTGATTTTGTTTATACATCCCAACCAACATTTCCCTTCCCTCCTCTCTTCCCAGCATCACCCCGGCCCCACCTCCCTCCACAGGCTTCTTGCCTCCTCTTTCTTGAGGCTCCTCTCCCACTATCCTAAACTCTGCCTGTAGATGGTGCCCTTGCATCAGTAAGGGCAAATGGCACTGACTCCCCCACCTTCCCCCCCCCCCAGGTTCTGGTTTCTTCCCTAATCACTGCCTTCTCTGGGTAAAGAGTCCATTTCACTCTCTTGTCTTCCATACCTGAAAAACATTCACTGACAGTACGTTTACTGGAAATATTTCTTAAATCCCATCTGTTTGTCACTGGACTCTGATAAAATTAGATCATCTCTAAGTCTGATGTGGGAAACTCACAGCAGGCATGTTAAGAGATGAAGGTGTAATGATAAAGGTGCACGATTGGATATATTCAGATAGATGCTCAGTAGAGTCTGGCGTTTGCTACACAGGAGTGAGGGAAGAAGTTTAGCACTTTACATCCACATCCCTGCTAGCAATCCATCACACACAAATGTCTTTTGCTCCTGGTGTGAAAATTCCTGGAATGTAGCCTCACTTCATCTCCTGGGTGGGTGTACATAGTTCAATATCCCATAAAGGTCGTTTTCTCTTCCCAAAATATCATTATCTCACCCCCAAAAGGTTTGACTTTGTCAGTGCTCACTCTTTTATTTCTGGAAAGAAAGAGAATGTTCAATCCTAGACATGCTGCCTGAAGCAACAAATCTCTTCTAAAAACCCTATCCCATTTCCTCCTATCAGATCCCCCAAATAAGCTGACTTTTCCAATTGACCCGTACTCAAATCACACTTCTTGTTGGAAAGGGTTTGACTTACTGGGAACAACTGCCCTCAGAAGAGTCTCACATGAGGCAAAAAATCTGTTGTTAGAGAGCTATCTTGTTCTGTGAAGGGGACATAATCGTTGATGACACAGTGCTGTCTTCCACTTGTGCAAGTTTAGATTTCCTTTAATTCCCTATTTATTCTATGAATTATCATCTGAATTACATCAAAGGAGCAACTAACCATCCAGACATCAGGCCTGCAATAATCCCCAACCATTCTCTTCCTTGTTCTTCCTTTCCCTTACATTTCTCTCCCATTCCCAGGTTGACCACATTTGGCTGTCTCTTCTCCCCTTCCAAGTTCCCATGGCAGTATGCTATATAGCCATTTCCCAACCTCTCCTTTCAACACAGGAGAGTCCTGTAGAGCTCTGACCCCACCAGCTTATTAGAGGGCTACCCTCCACATTAATGCTTTCCTAATGTCTGAGAGTCCCTTGGTAACAAAGATAACAGCTGCAACTTCTTCCTGGCATGCATTGCACAAATAGCTCTGTTTGAGCTTCTGGCTATCCAGGGAAGTAATAAGATGTCAGATTTATAGGCAAGAACCTGTAAGCAAACAAAAGGTTTCCAAAGATCTATTTAAAATACAGAAAGAAGAATGAATTCTTGACCGCACCATGAATAAAACTTTACCCTATTCCTATAAGCAAAAAGAAGATATCCCTGTCTAACCTCCCCAGCTGAATGCTTCTCTGTATGTTGCCCTCATATGAAAACATCCCCCATCTCCTTCCCCTCTCCCCTCAGTGTGTTCCACACTCACAGGCCTCTAACTCCTAGAAGAACTAGAATTAGGCTATTCACTTCTATAAAGTTGCTATAAGTCATGAATCTTTATAGAGAAAATGTCTTGACTTATTGACTAGACTGGAGAATTAACTATTTGAACATCTCTAAGATCATTTCTATTTTAAATTTCTAAGGGTTTTCCTTAATTAACATCAACAAAAAGATATTTCAGCAATAATTTTCTGCCCTCTTCCTTGAGAAGGGAGATATCAGGATACATGGAAATCCATCTATATTCACAAGACTTCTCCAAATAAAAGTAAGTTATCTTGAACATAGGATTACTATCTTCTAGGCAATTGTCATGAGTTATCCACTATAAACTTCATAGGATGCCTACAAAGTATTATATCCACTTTACAGACAGTGCAATGCATGCACATAGTTAAATAAATTACTCCAAGTCATCGGTGAGTAGTAGAGCTTGAGACAACTGGGCTCCAACAGATTTACTCTCTAGAGAATATGCAAATAGGAGCCATTTCTTTTCCAGTGTTGTATAGCACGAACCCTCTAATTTAGATAATCTACAACTTCACTTCTAATAGGCTATCAATAAGCATATTTAGAGCTGTTCCCTGCAATTATTTGTGGTATAAGAAGTCAAAATAATGTGAGAATAACAAATAAGTTTTATTTTACAAAGGGCTTATGAATTGAGTTCCCTTCATCCGAAAAACCTCTCTACATGAAATTAGCCATCCTATTTCATATTTTATTTTTAGGCCACTTTATGGTCTCTTACCATCCAGTGTAGTTGAATATCAAACAATAATTACCATCCTGTCTCCATGTGAGGACTTCCTCACATGGCAAAGGCTCCTGTTCAAAAATTAATTTATAGACCAGGCTAATTAGAAAATAGTGTTTTTAAATAGCATGCACCTTACTTGGGTTTGAAATAATTTGTTATGAATAAGGGGGTGATCATTGCTTGTGTGTCATGCTGAATATATTTCAAAGTTTTCCTACCACTTGCTTTATTCTTTGATGAAGCATCAAGCTAAAATAATAAGCCATAACCACGTAAGAGTAAAATGCAGAGATTTTCAATTACTGACAACTTACATTTTTACATGAAGATGGAGCATTTAATATTGCCATTATTCTCCTTGTTGAATTATTAATCATTTCACATGATATGTGTAGTACAAATAACAATAATAAAAGTAGAAGAGAAATTATGTAAGTGCAAATTTTAAAAGATATGCCTCTTGAAAATGAACTTTGGAAATGACAGTTTAAACTTGATTAATTAATTTCAATGAAGCACCAATTGGGTGGCTCAAACAAAGCCATTAATATACATTGGAATTTTCATGGCTTGCTACTGTTCTCAGCCCTTGTGAAGTCAGCATGACACTAGTTGTACTGTCCGAGGTCACATACAGTCAGTTTAATTAAAATTGTTGGTCTCCTTGTTGTTCACAGGAGGACCTAATCAAAGAGCAAAAACTCGACTTGCACTTCGTTAAAACTGTCATATTTATTAGTCCAATACAAGGGATTTCAGAGAAAACACATTTCTATAGTTGACTCTTAGGACATCACACAACCAAATTTTGTGTAGCTTGGAGTTTAGTGTCCTAACATATACCAATACACCCAAAAGTAAGAATACTGGTTATCTTCCTGCATTAATTTTCTGTTGCTGCTATAACAAATGAATACTAATTAGCTGCTTACAAATGGCACAAATATATCATCTATTTCTTTCTTTTTTAATTTAAACTAGAATAAAAGCTTGTTTTACATACCATTCCCATTTCCTTCTCCCTCCCCTCATCCCCTGCCACCTACCAATCCTCTACCCTATCCCCTTTCTGCTCCCCAGGGAGAGTGAGGCCGTCCATGGGGATCTTCAAAGTCTGTCATATCATTTGGAGCAGGGACTAGGCCCTCTAGGCTGAGAATGTATCACTTTCTGTGGAATGGGGGCTGATTTCCAAAATATATAAAGAACTCAAGAAGCTAGTCACCAAAACACCAAATAATCCAATTTAAAAGTGGGGTATAGAACTAAATGGAGAATTCTCAATAGAGAAATCTAAAATGGCTGAAATACACTTAAGAAAGTGCTCAACATCCTTGACCATCCAGGAAATGCAAATCAAAACAACTCTGAGATACCATCTTGATCCTGTGAGAACAGCTAAAATAAAAAACACCAAAGACAGTTTATGCTGGAGAGGATGTGGAGAAGGGGGGAACACTCCTCCATTGCTGGTGGGAGTGCAAACTCATACAGCCACTTTGGAAATCAGTATGGTGGTTCCTCAGGAAAATGGGAATCAGTCTACTATAAGATCCAGCAATTCCACTCTTAGGCATATACCCAAAAGATGCACATTCATACAAGGACATCTGTTCAACCATGCTCATAGCAGCATTATTTGTAATAGCCAAAACCTGGAAGCAACCTAGATGCCCCTCAACTGTAGAATGGATAGAGAAAATGTGGTACATTTACACAATGGAGTACTTCTCAGCAGAAAAAGACAATGGCATCTTGAAATTCACAGGCAAATGGATGGAACTATAAGAAACCATCCTGAGTGAGGTAACCCAATCACAAAAAGACAACCATGGTATGTACTCACTCATATATGGGTTTTAGAAATAGGATTATCAGCCTACAATCCATACCACAAGAGAAACTAGGAAACAAGGAATACCCTAAGAGAGACATACATGGTCCCCTGGAGAAGGGGAAAGGGACAAGATCTCCTGAGCTAATGGGAGCATGGTGGAGGGGAGAGGGAGCTAGGAGAAAGAGAAGGGGAGAAGAGGAGGGGAGAGGAGGACAGGAGGGAGCAGAAGATTGAGTTGGGTGAAGAATAGAGGAGAGCATAATAGTGGGAAACATTTTAGGTTTAAATAGAAATCTGGCACTAGGGAAATGTCCAGAGATCTACAAGGAGACACTAACAATCTAAACAATAGTGGAAAGGCTACCTTAAATGCCCTTCCCAGATAATGAGATTGATGACTACCTTATATGCCATCCTAGAGCTTTCATCCAGAAGCTGATGGAAGCCGAAGCAGACACCCACAGCTAAACATTGAGCTGAACTACTGGTATCCAGTTGCAGAGAAGGAGGAGTGATTAACAAGGGCGTCAAGACCAGGCTGGAGAGACCCACAGAAATAGTTGACCTGTATAAGGGGGAGTTCATGGACCCCAGACTGATAGCTGGGAAACTAGCAATGGACTGATTCAGATCCCCTGAACATGGGTGTCTGTTAGTAGGCCTGGGAAATCTATGGGGCCTCTGGTAGTGGATCAGTATTTATCCCTAGTATACAAATGGACTTTGGCACAAATATATCATTTTACAATTCTGGAGGCCAAGGCACATTATTCTAGTGACTTTTCATTTGGGACTAAATCAAGGGAGAGTTTCCTTGTCTTTTCTAGTTTTTATAGGCCACTGCCAATTTCTTAGAGCCTTCAAAGCTAGCATGGGCTGACAGGGACCCCATACCATCCACCCTGATTCTAACATTGACTTTATCTCACTTTTTAAGGCCTATGTAATTGTTCTGCAGTCATGTTGTGGAATAGAATTATCTTCCTCTGTGTGTGTGTGTGTGTGTGTGTGTGTGTGTGTGTGTGTGTGTGTGTGTGTGTGTCTGTGTGTGTCTGTGTGTGTGTGTGTTTTAATTTGTGTTCATGTGTGTTTTATATGCAGAGATCAGACAATAAGCTTGGATATTGTTCCTTACCTTCCACCTTATTTGGAACAGATCATCTTGTTGGCAAGGTACTTACAGACTAGCTGGCCTGTGAGCTTCTGAAGATTCTCTGTCTTTGCCTTCCATCTCCCTGAAGGAATACTGGAATTATGAATATGTTCTTCTATGTCTGGCTTTAATGTGTTTTGAGAATCCTAACCCTATGTTTTAATGTGTGCATTTTCATGCATTTTACTCACTAGCCATTTCCCTAGTCTTTTACCATCTAATTTAATATAGATGTTTCTCCTGGAGATTGGGATGTAGATGTCCTTAAGAACCATTTTTGTGGTTGCCGCATGTTTTAAATAACTAAAGACAACTCTTGAAAACATGCTGGGTGATTCACATGAGATGCCCCTTAGACCTCAGAACAGGGAGGTTGCAACCACTGTGTTTTCCAGTGATGCCATCAGCTCCAGCAAACTACCTTCATCCTCCAGACCTCCAGACATTTCTACAATCAAAATCATCTTCAACTCCAGGTGTGCCCCCTTTCCCAATACCTACTAATATGGAACTGGGGAGAATAGTCGCAGTTTGTCTACCAAAGTCCATCACCTACCAGCAGAAATATTTTGCAATTCTTCATTTCCTTGATTCTCCATACCAGTTGTTCTTAATTCCATTCAGGAAATAGTTGCCTGGGATCAAACAAATAACTGGCATTGTGTCAAGTGCTGAAGCACACTGTGTGTGTGTGTGTGTGTGTGTGTGTGTGTGTGTGTGTGTGTGTGTGTGTCCATTTTGGAGGCAATGGGAGCAGGAGAGACAGGTAGTAACATCACTCTAGTGAAATGTCAGCACACAAACTATGATTCCTGGCCATCTATGTTTCCTTTTATGGGTCCTGGCCATACTCAAACCTTACTTCAACAGTTCTCTTAATTGGGCCCCATTCCCTCTGTCTCCCACTTCCAAAATGTTCTCTCATATGTGAACAGAGCTGAAATTGCCTCAGCCAGGCATCTGTAAAACAGCATAGCTATGGGAACAGTAGGTTCTTTGCTTTGTGCTGTACCTGAGGCTCTCTGGGATCTATTTCCCCATTTGCTTTGCTTCCATCCAACGTCATCATATTCAATGTGGCTAAATGTGGCCACAGTGGTCCTCATCTCTCCCTGGAGCTTTCCACTATAAACCCCTGTTCCCATATTCAAATGATGTCCTTTCTTCAGAAAGGAGACCAGCAATCACCCCTCCTGTGGAAAATCCTTCTATCCCATCTACACTGAAAAGAATAGTTCTCTGCTCAGAGGGCTTCCACAGAGCACTTCTTTTCTTTTTAATAGGAACTATCTGCTTCTGCCTTAGATCTTTTACTTTACTAAGTATCAAGGCTGTCTCACAGATTACAAACTCCTTGAGAGCAGTCACTGCCTTTATTTCTCTTTGAAATCGCTACCATAACTAGCACGGCACCTTGCCCACAGCAAGGATACTGGCTCTAGTCTGTCAGACAGAATTCAGTAGATCTGCAGTGTCAACTTCCAGATTCCTGTCACAAGTGCTGTGTTTCTGCAGTGCACTCTCCTTGGAAGGGCAGTGGGAGGTGTATTTTTCCTCTGTTTTACTCACAAACACAGGACACCCAGACAGGAATTGACAGACATCAACAGAGAGGGAATCATTGTCTTTACCTGAAAAAGACTGAGTTACTAGTTAACTTACCAACTCAAAGTACAGCACAGACATGCAATACAAACATGAAAGCCAGTTCCACAAAACTACAAATGGCCTTAGCAAAATTTGTCCAGAAACATCACTGAATTATACATTTCTGCTCCAGAAAACAAATTCTTATGGATTTATAGGAATTCCTAATTCTATGAGGGATGCTACCAAAACAACTGTCCAGCAATGAATATTTATGGAAAAGAAGAGCTATGAAACCACAAAAGTGATTTTAGTGTGCCATTGTTACCAATTCTACTAAATTATTTCCATTGTCAACCCAAAAATATCTTGAATAGACAATACAGAATAATCTAGAGCACAAAATTGCATTAGGAGGGTATTAGCTGACTCAGGAAACTAATTATAATGAGGTATTGAGCTGCTTATTTTTCATCTCATTCTTAAAACCATAAACCACACCATGCAGGCAGTGGCTGCCAATCAGGATACATGTGGGAAGGCGAAAATAGCCTTGAACAAGGGTCAGTGGCTGTGGCTGTCATTAACTTGCTAACCTTGGGACTCTTAATAAAGATCATCTCACGTGAGAAAGCAGATGCCTTCCTTGGGGTATATAGCCTTAGTTGTGGCTGAAGCTAAGGAAATTCAGAAACCACAGAAAGAGTGCATACACACAAGCATGCTCATGCACACCCGTGTGCATGTGGGTTCATATGTGTGTATGCTTGAGTTCATGTGTGTGTATGCATGTGTGAGTTTGTATGTGTGTATGTGCTTGTGCATCTGTGTGTTTCTATGCTCTCAACTACCCTTCCCAGACTGATAACTTTGTACTTAAGGGGCCAGTTTCACATTTAATCAGATGATTATAATTTAAGCCAGTGTTACCCATCCATGTCTTAAGTAACAGTGGCTAACATGAAAATTATCAAACTGCTTTTCTCACTCCTAAAATTTATAACCTGATGTCAAAGCCATACAACCAATATACTTATTTCTGAATCTTTTGTAGAAAACAATAATATTATCATACCGCCATTTTGAATAAAGCTTTAAAATAAAGCTATTTTATTTTATTATAGTCCAATAAAGCCCAAGAAGCACACTTTTAAAAGAGTACCTCTTGCTACCAACTGCTCAGTCCAGGCATGCAAAAATGATTAAGAGTGTGTTCCTGAATCCAGACTGCTTTTGATTACTGACAGAGATAACACTTTGTGTTCTAATTATTTCTTTACACATCTGAAGGAGCCTAGGGAGAACAAAGGAGGGCGTTATATTTCTTCTGCAAAAATAATCACGTTTTCCTGATGGAGCCAAGGAAGGGTGGGCCAAAAGTGGCATCAAAGATGGTGTCACTGGGTAGGTGACTTTCTCCTTGGAATATATGACCTGCTCAGTCTCCCACCTGAAGTAATCTCTGAATGTAACTCTATCCCTGTGTGACTGAGATTTCTCCTCAATTAAATATAATCACATTGCTAGATTCACTGGGTTACCAAGAAAATGGGCAATCTGCAGTTAACAGAGTGCTTAATAAATGGGATATTATGATTTCATTTTACTGAAACACTAATTGGTTTGCTCCAGAGATGAGGGAGCCTCAGTTTTTCCCACCAATGGCAGTGTCCTACCCTGACTCTGGCTATTGTCCCCAACTCTACCCACAGATACTCTTGAAGAAATATGGAAAACATGCAGCTGATAACACTTTATAGTCTCTAAAATCATGTTAATATATTCATATAACTATTCATGCCAACATCTGAAGACTTGTCTGTGGACGGTTACTTCCAAGTCCTGAGAATTCTCCATGTCAAAGAATGAACCAACAGAACATTGTAAGGAGGCATCCCAATGAGTAAAATCTCAAGTATTCAGTGTAGAGATAGAATAGTAATATACTTTTTGAAATAAGGGTTTTAAACTGCCCAATGTTTCATGGTATAAAACATGTCATATTCCAATTGTTTAAATTGATTTAGCTATGAATTTTTATAGGAAATATCAGAATTAATATCTTACATTTTGTGGATATTCAATAACTGTTGGATTCAGAGATCTGATTTAACTTGACAATTTTTACTTCTAAAACTGAAATAATAAAATTTCTCCCTTTGTGTAGCATTTATAAATTTTGCCTAAATCTAAATATTATAGTCCATTTTAGTTCATTAAATGTAAAATGATATAAATCTAATGACTCACAGTAAAAAATAGAAAATTATGCTTGTTCTTATTTACTTATAATGAGTCAAAATCTTCAAAAGATTTTTAAAATTTTATTGTGCAACATTTTATCCGTCAATGTCTTAGAAAACAGGGATATTCTGACATGGAAGGTAAATTCACAAGAGCTAGAATTTATATATATATCCATCTATATTGGTCTGCTCTGGTTCTCTAAAGAGATTTATGTAGATGCTAAACAGATAGATAGATAGATAGATAGATAGATAGATAGAGGTTGGGATGAGATTGGCCCCCATAAATCTCTGGCATTTGAATAACTGGTCCTCAGTTGGTGGCTGTTTTGAAAGGATTGGGAAGTGTGCCCTTCTTGGAGGAGGTCTATCACTAGGGATAGGCTTAAGGTTTCAAAATATTCCCACCATCCCTTGTTTGCTGTCTGCCTACTGTTTGTGAATCACAATGTGACCTTTCATCTACTGTTTCAGTGTCGTGCCTGCTGCTGGTCTCCCTGCCTTGATGATGATGCACTCCTGTCACCTCCCCCACCTCATCAAAAAAAAAAAAAATCCAATACTTCCTTTTATTTTCCTTGGTTGTGGCATATTATCATAGGAAAAGAAAAGTAAGTAGGACAAGACAGACAAACAAGTGGGTAGAAAGATGATGATGGATGGATTAGATAGATTGATGACAAATATATGATAGATAGATGATAGATACATGGATAGATGATAGATAGACAGACAGACAGAGAGACAAACAGAAGAATTGGCAAGCCCAAAATCTGCAAAGCAAATGCCATAATTTTCAGACCATCATGCAACAACATATATTATTTGAGTAAGAACAGACGTGGCTCTGTTGAGACCTTCAACTGATTGAACAGGACCCAGCCACATGGTAGAAGGAAGTCTGCTTCACTTGGTATTCAAATTTAAATGTTAATCTCATCCCCCCAAATACTCTTACAGAAACACCCAGTCCCGTTCACGTTCGACATATTAAGCATCACACTCTTTCCTTTGGTTGAAAGTTTCCTTTGTTAGAAACTTAATCTCCAAAGTCATATTTTAATGACAATTGGAGATGGAGTCATTTGTAGCTAGGAATAGATGAAATCATGAGAATGGGGACATTATTGGCTTCATAAGAAGAGGTAAAAAGGCAAGTACACTTGTTCTTTTCTCCTGTATGTTATGCACCTTCTTTAAATACATCGAGAAAATCCTCAAAAGACACTGGCACCATGCTCTTAGATGTCCCAAGACCCAGAACCATGAAGCAAATTAACTTCTTGCTATGGCTTGCCCATGAAATGTGCCCCACAGGCTGTGTTGAGTGCTTGGCCCCAAGCTTCTGCTGCTATTTTGGGGGGCTCTGGATTCGAGTTGGAAGAAGGAGGTCACTGGGAACATGCATTGAAGGTGACACCTAGATCCTGAGACTTGCTTCTTGGCATTTGTGAAATGAACACCTTCCTCTTGCATGATGTCACTAACATGATATTCTGTCTCACTACAGGCCCAGAATCAGCCAGAGTGGCCCGAAAGGCTGAAACTTTGAGCCAAAATTCAATCTTAGTTCCTTTAAGTTGATTTCTCAGATATTTTGAGCACAGCTATACAAAAGTGACATGTCTCTTCTCCAGACATTGCTAACTTTGTTTCCTTACAGTGTTTTGGTAAACCATAAGAAAATATCTTTGGTGATGAAATTTCACCAAATTTTGGTACAGATTTATCACCAAAAACAGGTCCTTTCACAAAATTGGGAGAAATTTTCTCTGTTTGGTTTAGGAGGTAGTGTGGCCTGGTGGCAAGGGACAGCCAAGGGGCTGCAATGGGTCACTGTTCCTACAACCTATAAATTATGTTGTTTAGGCATGAATGGCCTACTAGGCCTCACCTGCCTCATTTACTAAATTTTACAACATTATAACAAATTGTGATTATAATACTTAGGTTAAATGAGATAGCCCATGTCACACAAATCTATCATACTAATTCTCAATAAAGGTTAGCTGCCCAGCATTGATAATTAACTTGTTAAAAATATGAGTTCTGCTTCTAGGCCTCATGAAATCTCAGAAATATGGCACAATTGCCTTAACTTGAACAGTTAATATTGTCCTATATTTGGGGATTGCAGTGATTATCTAAATACACATTTTTTTGGTTGTTTACATAGATAATTTTGCCACAAGGCATTTACACAGTCTATCTTTTAATAACATACTAATTCAACAAAACTAGTTTCTGTATTTAGGAGCTCAGTGATGGAAAGGAAACCCTAAATGTTCTCACTAGAGGACTGGAAGGAGATAGAGAGCAGATCTCCGCCACTTCTTAGCTGGGCTGCTCATTGGCTGTCCAAAGCTGCAACCAGAAACCCCTTCCTTAATCAGTAACTTCCCACTCAGGGTGGGATTCCAACAAGAGAGGCTCCTTCTAGACTTTGTTGTTGTTAATTTGACTCCAGAAAGAAAGGTTTGAACTGTGAAACAGGCAGTGCCTTCTAGATTGATCATGTGTAGACCAAAGGTTAGCCTGAGTACCTACCCCCTGGACTGCCCACAGATTGACTAATGATTGATTGGCTGATTGATTGACTTAAAGCAGTGCCTTTCCTTAGCCTGTAACTCACCAAGTAGGCTAGGCTGACTGGTTAGTGAGCCTCAGGGACCCCCTGATCCACCTGCCTCTACCTAGTGCTTCCATCTTTTTCTTATGGGCTCTGGGAAGCAAACTTGCAACTTCATGCTGGGGCCACAAGCTAAATACAACCCTCCTGAAATATCTGATCCTTAGGATGGGCTCTTAGGATCATCTCTTCTTAGCCCTTAGGCTGAAAACTATAAAATTGCTAAAGAAACCGTAACATTTTATAACACCCCCCCAACCAGGCTCCCTCTGCCATCTCGCCACAACCCTCCCTCTGACAACATGTCTGGAGTACTCTGCATCCTCAAGGTCAACCTGGACTAAGACATCTCCTCTCTGATCCCATTTGCCCCTCTTTTTCTGTCCCAGTCATAGACTGTTTCTTCCAGAACCCAGAGTCTATGCAAAAGTAAGTCACCTCAACTTCCTAACAAAGTTTAGATGCACCCCTCCACCCCCATATCCCCCACCAGCAAAGTCCCCCTCTGCCCTCTGTTCCCTTTCATTCCCCTGTGGGTTAGCACTTTCTAACTCCCCCAGCCAATTAAAGAGTTTAAATATTTAAATGCGGTTTTTAAATGGCATTTAAAGAATTAACCCGTTTTGCCCCTTGCTGGTCTAAACCGCAGGGTGCCAACTGGACGTTAATTGCTTTCTTCTGGTGGGGTTCCAGACAGCTCCTCAGAAAGAAGGAGCGAGCACACATTCCTGGCACCAATTGGCTAATTCAATTTACTTCAGCAGCATTAGCCTCTGTCAGAATATTCATGAGCCGGGGAACCAGGACCCGCGGCACAGGCAGGCGGCAGCCACTCGGGCTAGGGAAGGCGCGAGGGAGGGGAAGAAGCGGACCGCGCGCAGGCAGCGCTCGGAGGACTGTGAACACGAGGAGTAGGCGGCTCTTCTCACCCTCCTGGCGGAGAGCTGGGGTCCCGGACATCAGCGGATTTGCTGTGTTTGTCATCATCTCTCAACTCCTGGTGATCGCGGGAAGACTTTGGAAACATCCGAAGACAGCAGAGCCCTGACACTTTCGACTTGGGGGGAAGGGGGGTGGGGTGGGGGCAGAGACGCTGGCTGGGGCGAAGGGACTCGGTGGGATACCGTTCGCCCAAAGGGGAAGGCAGCGATGTGAGCTGGACACCCGCCACGGAGAAGTCTCAACGTCTCCACGGAGGCGCCGGCTGTGCCAGGTAAAACAGAGGGCTGGGGTTGGTTTCTGCGCGACTGTCCCCAGGCACCGGAGGTCACTGGAAAAGCCAGGAGCACCTAGCACGATTCAGGTCCGCGCCGCACCTTCCTCTCTACTATCAGCTCCCTGCTGGCCTGGGCTCCACTTCCTGGGACTTTTTGGGGGTTGGGGGAGAAAAAGGAATCGCCTCAGCTAGAGGACCGATCTGGGAGCAGGGATGCCGCTGCGCAGAAAACCAGCGGGGCAGGTAGAGAGTGCTGTGCGCTTGGTACCAGGGATGTGCGCGCGCCTAGTGGTGGTGACTTGGGGAGCGCGGGATGCCAGGCTCTTGACCCAGGCCCCTGGCTTCTCTCACAGCCAGTGGCGTCTCCCTCAGACTGCCAAGAGAGAGGCTGGCTGAGTCTCCAACGAGGTAGCTGTGCCTGGAGCAGAGTATTCCAGACTGAGGATTTAGGGAGATGCAGGCTCCTACCGACTGATCCTGGCTCTCACCCCCGGCGCCAGAGCTCGGAGGTGGGAGGGGAATGTGGTGGTGACTCTAGTCCCTGCCACCTGCCGGACATCACCAACTCCCCGGATTTCCTGTCTCTAAGTCCTGGCAGTCCCCTGGAAAGCTCTGAATCGAGAGCGGGTGGTTTGAGCTCTGCTTGTCTGGTGGTGATGTTTGGATAGAAGCCGGAGGTGAGGGGGCGAGTGCAGGGGGTCAGATAAGGTGAAACGTTCAGATCCTCAAAGAAAACGCCTCCGCAAAGTCCCAACGTGTCCTAAGCAATAAGGCAGAGTGTGAGCTGCTCTCTGCGCGCTGTGACAGCTGGAATCTGGAGGACAGCTTAGAGGCAACACCAAGAGAGTCCTTTCCCAGCTACATAGCATAGAAGTGAGGCTGGCACCCTGGCACGGGAGAACAGCGGAGTTTAAGGCTGAGTAGATTCAGAGTTTACTGTGCAATCGCAATGATTATTATTAAGGTGGGTGGGTTTTTTTTTGTTTTTTGTGTTTTTTTTTGTTTTTTTTGGTTTTTTTGTTTGTTTGTTTTACTGACATGGACACCAGAAAGGAATGGGGGATTTGACTACTACAATCATGGAAATTGAGTCTGCTGCCGGGGTCCTCCACATAATGTACCTCTAGTCTCTGATGTGTCTCCACCCAAGGAAGTAAATGCCTCAAAATTATGGGATCTGGCCAAGGACTGAATCTAGCTGAGAACAGGACAAACAACTAAAAGTCTTAACTGTAATGCACAAGCACCCATGCTTGTAGCTGTACACTGTATCCCTAAGCATTTGTTTTCCCTTCCTGTGTCTTCTTAAGAAGGAGGTAGCGCCTTCACAGACCCTGCGCTGACCCAGCTCTCCCCTCTGGCGTATTTCTACAGCATGGGCTAGTTGCTTGCTTGCAGTTGCATGACCCCTTAAGTCCTGAGAGTATGCTCCCTAGCAGGGGCAACCTTCCCATTAGACACAGGAGGAAGCCTCAAGGACACCTGAGGTTTGTTGCTACCCTGTTGGCTTAGTCCTTGATCATTTCCGTTCCATGGTGCAGTCTTGGCCCTGCTGATGAAGCAGAAAGCCTGCAGGAGTGAGGGAGAACAGCCTGGCAGTAACTGCGTGCAGGAGATGAGGTCAAGCCTCGGAGCTGGCCGCATCCTCTCCTGCCAGAGAAGGAAGACAGGAATGAAGTGCGAATGGGACATATAGACACTGGAATCATGCTCTTAGAGTCTGCAGTGCTTATGGCCACTGACTTTGGTGTGACCTTTCCTGTGCTTCTGATTTGCCAACCCACCTAGCAGTCTTTCCTGATAGGGCTGTTCTCATGGTATGGTCTAATTTTGAATTGTAAAAAGTGCTTTGAGCATCCTGAGAAAGGACAGTCTATGAAACATGCAATCTTAATGTTCTGTGAAAAGTTGGCTACCTCACAGGTTAAGGAGGTACATTTTTAGCATGTGTGCCACGTGGCAGTGTGACATTCAGATGGAAAACCAAAGGACAATCACAAAATGGCTTAGCATTCTTGACATTCTTTTGCATACTTGTAGAAAAATGTCTTTAATTTGGAGAGTTTCTGGGTGACTTAATCAATGTTTGTACTACTGAACCCCTCCCCTTCTACCTTTCTCCTCTGTAAAATTTGATGACCCAGTTCTCTCCAGAGAGTCAGTATGAGGGTCATAAGTGCTGGGGGTTGAGAGGGAAGACTGAGCATGGTTGAGAGAAGTCAGTTAGGGTTTCAAGACTGGGACAGTAGTTGGGATGTTTGGTCTTTACAAAGCAGTTAAGTGTTCTAGATTGATCAGTGGAGCAGTGTAGGGTTTGGGACCCAGTATTGGTTGTCCTGTGTTCTTAGATTCAAGAAGGGGACTCCATCAGATGGTGTGAGATGTCTAAGCAGTGTCCTTTGGCCACCTCTGTTAGGAGACTTTAAATGACAGTGGTGTCTTCTCCTGACCTTTGCTCTGGAAGGACTTCTTCCTTCTTCCAGACTGGAACAGAGAAGTATTTACCATGTCAGAGGACTCAGCAGTCGGCTGTCAGACCCTGGTGTGCTTTTCAATTTTCTGCAGTTCTGGAACTTCTCAGTCTACAGCTGTTGATGAATTTAAATAAATAGCTGGACTTTATCAAGACAGCCACTGAGAAGCACTTCTATCTTCCCCTGGTGACAAAGTTATAAAAAGATTTCCTTGATTTCTCTCTACTCATAAACCAGTTCTTGCAATGTTTCTCTCATAGTGGTGAGTAGTGTTTGCTTAAGCATTTTATTTATTTATTTATTTGTACAATTTTGGACTTTAAATGTGGTTTGTCTAGTGGTGGTCTATGGAAGGAGGAAAAATGTAAAGAGATACGGAAGGAAGAGCTTCTGGGTAGGACATAAATCAGCCAGAATATATGGGGGTGGTGGTGAGAATAGGTCTTTTCACCCTTAAAAAAAAAGTAGAAGAAGAAGAAGTCCACTTTGGAAGAAAAGGAAGTCTGATTGTTGGCATCGCAGCCTGAAACTCAGGCAGCTGATGCCGAGAGGAGCCAAAGGGCGGTTCTTCTTAGTTTAGAGACAGCAAGACAGCCTCTGCCAAAGATGGCTGTAAACACGGGATAAAGATTTCATTGTGAGGTGGTGTGACTGGAATAATTAGAGCTGACTGTTCATTCTGACCTGCAGTGCTGCAATCAGGGTTGCAAAGCAACAAAAATAAGAGCAATTGGGGACATAAGAAAGTGGTATTACTACTTTCATTTGCTCTTTTTCTTCTTGGTGGCACTTCCAAAAAAATTCCTAGTTAATGTTTCAGGGGAAGAGATATCCCAGAAGAGTAGAGAGTCAAGATGGGTCTCTTCCCCACCTTCTATTTTGACTGGGCCAAGACTTTTCATCTTTTAAAACCAATATATGAAACTATATTAACAAGAGCTGTGCTCAATAATTGTAGCACTAGTTAATAAAATATTAGGAGTTACTTTCCTTGTCAGTTCACTCAAAATATGTACAAATATTGCCAGACTTGCTCTTTTCCAACACTTTCTTCACAGACATTTAAAGTTCAAGGAGAAAAAAGTCTGTTCTTGACATTTATTAATTTCCCCTTTGAAATAAATTGTGCACAATGACTAATCCTTCACATTGCATTGAAGGCATACCCTACTCTCTATTTCCCTCTGCAAATTAGAGACAAAAGAAAATGCATTTTGAATGACCAAGGTGGTTTAAGCAATTGAGCATCTGTAGTTATTAGAAGCAATAGACTATGACACATTGTTATTTGCTAAAATATGGGACTGCAATTAGTTTCTTTTGGGAAGATAGGCGTTGAGACCACAGATGGCAGGAGACCCATGGTATTCAAGACAAGCAAAGGGAGACTTGTATATTCATCAGATTGCAACCTTCCTGAATCTTAATATTGGCATAGAATATAGATCGAAGTTCCTCCTGTTTGAATGTAAAATGGCCTATCTTTAAGTGTCATTGTTAAGTATAATTGTTCTGGGAATAGAAAGCACTGTTATAGAGAAAGCATAATGAAATAAGATAAGGTCATGCAATCTCCTAGAGAAATACTCAATTTCTCCAAGATATTCATCTTGGATTATTTAAGAGGATGACAGTATCTTCACTAACCTTTACAATTTTTCTTCACCATGAATCAAAAGGCACCACAAAGGCAGAACACTTGCTGAATGTTATGAAATGTAAGTGGTCCAAAATTTGGAACTGTCTAGCTCTCAGCAGGAAAAAGAAAATTCACTTCATGAAATGCACTTTCTACAGCAATTAAAAATAGAAAGTCACATTGCCACATTAAATTATGGCAACAACCCATTTTAAAGAGAAATTTAGTCTTTTCACATTTAATTGCTATTCATGGCTTGCTGGCTTGCTAAGTAGTTTTCAGAATAATCCACCCCTCTTTTGCTAACCAAGATGGTCTAGTTGAGAACATTCCCAATTACACATGGTCTGACAATTTTAGAACCTTGGGAACACTCTACTTAAAGAATTACTTAAGTACAACACAAAATGAAAATGGCCCAACTCACTTCAAACACATGCCAGAAGTATACACTGGGTAGCAAGAAGGCTCAGTGGGTAAGTTCCATGCCTAGCCCAAGTGGTTGGAAGTCAGACCTGACTTCAGAAAGTTGTCCTCTGATCTCCACATATGCATGCCAGGCCATGTGTGTACACACACGGAGACAAACATCTAAACATAAAAAAATCAATAAAGAGTGTAATAAAAAACATACTTGGAATTTCTAGAATGATGGTTTGGGGTTTCTGTTTGTTTGTTTTTGCAATTTTTGGGACAGTTTGACAATCTGAATTTAGAACACATGCTGATGAATATAGTTATCTCCTAAGAAAAAAGACATTTATTATAAGAGAGATTATAGTTTTATTTCCTAGCTCTGTTTTATAGCTAACTAGAATTTTACTTTTTTACTTATAGTATATTCTAATTTTTGTTTTTGTTTTTGTTTTTGTTTTTGAGACAGGGTTTCTTTTTGTATCCTTGGCTATCCTAGAACTTTCTCTGTAGACTAGGCTGGTCTCAAACTCACAGAGATCTGCCTGCCTGTACCTCCTAATATTGAGATTGTAGTATGTTCTTAATAAATATATGTTAATTTAATTTTTAAATTAAATATTATGAACTTTTTCAGGTACTATGAAAATTTTCTACCACTGAGCTACAGGACCAGCCCTCAATTTTTTTTCAGATCATTTCAAAAGCTAAACTATATTTAAGGTATATAGCAGGATATTGTTACCTATGTACAAAGTAACATCTTACTCTAGAGAACAGAAACAACATCCCCATCGTCTCACACACATCTTCCTACTGGCAGAGCAGCCACCATCCACTGACTGAGCAAAAGCCAGCTACTATGATCTAAGTAAGCTACTGTCCCTGGCTTTGAACTAGTTTAGCTTATACATTTGTAACCTTTGCTCTACATCTTTCCATCACACTAGCCTTGACTCCAGTGATGCTTTACTTTTTGTTTCTACACCTCTCTTCTTCCCATTCTACAGTTATATAGGTGAGGTCATGCAGTTACTCTTTCTGTGTCTAGTGCATTTCACTTGGGTGAATGTTGTTTACCTCCAGCCATAAATAGTTGAATAATACACTCCCATGCATGTAGCCCTATTCTCCCACTCTGTATCTGTTGCTTTGCCTGGGCTGCTTCTGTACATTGACTTTTGTGATAGCAGTGAATATAAATGTGAAAGTATCCTTAAAAGGTGATGATCTCATTTCTTTTGACTCTCTGAAGAAAGTGTCTAGGCCATATGGTGGCCGCATTTGTCTTCCTTAAGAAATTCCATGCTATTTTACAATAATAGCTATTATACTGTACAGTCTGTCAATAATATACATGGATTCCCTTTTATCTACACCCTCATGAACATTTATTATCTCTTGTAATTTTCAGAAACACCATGATAACAGGTCTGAAGTGATGAAATGATTTCAATTTGTGTTTCTCCAATGGTTAGAGATGTTTAACACCCTATCATGAACTTGTTGGCTATTTTTATTTCCTCTTTAGAAAACTGTTCATTCAAGTCCTCTGCTTGTTTGTTTAAACTTAGCCCTGCATTTTCATGTTAGGTTGCATGGGTTCTTCATAATCCTTGGGTGCTAACCCCTCATCTGATATGTGGTTTACGAATCTCATTTGGCATTCTCTAGGCTGCCCTTTTATATCAATAATGGTTTCTTTGATGTGAGGATTTTTAGTTTAGATTTTTTATAATATAAGTAAAATTAAATCAATGGAATGTTCAAGTTCAAATGTATTTACTACACTTAAAGTCAGATTCCAGAATGGTCATTGTTTTTCCTTTAAACAAGGAACATGTGTGTACAAATAATTGTAGTAATTATTGCTATTATTTTGACTTGGAAATGGAGTAGATAAGAGAGTGGAAAAGCTTCAAATTCAAGATTTTGATTTTTTTTCCAATATTAGCTTAGCTACTAACTGTGTTTATCTCCAAATAAGCCATTTTTAACATTCAGTGTTTCTCTGTAATGAAGGAGATACTGCCATTTGATGGTTCACAAGTTGTCAAGCACCTGCCTTTTAAGCACTGAGTCCTAATCAGAACATTATCACTAAATTACTGCATGTTCTTCTCTGTATCAACTAATTGAAGGCTAATTAATAAAACGATCATCTCCTTCCACGGCAAGGGCTACATCTGGTGGTCACACAGCTTTTGTGACACCTGGCCAATTGTCAGGCTCTACTACAAAACTGCAGCCGTGCTTGCGACATCTGGAAGCACGAGAGAAACCCCAGGCTTCTCACTCCTGTGGTATCTCTGTGGCCAATACCCTTCCTCACACCTGTTCTGGCACGTGCCTTACAGTAAGATAAGCTGCCTCAGCCATCCATCCTAAGTTTGGAAACAGATGCTTCTGAGGAACCAAAATGTTGTAAGTAAATTGTACCCTGTGTTTTAAAGGCCTGGCTTTATTTAAATGTTGGATGAACAGGGTGGTTTTGGTGTTTTCCAGAGAAATATACACAGTGCAATATGTTGGCATGATTGGAATCCAGCAGTCAGGAGAAAGTCCAGTAGAATTAGCATGAAGATTCAATTACCCCTTGCTTCCAGAGAAGGTTGTTTACTAGGCTGTGGTCAAAGAGGCACAGAAAGATGTGCAACGGAACTCATTTACTCTCTGGCTGCTAACTTTGTGTAAACCAAGTTTGGATTTCCACTTTTTACCAATAATTTAAAGGATAGTTTGTTAAATACCAGCTTGTGTAATTAATTGGATAGACAATTTCACTGTACTCAAGTCTAAATATTTTAGATACATTTATTTTAAATATATTACTGTAACTATTATTATAGTCCCCTAAAAGAATAGTGTATTTTATAGAATATCCATGATTACTCCATTTGTAAAGTCAATGTTTAGGAAATATTTGTCAAGTCTAAATAAAGAGGCAAATTGTACATACTATAAATGGTAGATTTACCTATCATAATATGTTTGTAAACTAACAGATACAATTTCATGACAAATGGGCTAAAGGAATTTCACTTAAAAGAAACCATCTCGGCGGGACATTGGTGGTGCACACCTTTAATGCCAGCACTTAGGAGGCAAAGGCAGGCAGATATCTGAGTTTGAGGCCAGCCTGGTCTTCAGAGAGAGTTCCAGGACAGGCTCCAAAACAATACAGAGAAACCCTGTCACAAAAAACCAAAAACCAAAACCAAAACCAACAAACCAAAAAAGAAACCATCTCCGTTTGTAATGTTTTTTTTTATTTAAATTTTCTCATGCATTGTATTTTGACGATGTTTTCCTCTCCCCCAGATCCACCCACATCCTCCTTACTTCTCTCCTCGCCCACCTTTATGCTGTCTTTCTCAAAATCAAAACAAACACAAGAAACAAACAAACAAAACAGTAAGACAGAAACAGAACAAAAGGTCAGACAAAACAAACTAAACAAAAAATCCATGAAAATACCATGGTGCTTGTTTGTGTTGCCCAACTACTTCTGGGAGTGGAACCTACCCTGGAATGTGTTGAATGCCCTGTGACTCTTCAATGGAGAAAACTGATTTTGGTTAAGGCTGAGATTTTTGCCTTCCCCTTTTCAGTGCTGGGACTTTGTCCTGCTTCAACATTTGCCGGAGTTGTGCTTACTTCCACAGTCTCTGTGAGTTCATATACACATCAGTCCTAATGTGGCTAGAAGACACCGTTTCCTTGGAGTCATCTATCACCTCTGGCTTATACATCTTTGTGCCTCCTCTTTAGCATAGATCCCTCAAATTCTATCACTCTCTGTACATTGTCCAGTTATGTGTATCTGTGTTAATTATCATCTACCACAAGAAGAATCTTGATGAAGTGTAAATGATGCACTTAATCTATGGGTGTAACATTATGTCATTAGGGGTCATTTTATTGCTATGTCCCTTTCGTAGAATAATAGCGACAGGTTAGCCCTTCAGGCCTGTGACCTATCTAGTTTTAGTTCTTGGGCACTTTAGCAGTGTCAGGTATGGGTTCCATCTCCAATATGAAAAAGTGTGTTCGGTTATTTCCATAATATGTGTGCCAATATTGCACTATTGTATATCTCATAGGCAGGTCACTGTTGTAGGTAACAGAATTTGTAGCTGGGAGATACTGATATTGTTGAGTCACTTCCTGTACACATGAATTCTGGACAGGAGAGCTGAAGTTTCAAGTTGGACACTAGCACAACTTTTTCATGCTCAGTTAAGATCACAGACAATTGTATTGTTATTTAAATTAGGAAAGTTATTATCAGTCTGTTATGGTTATCAAAAGAAAATCCAAAGAGTCTTTGTAGTTAAAGAAATCTTGCCCACTCCTGTTTAAGACCCAGGGAAAGACCAAGTAAAACTGATGGATGTTATGGGAATTTCTGTACCTATTCCATCCATTCCTGTATTTTCTGTATGTTTGCCTGTTTACAAGCACTGTAGACTGTAGACCACAGAGATTTGGTTTTCACAGACTTGGAAACTTGAAGTCTGAAATCAGGATGTTGGCATGTCATGTTCTGCTGATAGTTGCAGACTGCCATCTTCTTCTACTATTCCCACATTACTGAATGAAACTCTTTTCAGGCACTTTGTTGTTGGTGGTGGTTTTTGTTTTTTTGAGACAGGGATTCCCTGGTCTTTGAAGGCTGTCCTGGAACTAGCTCTTATAGACCAGGCTGGTCTCGAACTCACAGAGATCTGCCTGCCTCTGCCTCCAGAGTGCTGGGATTAAAGGTATGCACCACCACCACCCGGCCAAGACACTGTTGTATAAGAGAACTAACCCCTTTCGTAAAAGTCCCACAGTTGTGACACAGGTACCTCCCAAGACCTCTCCTCTGAAAACCACCATCACATGGCAGTTGGGATTTCATCTTGGAAATCCCAAGGTTCAGAAACATTTGGCCTTTTACCTTATCCCAACAAATTTTAATGCAATACACAATATTATTTTTAAGCTTTCTGCTTTGCAAACCTCTTGAGTTGCTACAGCAGAGGCTTTATTTGGAGTAGAAATTTGCAAAGTCATTGTCATTACATCATTGAAAGCAAATATTACAGTTTGAAAGTCTGAATCATGTAGCCTTTGAGAGGTACTGAATAAGAATGCACTTCTTTGGGTATACTTTCTACAAATTGGCAAGAACTCCCAAGGATATTCATCTTACAAATAAAGATTAAGTAACATTATTTTGTTATCATGCTATCAAATCCTACATAAAGCAAATGACATCTGGTGTCCAATACCTATCTGTTGATATTCTGGTTTTGAAGTGTTTTAGTTGCATTACCTTTACCTTAGCCTACACATTCAACTACAGAATATTAGAATATTTATTTCAGTCTAAAAATGTGAGTCATATTCATATTTGGAAGTAAAAACCTTGAGTAGTCATTAAAAAATTGTTCTATTTGGCAGTTCAGCACCTCATCTCGGTGAAATATTTCAGGAAGCTAGGCACAGAGGACATCATGTTATTTCCAGGACTATCTAACACTGGGTGATCAAATTTCATAGGGATGCTTCTCTCTCTCTCTTTCTCTCTCTCTCTCTCTCTCTCTCTCTCTCTCTCTCTCTCTCTCTCTGTCTCCCCTTCCTCTCCTCCTTCCCTCTCTGGTTTTTCAAGACAGGGTTTCTCTGTGTAACAGTCCTTGCTATTCTAGAACTTAATGAGATCTTCCTGTAGACCGACTGTCCTTGAACTCACTGAGATGTTCCTGCCTCTGCCTCCCAAATGCTGGAATTAAAGACATACACCACCATCCCTTCCACCAGCTGTTTCTTTAAACATACATACATACAAAAATAACATAGAAGTGCTATGTACTTCTTGGGTATTTCTAAATATTCACTCATGTTAGCTAAATGTATACTATCAAGCAGGAAAGTAAACACAACAATAAAGAAAACCATCTAATTAGTTCATTACCTCTGGTCCACATGCTGTGTTGAGAGTCTCCAATACATTACTTTGGGTGTCTTCTCTGTCTGCATTACTATCATACTATATAGTATCATATTACACATGCTGAAACAAAGGTACAAACATCAATGTAGTCATGTTTCCAATTCAAAACCCAAGGCCCAACAAAGTCTAACAATTGAATTTCACTGTTTCCTTCTAATAATAGCTCTCAGAGACACATCACTACTGATATCTTACCCCACTAATTTGTTTAGAGGAGTATCTTCTGCATTGGAAGACATGTAACAGCATCCCTGCCTATATGCAAATAATACTTAGGACAGTCAAAACTGTCTCCAATCATTGCCAAGTGTCTCAAAGGGTCAAAATAGCCCCAGTTGAGAACTACTTCATACTTGCATACTAAAATATATGTTTCAATTTGAGGATGGAGGTATTCAGCTTTCAAATCCTAAACAATTTTTATACGAATTATGTATTTTGAAATTTCGATAAGCCCGTTGGGGGAAATGATAAAATAGCATGCCTTTGTCAAGACCAAGTCTCTCCCCACTAAGTTTATTTTTTGAGATCCAAATTGATTAGGAGGTTGCTACGGGTGCCTCAGTCTACCAACAATGACTGGAACACAGCTAAAAAAAATTGAACCACCATTTCCTCCAAACCAATTAGTAGAGAATCTATTAGAAAGTTCTAGAAGAACAACTTTGCACTTCCTGAGGATGGTATCTGCTAGTGATGTAACCCAGGATATTGTGTGTGCTAGGTGAATACTCTACCTCTGGTTTCCAGCCCTGTCTCTTGATTTTTTGAACCACAGTCTCAGTATTTTAGCTTAGACTAACCCTAAACTCAATATCCTACTGCCTCTGTTTTGCAAATGCTGAGATTATAGCCAAGGGATACGACATCTAGAAATGAATTACTTATTTTTGGAATGTAATACTGGGGAGCATACCAAGGATTCCATGTGCTATATCCCTGCCCTTTCCCCAACAAACCCCAAGCTGGGATGGAATCTAGGGTCTCAAGCATTCTAGTTAAGAACTGCACCACTGAACTATAATGCCAGTCCTTAGCAAAAAAGAGTTCTTCAATGAATTAATGAAATCTCTGTTGGCCCAGTACAGGGTTTGGTTGCTCTCTTGTAGGCTTCTGTCTGAACTTATATATCACATTTTGCTTTAACTAGTGTCATGTTTGCACACATAATTGTATGACAATCATAGTTACAAATTTCATGAAACCTGAACAAAGATACGTTAGATGAAGACATAGGATCAAAGAGGCATGTGCTACATTTACCAAGATGAAATGGAACACAACCACCTGCCAGTGAGGAAAACAAACTGCATGGAAGTTGAAGGGAGCATGAAGCTCACCTGGCTGCAAGGTAATTTTCCTACTCAAGTCATCAGAAATTTGCTCATTTCACATTTCCAAACATGAGCAACCCTGCTCTGTTTTTGATCAAGGTGCACTTGATATGATCTCTTCCACTCTTCACATTCTCCTTGAGTCATGATTATAGAAATGTCTACTGGGAAGGGCCCTACAACATGCTTTTCACAAGAGAAATGGTTAAAGGTATTCAAATGGAAAACTTGACATACACCAGACTAAAAGGAACCAAAATTGGCACCTTCAAGTATAAGGGATCTCTTTATTTAAAAAAGAAAATCAATTTACTCTGCATTGCCTTGCAGGCCTGAACCAGGGTCACTGAAAAGAAAATACTTGGAAGCATATTTTATCTCAGCATAATGATGAGCTTGCTAATGACAAATGGGTCTACACTACAGAGTGGAAAGGTGACAGCAGCAAGGGCCTCTGAGAGTACAAGCATGAGGAATGGGGATGGGTCAGAAATTTTCAAGGCACTTTCCAGCACTCAATGTGTCTGACAATTTTTTGCCTTGGAAGAGGCTATTAGCGACCTTGCAATCTATTTTTATAATTTTATTAAGAAAAGCAAGATCTATTATTTCCCCCGGTCTACGCACTCAGTTATTGGGGTAAGTGTTATACAGTAGGCAGGAAGGAGTCTTTCCATGTGCCACATAGAGTAAGAATCTCTCAGTAAAGCCAACCTCCATGAAGCTTTGGAGAGACAAATCAGTGGGCAAAACTCTGACAAGCTTGGACTTGTGTATGCCCCCCACCCCAATCCTTACAGAAAGCCAGATGCAGCTGTGAACATCTTTAGTCCCAGAACAGCGGTGGGAAGATTACAGGCAGAGATCTGACAGTCATCACTGATTTTCAGATTAGCTAGTCTAGTATAGTTGGTGGAAAGACTCAGAACACCTGGTAGGAAGCAACATATTGTCTTCTGCTCCCTCCAACTGTGTGCCAAGGCATATATGCATCTGCACCTACACAAATACAAACATAAGCCACACATACATATGATAAAAGAAAACACTGTGAGGTAGAAAAAGGTTCCATCCCATTTTGTAACTAAAGAAACTGAGTCACAGAGGAATTAAGTGGCTCTCTCAAAAGCTCACAACCAGTGAGTGACTCTAGCCTTCCTTCTTGAACCTGATTCTGCCCAAAATACAAAGTCTCTTGTCAACTACTATGCTATACCACCTCATCTGTTCAGCAGGGATGAACAATTTTTTTGAAATGTTGGCAACTTCCAGAGTTGGAGACATATGGCTACTTATGCAAATACCAAAACATCTTCCAAAGCCTAAAATACATTATTTCAAAAATTATTTGCTATTTTCTATTACAAATGATGTTGCTCCATTCAAACACTTCAAACTGTCTTAAACTGTTGTTAAGTAAATGGGCAAAACAAGATTTTTGGTGCTTATTTCAATGTCTGTAAAGGAAAGACTGACAACGGCATTTTGATGCAGTTCTGGAAGTCAGGGAATAAGAACTCAGGCCTCCAAGCTGCAAGGCGTAGGAAACCGGCTCACAGCTGTCATCCCGGTGGACCCAGAAACTCCTGACCGCCATTCTGTGGGTGTTTACTATGTCATACTAGGTTATTATCTATTTTATGATTATCTTATTGCATATTTCAAAACAAACCGATTTTAAATATAATCGTCTCGTAGTCTAGGAGATGGTGCAGTCAGTAAAGTACTCACTGTAATGCATAATGATGAGGACCTAAGTTCAATCGCCCATAACCTAAATAAAAAAGCCAGAAAAGTGGTTCTTGCCTATAGTCCCAGCACTTTGACTTTAATACAGGTGGATCCCTGGGGATTGCTGGCCAGATACTCTAGCCTATCAGTGAACTCCAGTTCATGGAGAAACCCTGTCTCCAAAACTGAGATGCAGAGCAATTGTGGAAGATACCAAAGTGGAGTCTAACTGCACATGTACCCACATCATCACACATGAACATGTATACAAAAACACATAAACACATACAACTACTGCTTCTGTCTTTATTATCCCAGCTCCAATAAAATGAAATACTGGGCAGTGGTGGTGCACACCTTTAACTCAAATACTAGGGAGGCAAAGCCAGGCAGATCTCTGTAAGCTCGATGCCAGCTTGGTCTACAAAACTAGGTCCAGGAGAGCCAGGGCTACACAAAGAAAACCTGTCTCTAAAAATCAAAAGAAAAACAAGTAGTAAAGTAAAATAAAAATCCACCAATGTAAATTATTTAAGTCACTCTCCTTGCATGCCCAGGATTCAGTCACCTTAGAGCTAGGATTGAGTTGAGGGTAGCTTCCCTTTGTAGATGGAACCTAATGACCTCTTCAGCAACACTGCTTCCTGAATACTATTCTGGGTGGTAATCAGCAAGAGATTTAAAATACAGTTTGGCATTTGCCTTCTAAAGCTACTGCTCCTCTGGTGCTTACAGGCATATGATGTTTATGGAAGTTTGTAATTCTATGTTTATCATTCTTGCAAAGCATCTGGGCACTTGCTATAAGGACCATGGTATTTATCATACAACTGAAAACCGGATCTGATTCAGCTCTCTGTGGAGCGATTATTTTGCTAAAAGTCAGGAGGCTTTGCTGTGTTTAGGGTTTGAGAAGCTGCAGAGAAGGCCATTTCTATATCTGCCAATGACCAGGGTCATCTGCTGTGAATGAGATGGCTTGCTGCTAGATGCTCATAGCCTGCGGTAGCCATCCCAACACATGTCAGGAATCACTGGCTCAGTGATACCCTTACCTTTACACTTGCTCATCAGGGTACTATTTCACCACATCAAGTGTGGCTTGAAGAAGATTTCTGTGACTTTGTGAAAAGGAGTGGTGATTAGAAAGCTTATGTTTTATGCACAACTCTCCCCCTGGGTTTTTAGGTTATTTCATACAGGGAAACCTTTATAAAAAAATTGTTCTCAATATACTTCATGATAGTAGGTATTATAAATCAGAACTCAGACATCTCCATAATGAAGCACAGGAAATATCTCCACAGCTATAAAGTACATGGAATATGGCATATAAGCCTAGAAAAGCAAGCTTTGAATCCTACACTAGTTCCTCTGAATGGAGGGCTTGATTGCCTATTTGGAGGATTTAAGCAGAATAAAATAGGATTAACATGAGAAGAAAACAAAGATATTTTGCTCTCTAGATTCACCAAGCCTAAGACCAAAGAGGCCTCACTAGTGTGAAAAAAAAATGTACAGACACTCACTATTGCTCAACCCATGTTCTGACTGTTCCATATTTTTTGCTTTGGTGCAAGTCAGAGTCATTTCTACAGCTATCTCTAAACTCATTTAGAATTCTAAAACATGGAGATAATCTTAAACAATGCCACCCTGGGAATACTACTGAATATCCTAAGTATTCAAATACTGTAGGCTATGCTTTTTGAACAACTAGAGCAGGAGCAAGAGATATATCGAAAAGAAAAAGAAAGAGTATGATGTCATAGCCTTTATATGTGAAAAAGAGGGAAGTGCACCATTGCTGCAGGGCTTGGTGTTGTTTTCATAATAGGTACCATTTAAAGTAAAGGGATCTCTAATTTCCCTTTTGTAACCTCCCCTAACTATAGAGAACCCAAAGGTAACTGTGAAATATCTCTCACATTCAGTGCTGGGTAGAAGGAGTATTTAAGCCAAATTGAAGGCATCAAAAATAACTACATTGAAAAGTCACAGCCACGCTCAACAATAAACAATTTATGGAAAGAACTCAGAAAAAATTGTTGTTTAAAAAATTGAAAAGCATAGCTCTTGACAAGTGTTCTTTATTTATGAGTGTAAGTAGAGTTTTTCAAGGGACATGAAAATACTAAAATAAAATGTAAATTTGATTCATACATTTCTCTTTGATATCTGGCAAAGGGGGGAAATTTAGGCAGCTCTGAGGTTAATTGCATATTTTAATTCAATAGTCATTATCTCCACTAATTGAGAGAACAGGAGAGGTCAGAAAGATTATGTGAAATTATAGATGATTCAAAAGGATTTATAGCTGATGAAGGACGAGTCTTGGTGAATTGAGTATAAGTCATCATGGGTTCCAGTAATTTAATTTTTCCTAGAGATAAAGAAGTCTTATAATTCAGGCCCAGTCACCCATGAACACTGTTCCTAAAAAATAAATTACTATTCATTGAGAAGTTTACACATGTATACAGCATATTTTGATCATACCTCATTCCTCACTTCTGACTCGTCCTGTACAGCTCCCTCCTCCCAACAACTTCATGTCCCTTCTTATTTTCCTTATTTACTTTCAACACACTAAGAATAGTGCTGCCCCCACGCACATGGAGGTAGGATGGTCTCCTGAAGCATGGGTAATCTTCCAGGGGACACACAACTGGAGGAAACTCACTCTCTTCCCCAGCAGTCATCAGTGCAAACAGTTCCTCCTCTAAGGTTAAGAACTACCTCTCAGTAAACCCTTAAGGGTTGTGAACACCTCTCCTTCCCTACTGCAAAGCTGACTGGTTTTATCATGCATAGCCAGCCACAGCTGCTGTGAATTGGTGAGTGCATTGGCCCTGTCTTGCCTAGAAGACATTACATTGCAGCATCCCCTCCCATGTTCTGGCTCTTGCAGCCTCTCTCTTTCTTCCTCTGCTTTGTTCCTGAGCCTTGGGGACAGGAGGTATGAAATAATACTTACATTACAGTTATTCTCTGAGCTTTGATCACCTATGGGTCTCTGTATTAGAATCTGTCATCAGTAGGTGTGGGGGAAGGAAGCTTCTTAGAGATGGCTGTCCTGCTGTGAATGAAAATGGTCCTCATAGGTTCATATAGTTGAATACTTGGTAGCACCCAGTTGATAGAACTGGGTAGGATTAGGAGGTGTGGCCTTATTGGGGGTATGTCAATGGAGGTAAACTTTGAGAATTCTCCCCGCCCTGAACCGGGCTGAACTCATCAACAGAGTACTGGGATTAACTTTTGCCAAGTGTGTCAGAAAATCCAGTGGTCTCTGTTTTATCATTGCTCCTATTTTCTATTCCCTTAGCAGTCCTGTGTTTATTCAATGTGTGGGTCTGAGATCAAGAACTGGGAGCTCTTGAATTGATTAACTAAAGAACTTCTTGCCCCAGCTGTAAATGCTGATAACACAAGCCAGGTCTGATTGTCTCCAAACTGTTTATCACTATTAAAAACACAAAAACAAAAACAAAATCATCCTTTAAGCACATCTCTAAAGCAAATTGGAGTATGAATTATTTCAAAAGGGATTTTATGCAAAGTGCCCTGTCAACAAAGCTGTAATTAAGAAGAAGAGCTGTCAATAAACTTGGGAGAATAATTGTTGGAGCAAACACATTTTATCTTATCTCTTTTCTACCTTTGCCTCACATGGCCTCCTCCAGATTCATCTAAATTCTTTCCATTTAAGTTAAATGGAAAATTTTCACATGTAGCTCTTCGGATGCTGAGAATTTCACAGATAACACACCTCCTCCCTTCCAGATGAGTGCACAATTAAGGTTTTCTTAAAACTTGCAATGTTGCCAGCTGGTGGTGGTACATGCCTTTAATCCCAGCACTTGGGAGGCAGAGGCAGGTGGATCTCTGAGTTTGAGGCCAGCCTGATCTAAAAAAAGCTATACAGAGAAACCTGTCTTGAAAAATTTAAAAAAAACTTGCAATGTATTTTTTGACCAAAGATTATCCATTTTTCCCTCTCCAGGGATCCATGAAGATTGCAAAACAAAGCTGAACAAAACAAAATTAAAGAGTCATATCATTGACTGGTGATTAAAAAATAGCGACATCTTCCAACTGTCTGGAACAATCCCTATGTCAATTTTAGCTTTATTTGAATTATTTCATCTTTTACATTTTCTGATTATCTACCCATAACCTCTCCCCTACCTATAATTAAATCCACATCATGTTTCTCCTGTTTGCTAGAATATTTGCAGTCTCAACAGACATTTTAAGTGTAGACTTTCTTTGCCACATGGGCCACTTTCTTTACACTTCCATTCTTAGGAACAGTTTCTGGCCTGGGCTTGCTCATGCCATTCCTACTTCTTGAAAATTTATGTGTATATTATATACATACACACTTCTCCCACACTATCACTGATTCAAGCTCTAGGAGTTCCACATTCAGTATCATCTTTCACACCATAGCTCTCTAAGCCAGGACCAAATGTCAAATGCAGCAGCATCTGACATTAGCCTAAAGGCTGCATAAACTCCTTAACTGTCACATGTGTGTGACCAAAGAAAACAGACACACAATGATCAAAGTGGGTGTTTTAAGCCATCTCATGTGGCGGCAGTTCAACTACTGAGGCTCCTCCATGGTGCTTTGTAGCATTCAGACTGAGCCAGCACTAAAGTCTCCCTGAAATCCATGGAATGAGTGACTTTCCCAATGCTCACACAGGAGATGAACCTGAGATGGGCTTCCTGGGGCCTTATTCCTCCTCCTCCTCCTCCTCCTCCTCCTCATACTCCTCCTCCTCCTCCTCTTCCTCCTCCTCCTTCTCCTCCTCTCTCTCTCTCTCTCTCTCTCTCTCTCTCTCTCTCTCTCTCTCTCCATCTCATCTCCATCTCTAACTCTATCTCTATCTCCCTGCCTCCACATCCCCTCTCACCATGAAAGTCATAGGACAACTTGTGGAGTTGATTCTTTCATTTCACCATGTGGGTTCTAGGAGTCTAACTCAGGCTGTCGGCTTGGCAGCAAGCACCTTTATCTACCAAGCCATCTCTTTGGCCCTATGCCCAACTTTTTCAAGTGGACTGTAGAGATCAAACTCACGTTCTTATGCAATCATATTACCAAGTGTTTTCCCAGCCTAACATCACACCCTGTTCTTGTACAGCATTCCTCTTCTAATTTTTATCTTCTAATATTCCTCTTCTAATTCTAATCTTCTAATTCCCACTTCCTTGCTGGAATGCCTCTATACTGCCTTGATGGCTGTTGAATTTTCATGTTGCATAGGAATATCTATTGCCGTCTGTCAAGCAATATGCAAAGAATCTTTTCTTCCCATTTTACTGCTTTATGTTGTGATATCCTCATCATCGCATAAACTTTTTTCAAAATTATTGCTGGTTCCTTGGTCTCTGTTTTCATACTAACAGCATTTCCAGTAGCTTTCCAGTGAGGGAGCTTTCCAGTGAGATTCTACTGGGCATCTGGGGTCTTGCATTGATGTATCACAGACACCAATAAGATGGGGTGAATCATAGAATAATTCCATTGTCACTTTAAAGGAACTATAGATGGGTGGTGGAGGTTAAAAATCAGACAAAGGGTACTATCATTAAAAAAGAGAGCTGGAGTCTGATGTGCCATAACAGAACACCCAAACTCAGAGGAGGAACCCAACAGTAAGTTACTTCTTGTCCACTTGTCCACAGCCAGGAAAGAATACAACTTCCTCCTGAAGGCTTGACTTCCTAGTGAGAACTCCAAAATTCAGGCTGCTTCCACCTTGTGTCTCCAGCTCTCCTAGTTAAGAGAAACAAAAACATTTCCTGTCCTCAAAGCCAGGGAAGAACAAAGACAAAAAGTGCAGAAAGTCTTCAAGAATGCTTTATAGCCAGGACTAAGAGGCCCTTCATTGTCCATGCTTCTGCCATGTCAGTGTAACCTTAGGATAAAAGAGACTGGGAAATATGCCCTTCCTGTGTGCCAAGAAGGAGGAGGTAGACAAATATCTTTAGGCTCTGATACAGCGCATCAATTAGCAATTTACATCAATTATCTTTGTTTGAAGCACTGGACACAAGAGAAGATAATACACTAAATAATAAACAGCCAGGCTCTATCTGAATGCTTGCGATGTTCTGTGCAGTTACCCTTGACTCTGCTAGTTCTATACGAGATTTGTTCATGACCCCAAACTATCTTTCTCCATAGATATTGACCCTTACCCCTATAAACATAACCTTGTTCTGTTTGTAGATTCTTACCACTGAGACTCTGATGAAAGATTGTAGCAGCTACCTAGAGTATGCCCCAGTTTATAAGAGACAGAGGGCTGCAAAGCCATGCCCTGCTATATCCACTAATAGAGGGTCAGGTCCTTCACTGTTCACTAGACTCATTCCTTTTAATAGAGGAGGACCTCCATGCAAACTCAATTATCAATTTCCATAAGTTATCTTTGCTTTGTGTCACTGGACATGAGAGGTAATAACTGTGTCTTAGTTTACAACAACAAAAGATGAAATCCAAACTCGTTTAAAATATAGAAGACAGAAAGATACAGATCCTGGCAATAGAAAAAGGCACTGGATCTAGGAACAGACAATGCTGCTTCCAGAAAAACATGATTAGTACCACTACTACCAGAAGTTACCCCATTTGATGTGGAGGTCACTCTTCCATCTGAGAATGAGCTCCTGGAGCAACCTGTAGGGGTTCAGCCCCCTGATGTTGCAGTCTTTTTGACTATAAACCCCTGGCCCTGTTCTTAGATTCCCGGACAAGTTTCTTCATCTCTGCGAGAAAGTTCAGACATTTTAAAATTGAGATTAATAATGCTGACAACAAAGGAATGGCATTTGATTATCTACAGAAAACATTTTTTACCTTCTTCAACACATAGAGCACATACACATGATTAATGTTGGTCAAAAATGTTAATAGAAAACAGAATATTTTGACTCTATACTACATCCACTGCCCCTCCCCCAAGTAATAACAGAAAATTTAACTTTTAAGAAAGCCATCTTTTTAGGTGGTATATGGGATAGAGAAAACAGCATGTTTAGGGCACATAAGTACTTGTGCCAGCAATGTGGGCTCTGGACAGCTGTTTTGAACTCATGCTTTAATGCAGAACTACCTCTCATGTCACAAGATTAATGTCCTAGCATCACATCATAAGATAACCTATAGAAGTCTATAACTGGGTAGACAGTTCATATGGAGTCACAGTTGTCTCTTAAATGCATCTGTAACTGAAAATAATGTTTTAAACTATGAGAGGGATAAAACCGTCTTATAAAACATGATTTTAGAGAATAATTGAAGGTTTCTAGGAGATACTCAATACAATGGTGGTTTTGATCTTTGACCTTCTTTCCTTCCCACCCTCCCTGGAGAATGGGTTCTTCATAAGAGCTCTATTCAAATGATAATCACTATGCAAAAACACAATGTCTCTTCATTCAGGAACTTACAGTACACATCTTAATAAACCATAATGAACCGAAGACATGAAGAACAGGATAAACAGGCCTCTCTCTCCAGCTGTCATGTCAGTTTGTGACAGCAACTGGTATTTCATTGTAAAAGATGCTAATTTCAATCTGAGCAGCACTGGTGTCTCGAGGAGCATAAAAGGAATTCTTGATTCTCTATTTCAGTAACCGTGGTCCCTGGGGATACGCTCAGAACCTTCAGATCACATATGGCAGAATCTTGTGATAAAATATGCATCAATGGAGCCTCGTGGTTTATGATAATAAAGAAACAGAAAGTTTTACCTTCTACTAACTGTGCCTGCTACTTTCCCTTTTACTATTTCTAGAAGCTTTGTAAATGACATTTGTTGTTCTGATTATTATGGAGTTTTGTACCTGGACTACCAGCACATTTCTGTAATCATACCGTTGAGTTCCTGGGGCTTATCCTGAAATCATTTCAACAATAAGAATTTTTTTGATGGTTATTTAAGATATAACAATAGCTTTAGATGCTGGGATTTTATTAGCTGCCTGCCAGAGTTAACCAAGCACTAATTATCATTTCAGATTAAATACAATCATGTCATAGTGGTAGTCAGGCTAGAGGAGGGGGAGATTAAATTATCAAAACCTTATAGATTATAGATCGCACCACATGGTATGGGAGAGAAAGCCAGGGATGAAGTTATGCTGTTACTCTGTTCGAAGATATGGGCTCTTTGCTAGTTTACAGTTATATCGTTCCTGTTTCTGTATCTTGGGTATATGTCAGAGGCTATTGAGATAATCTTTCTTGTCTCAAACTGAAATAATAGTAGGAGATAGTTTAGGCAGAGTGGGAGAGCACGTTTAATATTTTCCCTTGACAAAATAAAGTTAGCTATTCTAGCTTTTTCCAATGACCAAGCAACAACAAATTCTGGCAACATGTAACAAGCAACACCAAGTCTTTAGAATACCAAAGACTTTAGCAGTTTTACACATTTTCCATCCCAAAAGCTCTCTGTCTTGGGAAATTATTCACACTAGATCCAGTCGTGCCTTCCTCTATTTCAGTCCTCGGATGCCACACAAAGTAATTCACCTAACTTACTCTAACAGTTCTTCACACATGTGAAGAAAGCCTCCCTGATATCTAGCTAGCCTCCTTCCTGGCCACCTCTGCTTAGGGCCCATGATTCCTGCTGCATAGTTCACATCTAGACAGTCATTGTTCCTTCCATTCATCTCTAGGATCAAAGCACAGATCCGAGCACAGCTTCCAACTTAAAACCACCCACTTCATCATCTAGAGAACAATTCTCAAGGGGTTGTGTTAGGTTGCTTAGATTTTCTAGGGTTATTCTCCCAGATATCTTGGTAGGTAATACTTAAGTGAAGCAATCATAAATACAGTCCTCAATTTTAATCAAGCCTTCTCTTCTGAAATCAGTGTTTCTTTCATGGATCTCCACAATGTGCAACAATGTATATGAGTGTCTTTGTTTTTTTGCACATGGGGTATCTTTGCCTTAATCTGGAAATTAGACATTTTTACTAGGTACTTGTATGAGAAGTATTATTTATATAAAAATTTGGTATCTTTGTTTGTGTGTGTGTGCATGTGTTATGTATACATTTGTTTGTGTCTTTGTATATTACATATGCAGATATATGTGTGCATATGGGGACCACAAGTCAACATTAGTGTTGGGAGATTTTCTCTGTCTCAGTCCACTATGAAATAACCATTCTGAGACTTAATATCTATTTATAATTGTTTGACCATTGGCTTAGACTTCTTACTGACTAGCTCTTTCTTAATTATTAGCTCATTTCTATTAATCTGTATATCTCCACGTGGCCTTCATTTACCAGTAATGTTTACCTGTAATGCCCGGGGATTATGCCTCCTTGGTGGCTACATGGAGACTCTCCTACTTCACTATTGTCTTTCTCTATCCCTGTTTGGATTTTTTGCTTGGCTAAATTCTGTCTTTCCATTGGCCAAAGTAGCATTACTCATCAACCAATAAGAGAAACATATATTCACAGCATATAGAAGGACATCCCTCATCAAATTAAGTGTCTTTTTCAATCAGTCTCAACTTTGTCTTTTGAGACAGGGTTCCTCACTGAACCTGGAGCTCATTGGTTCAGCAATGTTGGCTGTCACCAAGCTCCAGGGACCCACCTATCATTGATTCAGCAATGTTGTCTGTCACCAAGCTCCAGGGACCCACCTGTCTTTGGCTACCCACCAGTGAAATTGTAGGTGTGCCATATTATGTCCAGATTTTTATGTGGGTACTAGGGATCTGAACTCAAGTCATTATGTGAACCATCTCCTCAGCACCCCAAAACTTTACTTCTATTGGTCCTTGGAACTATGCTAAATAAATATTGTATATATCTTGGAAAATCATTTTCTTCTATAGCCTTTATACATAAAGAGAGACAATTTGCTAGTCAATACTTAATGGGATAACTTATGTTATCATTTTCCTTTGACCCTCATTTTAATTCCAGGCTAATAGCAATTCCCAGGTAGTTAACAATCCCAGTCCATTCTATATTCTAAGTCTTTTGGGCTTTTATTAGAATGGTCCTTAAGGTGGCCCACAAGGAGTTCGGCTGACAATTCTGACTGATGTTTTAACAATGTGAAGCAAAGGAAACAAGAGGAGGAAAATAAGGTAGAAGGAGATTTATAGTGGTGTGGATAGACTAAATCAGGCAAGGAGACAGAGTACATAACCACTAATTCACTCTCGTCATCATTCACACATCTGCAAGCCACAAAGGAGATAGCAAAGGGCTGGAGGCTATGGACATGGCCTGGAAGCGTTGGCTTTAGAGCAGTCCTGAATCCCACGTTAGAAGTCACTTAGGAATTTACCTGAATGCCTGCCAGATGGCAACATTTTAACACCTAATGCCAGAAGAGCTAACAGTACCAAAATGCTTGAAGAAAATTAGACCAAAGGAGAGCCACAGCCCTTCTCTGAGCAGCCTTCTCATTGTTCTCTCTGCTTCCATCTTGTCTCCATGCTGTCTAATTACACAGAGCAGCCAGAACAGTCTCCAAGATAAAGTTAGATTATACCAACCTTTTGCTTGAAACCTATAAATGTCTTCCTGTTGCAATTTAAACACAACGCAGAACCTTCACCATGGAAAATAAATCCTGCATGACTGACCCTGACCATGTCCATTTGTAGCTGCTGAAATTAAAGCCATCTATAATGACGTACATATTATTGCACACAAACAAGCAGAAGATTTAAGTCTATCATCATTAAACAAGTGGTCTATTTTTTCTCCTTTATCAGAAAGTCTTGAGGCTGGCAGTGCAAGGCTGGTACAGCTCCAGCCATTAAGAAACCAAATGCTCTCTGTGAGCCTTTCCATGTGGCTTTTGTCCTTGTAGTTACAAAATGGCTGCTTTATCTTCAGACATTATGTAAATATTCCAGACAGGAAGAAAGAGAAAGGCAAGAAAGGAGGGTATCGTGTGAATGCTGGCTATATTTTTGTGGTCATGCAAATGACTGTTTTCCCAGAATGTGCACCCTGGAGTCTGTCACAGCCCAGAAAAACATCATCAGACCATTGTAACAAAAATAAATCTAGTATTTGCTTTTGTCTTTGAGCCTTTTCTAAGCTTGATAATTTCCTCCACACATAAGCTGAGGCTTCTATAAAGAGAGAGGGGAGGCTGAAAAGGATAGGGAAATAATACATTTCCTAGCTAACTCTTCCTTCTGACTCCTTCTCTCTGCTTCATGTTCAGCCATCCTCCCTTCTGGCTCTTAGATCTACCATCTCCATTCCTGCCTTCTGCCACCGTCAGGACTGAGCTCATCTGGACCACCGTATCTGATCTGCCTTGCTAATATGGTGACCCATATCCAGTCCCTATTGCTCCTTCCTTCCTCCCTCCTCTCCTTTTCTCCTTCTTCCTCTTCTTTTCTTTCCTTGTTTTATTTTGTTCACAGTTTTCTGTTCTTCTTTGTATTTTGCAGTGCTGTGGGTAAGCATGGGGCCTTAGCCATGTAGGCAAGCACCTGACCACTGAGCTGCTACCTTAGTCCTTCTATCTTTTACTCTGTGTTGTTGCTGTTACTCTTTTTAAAAATAGCATTTCTTCATTATCTGATGCACGTTGCTGTTGTTATGTGTCGAGTGCTTCTTGTCTTAACAACCCCCACGCCACTCCCACTAGAACACAACCTCCCTCCAAGATGTTTGCAGTCTTTAGGTGCTTAATCCAGTGCCTTGCCCAGTACCCAGCCAGGTCAGGTGATAAATGAATAGTTCACCTCTTATCTAATAAAATATGGGTTTTCTGGTCTACCTTGGGCTGCCAACTCCTTTCTCCACTACATTCCTACTTTGAGATGAATAAAAGCAAAATGCTGATGCTATTTGAATTTTCCAGTGATATTTCTTGCTTTCTTCAATTCCTGTATTTCTCAACTGGCTTTTTTGTAAAAGTATGATTTTCTGTTTATCACAAAATGTACTTCAGAAAATTTGACTAAGAGGTTAGGTATCCATTGGACTTTTATTTCCTCCATCATCTGTAATCCTCTGCTTTTCATTGCTCCCAATACTTGTATCAACATTATCTCTACATTTTCATAATGAATCCCAGTGTTCAATGAACTAGTATTCAGAACTTGTCCCAAATTCTTTCTTTCAACGTTTAAAATCTGACTGCACATTTGGTACCCCTCACAAACATTTTCCAAATCTTCCTGAAATAAGAAATTGTAACCTTTAGCTTTCATGTTCTACAGTAGACACATCTTTGCATGGGTTCGTATTTTTACTGTCTATGTTTGTTCCTGATTCAAAGGTTGTATGTATAGTAATTATTCGGGCCAGTGTTTTGCATCATTCACCATATACTTTGCAGACATGATACAGGGACTCAATTTCAGAGAGTTAACATTTATTAAGTAAAAATCTTCTAAAGACTTTCTGGTACAAATTTCCCTTCATATTCATTTGTCTAGCTGCAAGGACAAAGAGATAGGCAGTAAAAAATAAGAAAAGAAGGGAAATGTGCTATGCTTAGAAATCTTTTTAATTTCCCTCTTAGACCTAAATGAGAACATTTTCATGACCAAGTTTCTAAGAATTTATTTTTCCTTTCACTCCAACTTCACCGACTGAGGCTAGGAAGCATGGATTAGATGAGTAAATAGAGGTGAAAATAGTGCCATATAATACAGGTCCTTCTTAAGAAGCCTGGGGCTTGGTTCAGTTCAGAGAAAGGCAGAGAATAGTTCGTTCCTGGAGATTCTAAAGAGAAGAGAGCATTAGAAGAGAGTTAGCCATCTATGGGGAAATGGATGTTTCTTGGAGGTAACCCAAAACTGGTCTTGCTAATATGGGTTTAGGAACTGGTGACTAGAAGTCGCTTGTCACCCCTCTATCCCTGTGTCAGCTCTTGCCTTCTGTTTAATGTCAGCCTGCTACTGTACAGAATAACACAGACATCCCCTAATAGAAAGCGCCTTTCCTGTTCACTGTGTGTCATTATCAGCAAAATCCTAAAGAAAGAGCAGTTGTCACATTTCAGTGTGTACCAATGACCTGAAACAGTTTCAAATAAGCAATTGGTTTTTGTTTGGTTTTCTCACTAGCATTTCACTACAGAAATGAAGGTGGAGAGCATGGAGTGTCTGTGTTGAGTAGAAATCAATATTGGGCTACTCTAATGTCTGATGTTATAGAAGTGGGACATGAAACCTGAGAACCACTGTATGAGTTGTGTAGGTAGTTTTGCTGTAGATTATCTGTAGGTTCCATTTTGAGAAAAAGTGCCTGGGTTTCTTTTCAGTGAAAGGGAGGGGCACTGCTCATGCTTTAACATTTAAGCCTATTCATAAAACCTAATAGACAATGGATGAATGCATGGATGGGATGTTTGCTCATTAAATATTTTAGGAAGAATTACAACACAAAAGTAATTCTGCCCAAGTTTCATGAGTTTCATGAGTAGTGCAGGAGCCCCAACCTAAAGAGCATTAAAAGGGGGACCAGAAAATGTACCTGAAGAGTAGAGCTAAGGTTCACAGATCAGGGAGACTGTGTCAAGCCCATGAGATGGGTGCTCCACCTGTGGACATGGGAGTCCAAATCACAAAAGAAATCACAAGAATTTTCCTGGTGACAATAGATAGCTCTGGACATTGTCATATTTAGTGAGATAACTCATACTGAAACAAAGTGTGTTGTCTCTCATGTGTGGCTCCTAGATTTCAATTTTTGTCTAGGTAGGTGTGGATGTAAGACATGAAACTAAAAAGGGGGCATGAGAAGAAGAGTGGAAGGGAGGAAATAGGGGAATAAAATGCAGGTATCATGAAGGTGGAAAGGACTAGCAGGGTGATCTGGGATGTACCAAGGGAGGTGGGGCATCAGCAAAACAAAGGACAGGTGGAAATTCCAAAACCCTTGACTTTGTATGCTAATGAGACTAAGCCAATATAAACAAGCAAAAATAATTTACCTCATAAAGATAAGTTAACAATCCAGGGAAACAGAGCCAGGCATAGCCAGGCAAAAATGGACCACTATCATTCTGCCAGAAGGTGTGTAAACAAAGGTGATGGGCAGAATTCCTAAAATTGCTTGCCAGTCCATGTAGGCTTACCTCTTCCTCTTGCTGTTAGGTGTGTGTATATAAATCATTTTCTGTTTGTACACTAGCAGTTAGCAATGGAGAAACCACCATGGTTCTTGCCTCAGTATTTCCCACAAATGGGATGTGAAGTCTTAGTGTGCTCTCCTTCCCTAAGGATGTGACTGCAAGCCTCTGTCTATCCCCTCACAGTGAGCACAAGAACATGAGAAAGTATGCAGACAGCAAATCTGACCAACTTTTCTCCATGGCTTGTCCTAGCTGTAATGTGTGCAATATGGCACCAGATAGAAGGGAAGACAGTGAGAACATGATCTCCAGGACATGCCCCACAGACACCTACAAAATATTATGGAGATACAACTCCAACAAGACAAAGAGTTATCTTTCTAGAAAATTGATAGTACTGTGTTTTTGATCATTAGTTGTTCAATTTACTTTACTTTTAATTATGAATTATCATCTAAGTCAAACAAGCTCAGAAATATGTGCGGGTGTGTGTACACATACACACATAGGGAGAAGATAGATATAGATAAGATACAGATATAGACAGAAAATAGATGGGATGGGCTACCACATCTAAGAGATAAGAGATCTTGCTATGTTGGTGTTGACAGAAACTCTAATCCTAGCCAAGGGTAGTGGTACATGTCTGTGATAGCAGCCCTTGGATGGTGGGGGTAGAAGAATCAGCAATTCCTGGGCAACCTTAGCTACATGGTAAGTTAAAAGGTATACTGGAGTACATGAAACCCGACCTCAAAAAATAAAAGTATGATCCCTTTTGTAGCTTTTATTTTAGTGGAGACAAATAGATAACATATATAAAAATAAGTAAATTAATCACTAAGGCAGTGATACACAGTAGGTAAAAGACCAGGGAGGAATGGGAGTATATGAATAGCAAGGAATAGCAATTGTGGGCAAAGCAGTCATACAGGCAGTAGGTTTTTGATGCATGTATAATAGTGATTTTATATTTAAAATATATGCATCTATAGTTTATTTATAAACTGGTTTAAAGAGAGCTTATTCTCTATCATGTCTGATAAGAAAAAATATCATATTTAAAGTATTCATGGACCAATATGAGAATACACCAAGCAATGCTGGCACTAACGTGAACATAGCTTGCTGAGGAGGAGTTCTGCTAACATTCTAGATGCAAATATATGCTAATTAGAGACTTTCAATAAGAGGGAAGGTTTACTTTATTGTGGAATTCTATCTTTTGTCTAATAGTCATGTAACAAGCATGTACTATGGTCCTTTCTATGTATCTAGCTTATGGTGACAGAATAAAATATAAAGTATCCTCCATGGGTAAGTGTTAAAAGTTTAGGGCTAAAACGATGGCTTAGTGGGTAGAGGAATTTTCCACTAAGTCTAATGACTTGATTGTGATCCTCAGGACACATGGAGAGGAACCAAAAAGAGACTTCCACAAGTTCCCTCTGACATCCACATACCTACCATGCATGCCATGAACATGCACACACACAATAGATACATCTAATTTTTAAAGTTTCAAAAGAGATGAATAAGAAACCTCAGGAACTATAAATGACAGTATTCCTGCAATGTGCTGGGAGTTATTAATTAGTAAACAGAAGGCACACTTGGGCAGATGTGAACGAGTTTTGCCGTTTTGAATGGGAGCTTGTCATCCTTGACCATTTGTGAGGCTTAAGGTAATGCTTATTGTCTGGACTTGTGCTATGTGTAAGAAAAAGAATAATGATTTATTGCAGATTTATGAAGAAGGTCTATAAAATTTTATTTTTTCTTATTTAAAGCAAGAATTGAAGAATCCATCCCACTGGAAAGTAGTAACAGCATTTTATTATATTAAAGTAGGTGGTAGTAAGTTATAGAGGAAGAAATGGCCTTCTGTGGTGTATAATTTCATGACCTAAATTAAATGAGAAGGAAGTTCTTCCCCTGGGTGACTTTCTAAATATTGTGTTTAAAGCTAAAGAAGAAGAATGAAAAGTTTTGTTTTGTTTTTTTTTTTTAAAGGGAGTCATTAGTGAAGAACAGCTTACAGCAATGTGGATGTTTGCACACAGTGAGACCACAAAGAGCCACCTAGCACACTAGGACCCATGAGATGACCATTTCCACAGTTCTGCACATTAAACTTCCCTAAGTTATAAGTCATAACTATCAGGGAAAAGATGGCAGGGACGTTTGTAGAATAGCTGTCTAAATCCATAAACTGATGTTCAAGTTTTGCAGCATACAGGGTCTCCAACTACTTTTTCTTATTTTAGTGTACCTAGAAAGCCCACTTCTTTAACCTGGAAAAGCTTGTGTTGTTGTGGTATTGGATCTGTGTTAACTTCCTGAAGCCATGTCTAGAAATCATTCTTTCCCTCAACTGTGTGATGCCCCAGTGTCTCCAAGGTCTGAACCTCAGCTCTGAGGTCTGTCTTTGTGAGTGGGTGCTGTTTGTTTCTTCCTTGTGTTCCCCAGAGCAGGTGGCCAACATGTTTGGAGGAACATGCTGCAGGACTCTTGCTACTGGGCAGAGTGTCTTCAAAAGGTGATCTCCAGGAGGAGGTGGCTGGGGATCATTAGGAACCTCCATTACTGAGCTAGTTTGTCTCATAGGATGCTATTAGGCACGCTAAAGGCTGGAGCATCTTCCCTCTATATTTCACAGCTCCCAGAAGCTGTGGCTTTTCGATTCTTATTTCAAGTTTTTTAGCTTTCGCTATTTCTAATCTCATGGGGAACCTGGAAAATCCTATTCCTCCCACCTGCTAGTATTCAGGTATCTGTATTGGCCTGATCTTTGGTTCTGACAGGATATGCCCTCAGCTGCAGCCACTAAGAGCACCACCTGTGCACATTCACTATGTTTCCTTTTATTTTATTTTATTATCTTTTTTTTTTTTTTGGTTTTTCGAGACAGGGTTTCTCTGTGTAGCTTTGGAGCCTATCCTGGCACTCGCTCTGGAGACCAGGCTGGCCTCGAACTCAGAGAGATCGGCCTGCCTCTGCCCTCCGAGTGCTGGGATTAAAGGCAAAATGCACCACCAACACCTGGCCCTCACTTTTAAAAGGGCCCTGTCCCTCTCTCTCCCTCTCTCCCTCTCTCCCTCTCTCCCTCTCTCCCTCTCTCTCTCTCTCTCTCTCTCTCTCTCTCTCTCTCTCTCTCTCTCTGCTTCTCTGCCTGTTTCTCCATCTCTCTCTCTCTGCTGCTTGTCTTTCTATCTCTCCCTCTCTCCTCTTGTCCCCAGAGGTTGATATGTCCCCTCCTCTCCCCCCTTTTCTCACTTACTTTCCCCCAATTAAAAAAAAAAAAAAACTGCCACTCAAGATCTGCCACATGGCATCTTTCTCTCAAGCACGGCTTCTGTAAATTACAATGATGAAATACTTTTTTGAAATCACTCCTGACAATGCAGAGAAGTCTCCCATCCCTCTAAAACCTTAATTTTTGTTTGTCAATTATGTACCTGAGATATGAGATGTCCAACCAGAGAGTTGGGGGCTCCTATGTCCCAACAATAAGAATACACACTATCAAGAGAGATTCCTAAATCTGGACATGAGGCCCCTTTGCAGGTAAAGGGTTCTATGGTTCTGCATTCAACAAACTTTAAGCTGATGAAGGCACAATAGTCATGTTTGAGTGTGACACTCCAGGCTGTACACTGGGATTGCAAGCCTCCTCTCTGTTAGCAAAATAGACTTGACTTTAAGGATGCACATGTTAAATGATTCTGAAGTATTTTAAACTTCATAGGTAAATGTTTCAGGAGGAATATTGGAATTTTTGTTAGTTCTTAACTTTTTCAAAAGCAGTACTTAAAGCATCACACGTCTTAACCTCTGAGGCTTTCCTATCCATTACCTGATTGGAACCTTATAATGACCGCTGGTGAATGCATGCTCTTCTGAGGTCTTTATCAATTATCTGTAATATTAAACTCTCAAATCTCATTTGCTTCTAAAGCTGGCCTTCAGAATTCTCTTACCCTACATATGATTCATTTCTTGTGTAAATGTCAGGGGCCAGAGAAAAATAAATTCACATTCTGCCATTTGGTATAAAGCAAGGACTCTAAACCAACATCATTAGTGTGGACAGTATTTGTGGTATGTAGTACAAATACTGAGGGGCTTTCAAGAGTTAGACAAGAACGGGCTTTTGTTTTCTTATAGCCCTCCTTTAATCATTTTAAGCTTCTCCAAACTTTTACAAATCACATCAGTAATATAGTTAAGGAAATTTAATCTATGACTCTTCCATGGATTTTATATTATTCCCTAAGATATGCACTGGACAACTAAACATTTGCAAAAGTGTTTTGCATTTTAAGGAACAGAAACTAAATGTGAATTACAAACATGGTGGGATTTGTATTTCTTATTAATGTGAAGTTAATCTGTAATAAGTAGCCACCATCTGAGATTTCAGGCATGTCTTAATTATAACTGAAACTTATTCATTATACAAATTAGTTGAGAAAAGATCTATACCCTTGAAGGTTTGCACATAGCACACACACACACACACACACACAAACACACACACACACACACACACACACACACACACACACACACACACACACACACCTTTCCCTATTTCTCTTTTGATTTCATTTCCAATAGTGAAGCAGAGGAAAGACGGTGAGAAGCAGTCTTTTTGTGCTTGGCTGTGTTCTTTCAGGCCGATCATCTATTAAGTGTTATTTTATGCAATGCTTCAGCATTGTAGATGAGGCTCGTGGGAAGAGAAAGTGAATACATTAGGGCTCAGACAGGTAAAATCAGTTGCTAATTCTTACTAAACTAATGGCCATCTCTGCTGGGACTTAAGAGTTATTCAGATTGTAGAATCATTTCAGAGAGGAAGAAGGCCCAAGAAAATGGGCCCATTGTGTTCGTTAGCATAAAGGACTTTGCTGGTCTTTTGGGAAAAGTGCACATTTTTCAAACATTTCCTCTTTGGTAGAGCAAGGGAACATCCTAAAAGACTGAGCTTCTTAAGAAAGCCAGAAGAGAGGAAGCTCACCAAGAGCCTTTAAAACTGTTCTACATGCACTCTACAATAGAAACAGAGGAACACAGTGAGAGCCTGAAAGCTTTGAACCAGAAAGAGATAAAAACCAGAACAAAAAGGAGCCAAGAAGGTTCTTAAGGAAATGTGGTTTAATGGTAAAAATCAAACTCACTGGTCACATGCATTCCTGCGGCTGTAATATTTGCCCTGTCACATCTAGAAACAACATAAACTTATCAGCTAGCAGATGTGCAATTCCGAAGTCCAAAGCAGGTCTAACTAGCCTAAACCAAAGGGATCAGTGGGCTTCCTTTTTTTCAGGAGATGTCTCTGGCAGAACATTGTCTTCTGGTGTTTCTGGTTTCTTGAGCCTGAAGCTTCTGGCATTCCATGGTTCACAGCCCCTTGTATGTTCCAGGTCAGCAATGGCCAGTCAAGATGAATTCCTCTATTGCTGTCTGCCTTCCTTCTCTTCATTTGAAGATCCTGAAGTAGTGACCTGCAGAACTCCTTAAAAAGTGCCAGAGGCTGATTTACAATACCCAGCTGCCTCCCATCCAGATGTTGGCAGAGATGACTTGCTTTGGTGACTCTCAGGCAAGGGTCTGTTCCAGTCTGTATGTGTATTAATTTTCCTGAAGTTAAGTGATAAAATCAAATAGTTTCTAGGACCTGGGAAAGTTGTATAGGAACTAAAGTTTATTTGGGTTGAACCTAAGAGAAATAGCATTATTTTCTATGTAGAAACAAGGTCAGTCAGTGATGCACACTTCAAATGATGCTGGAAGCCAGAGATGGAGGAGGCTCAGCAAAGGTGTCTGCTTTTATCCAGGACCCAACTGCGTGTCACTCCAAAACTAGCAGATGAACTCAGGCTTCCCTGACTGCTCCACGCTGCTTCCCCAGCTCAGAGGAAGCTGAACCCTGCAGATATCTAAATCTTTAATTGTGGGTATAGTTTGGAACTGCACTTCTGCATGTTAATGTTTATACATAGTAGTGACTGAGCACATTATATTGTGAAATTGCATATCATCTTTGGAATTACTCAACTTTTCAAAGTGCTAAGAAGAGACTGAGTGTTCCCCTCTAAATGGGACATCTATATTACTGCCTCTCCACCAAAAAACAAGGCTCAGAGAACATGGACAAAGAAGAGGCAGGAAGAATGTAAGAGGTTGGGGAGGAGTGCTATGAAATGCATTCTTTTAATCTCTCTTTTTTCCAGACTTGGTTTCTCTGTGTAGCTTTGTAGACCAGGCTGGCCTCCACCTCATAGAGATCTGCCTGCCTTTGCCTCCTGAGTGCTGCCACTACCACCCAGAGAAATGCATTCTTGTATACATGGCTTGACTATCTCAAACATGAACTCACAGCAACTGTGGTTACTTGCACATGTTCTAAATAAAATCAAGCTATCCAAAATCCCAGCATAGATGGGGTAGATGATCTCCAGGAGGCACCCTTACTGAGGAGCTATTGGATTTCTACTCTCACTGATGATTCTTTTGTTGATTTTCATTTAAGTTCTCTGCACAAAAAGACAGAGGACACACATCTAACAAGACAGGATCTCTCATTGAGCCTGTAGTGTGCGTTTATAGTGACACTCCTTAAAAGTTGGCAGGACACTTATTACCTGACCTCTTTTCTACAAAGTGGCTCATTGGGAAGTGGTACATCTATAACTTACTTCTAATGGAAACTAAATATAGTTTTCATAACCCTTCTGTTATAATCAGGTGACTTTTCTAATATGAACATGTGCCATTTCCTAAGTACCAATTGTATATAATTAACGAATACAGCTTGATCATCACCCAAAAGTGTCTACCCACTAGCTCACACAGTTATCACACTGTGTATATGTGTGTATGTGTGGGTGCATGTAGGGGGTACATGCATGAGTGTGTGTGTGTGTGTGTGTGCGGTAAGAGCTTAAGATCTACCCACTTCACCAGTTTGCATTGTACAGTCCAGCATTCTAACTGTAGTCATAGTCCTGTACTTTGGATGAATCTATAATTACTCATCCTGGGAAACTGAAACTTTCTTGGTCAAAGTGTATAAACCTTTCCTTTGCAATATTGACTACTCTGATAGCAAACAGCATCAAAAGTGTCTCCTTTGAAAAATATGATTATCCAATAACAGATCTATTTTAAATTGAAAACCATAACCAGACTATTCTTTCTTTTCTTTTCTTTTTTTTTTTTTTTGGTTTTTTGAGACAGGGTTTCTCTGTGGCTTTGGAAGCTGTCCTGGAACTAGCTCTTGTAGACCAGGCTGGTCTCAAACTCACAGAGATCCCCCTGTCTCTGCCTCCTGAGTGCTGGGATTAATGGCTTGCGCCACCACTGCTCGGCCCAGACCATTCTTTTAATACAATGGGATTTTCTCAAACTTTAAGAAATTTAGATGAGCCAAGGGACCCCAGCAATAGTTATGATGGTAATAAAAAGGAGCTCTTTTAACAGAACTCTTAATTGACAAAGCTGTGAATTAAGAATTAATTTTAAGAACAAAACACACCTGGAACTGGGGGTGGGGGTGGGAATAGCTCAGTTGGAAATGGGCTTTCAGCAAAAGCATGAGGACCTGAGTCTGATTCCCCAGCACCCACGGGTAAAGCCAGGCACAGTTAGCACAGGCTCACCATCCCAGATGGGGATCCTGATCCCAGCGAGAGACCTGTCTCAGCATCAAAGATGAAAGACCCAGAAGGCAAAAAGAAGCTAAACTTGACCAGTCCTCCATGAACATATGCACACACATGCACACATATGTACCCCCACACCTACAAAAACCTTTGAAAAGTGAAACCATCTGTATTTTCTTCAAAGGGGGCCTAGTAATGGGCTCACAACCCCAGCTGGCCTGCTATACCCATGCACTTCATGCTCTTCAGACAGTTTTGTGCTGTCACTGAGGAGACCAAGCCCAGGGACAGTATTTCTTCATTAGTGCTGGTTGACTTGTTATTGCTTTCTGTTTAGAACTGGGGAAAACAACTCTGATGATAATAATATGGTGTATGTCCTGGACTGCACCTTGTTATGGGTTTTGTTTAGTGAGTTGCTGCTAGACTCTCCCTTGGCATTGTTATCCATATTATCAGAACATAGTATTTACTAAATAGAGGAGGCTGAACTCAGGAAAATAAGGTCACAACTGTTTTGTAACCCATTTGCATGCACGAATATAAAAATGTGCATTGCCTTAGAAACAGAAAGAACATTTGCCAGAACAGAAGAGAAAAGGGAGGGAAAAAAGGAGTCCTTTTCCAAAAGAAATCCCATGCTCTGTATATCATTATGCAATAGTGAGTGACAGCTGCCCAGAGCATTTTAGTCTCAAGAAAGGCTAATAACTGGTTGAAAGAGAAGAAGCTCATTAGGAGTTAGAAAGCAATGACTTTCATAACCTCCAGCTAAATTGGTGATAAATATGATTATTGGCCTTGCATGTTCCAGGTGGGGCTCCCTTCTGTCACTTCAGAAATACACACTACAGCAAATCAGCTCTGATGGCAGATGCCAGCAGAGACCTGCTACCTGCAAATAGCCTGGCTACTCCGAAGGTACAGACTGAGAGAATGTATTTCAATCTTGGTAATTCTCACCTGGTACTTGAAGGTCATGTTCTTAAAAAAAAAAAATCCCTGGGGAAGTAAGATTGCAACTAGAGAAACAATCACTATAAAAATCTTGAGGTAGAAGTCACACTCAGGAAAAACCTCCAGGCCTGATACTTTCACTCAATAAAAATGTGTGTATGTGGATATAGATATTTGCGTGTGTGTGAGGAAAGGTGATCGGCAAAGATTTTTACTCATTTACAATTTTGAACTATTAGACACTGCTCTGTAAAGTTTCATTGGTCTTCCCTAGGTCTCTAGGAATTTCTCAGAATCTCTTTTTCTGGGATCTGTTGCTATTTAGGTTTACGGTGAAGAATATGTGTGCTAAAATCGTCTTCAGAGACTCCAGGGCTATTCAGAAGTTCAACTAGGTTCTAGTTTGAAAATACTTTATCAATAAAAGGAACTTACTTTAGAATAAAGTTAACAAGAACTTCAATATGTAGGTGCTCAAAAAAGACTCTAACACAAAAAGAAAAAGTCAACCACTATTTTCCAAATGCCATAGAGTAGGCTATATATCTGTTCCCAGTAAGAGTTACTAGAAATTAAACATCATGACCCAGTGCTTGGTTTTGTAGGAACCATAAATTTTATACTGGATTTTTTATACAATTTTCTTTTCTTTACTCTTCTTTTATTGTTTGAGAATTTTATACAAGCATATAGTGTGCTTCAGTTCAGTCCACCCTCCATTCTGTCCCCTAATGTTCCTTCCCTGTGTCCTACCAACACTTCCTCCTCTTAACTCCATGTATTCTGTTTGTAAGCAGTTGGGAAAAATCAAAATCATAAAAATATTCACAAAGTAAAAAAATTGCTAGCAAATACACACAACAGTGCCCATAACATGTTACTGGAACATGGACTGTTCAGAGTTTGCAGGTAGTTCTATGGTCCTAGGATTATACTGCAGTTACTGTTGGGTAACTGAAACTGAAGGCTCCACTTAGCCTTAAGCATTTGATTTGGTTTGGTTAACTAGTGTTGTTTTAGTTGTTTGCAAAAGGAGTGGGTTGTACTATGTTTGAAATTCATATTCCTGACCTTCACTGAATATTTTTAAACTTTAAAATCCTAATTACTATTAAATGAAATTATTCTGCATAACTGCTGAAGTTAGTTCTAGTCATAGTTCCTCATCTCTTCTCAGGCAATGAATCTCTCATTTGTAGCTTCTAGAGGACTACAGCTCTACCCCTAACCCTTCAAGCATCTGCTGGCTAGACATGTTCTCCAAGGCAACTGTGCCTATGCCCACATTGACTTTGATTATTTAGTTGTTATCTTCAAGTCATGAAGAACATCTTACTTTCTCTCTATAGTGTATATGAAGAGATAAAGTCTTTAATGAGGGATTGGCTATGATGGGAGAAAGAGAATAACTGGTAACAGCTAGTAGCATTAACCTTTAGGGCTGAATCAATCCATCCCCAAGAAATCAACACCTGCCTCTCTGCCTTGCCGTGTGGGACCAACAGGACCACTGAGTGACATCAGCCTGTATGATCCAAGGTCCATTTCACGTCTCACTCCATATGCAGGGAGATTATCTTTCTCCCTGCACATCATGCTCCTTAAAGCATACTATATTGACAAAAGTTAGAGATGGATTTGGCATCATGGCCCAGACAAAATCCTATTCTACCAATGCAATTTTTCCAAATGCTGAATTGTCTTTCACTTTGTCAATCTTCTCTCTAAACTAAAGTGATTTTGAAAGAATCAGTCTCACTCTTCCCTCAGAGTCCTGTCTTCACTTGTGATTTTATTACAATCAAGCCAAAATTTGTAGTGACAGAGGCCCCTGTGGCTGGCCCCTGGCATCCTCCTCTCGCCTTTTTCTCACTCCTTGCTCTTCGCTCTAGCCTAGATTTCCCTCCTATTAATACTCTCTACCTGGCAGCCATACCTGTTTCTCTCTCCTGCCTAGCTATTGGCTATTCAGCTCTTTACTAGACCAATCAGATGTTTTTAACAGGCGAAGTAACACAGATTTAGAATCAAACAATCTCAACATAAAAGAATGAAACACATCTTTGCATCATTAAACAAATATTCCACAGCATAAACAAATGTAACTTATCTTAAACTAATACTCCACAACAGTCTTGTTTCACTTTTGGATATAAAGTATTATCTATTTCTTCCATCAGAAAGTCACACTTCTCAAATTACTAGCATCACTGTTGGCATTATGTAAGATATATTTTTAGTATTAACTATGGAAACACAAATGGATAGATTTCCAGGTGTTGATTATCTGAAAAATGAAGTTGTCTAACGATTTTCCTTTAAAAAGTTGCCTCTTTTGTGATTAGTTGTACTATTTCCTGTCATTAAAATACAATTTATGTGTAAGACAACAGAAGGAACACGGTGTGATGAAAACAAGTAATCTAGACACGTAAGCCCTGAACTGCATCGTTAAAACAACGTGTTTTGAAGTCTCTCTAGAAGTTAAAAAAAATAATCCTATTCATCCCAAATATCTTTTAGAAGATGTAACTGTTCACGAGTTTCATTTTACTGTTTCTGTGCTATTCCAGAGGACAACAGTCTATCAGAATTCATGACTCTGTTTGTAATGGATAGGACCAGGAGTTGACTGTTACTGGATAGACTATTATAGAGGATCAAAAGTAAGCTAAGAATTCTGCTGTTTTATCAAGAGTAGACAGTTTCAAATTGATAACATATATGAAAGAATCCAGGCATTCCTTTGATTCCCTTGGCCTTCTTTACAGAGTTTCAAGGGCTAACCGAGCTCTGTTTTCATTGGAACAGTCCAAATTATAAAGAGCACATTTATCACTTTGGGTTTGTCATCCCAGTATCAATTTTTTGTATGGACATTCAAAATTAAAATTTAAAATAGTAGTTTGATGAAATGATGGTGTTGACTTTGGGAAGCTGAAGTGTTTGTCATGGTGCCCCAGAAAAATGTAACTGAAGCAAAGGTGTGTGTGTGTGTGTGTGTGTGTGTGTGTGTGTGTGTGTGTGTGTGTGTTGGGGGGGGAAAGAGAGAGAGAGAGAGATGGGTGAGCATCTTCCCCAGGAGAACAACTCCTAGAATCTTTCATATACAAACTAGAGAACTAGGAGAGCCGATGGAGTTCATTCTGAGTCCAAGTCCCATTTACAGACCCTTCCTATCCATTCTAGATCCATGGGCTGGATGGTGCTCAACTACACTAAGAAGACAGTCTGCTCTACTCAGATTCAAATGTTAATACCATGCAGAAACACTCTCACATCCTGAACAGAGCTTGACCACATATCTGGGCACTCCATGGCCCAGTTAGATTCACATTACCCATGATGACAGTCCTTATTCTCTTTCGTAAAAGCTCTGAGTTAGAGAAGGTATGACAAAACATATCACCAGAGAAACCAGGAAACAAGGAGTACCCCAAGAGAAATACACATGGTCCCCCAAAGAAAGAAAAGGGATAAGAATCCCTGAGCCAATTGGGAGCATGGGAATAGGGGAGGGAGATAAGGAAAAGAGAAGGGGAGAAGATGAGAAGGATGGAGAACAAGAGGGATCAGGAAGACTGAGACAGGGGAGGGATAGAGGAGAGCTAGAAAGGAGATACCTTTGATAGAGGGAGCCAGTATAGGTTTAGAGAGAGGTCTGGCAACAGGGAAATATTCAGGGTTCCACAGAGATGACCCCAACTAAGAATCTAGTCAGTGGTGGAGAGGCTGCCTTTGATGCCCTTCCCCTATAATGAGATTGAAGACTACTTTGGTTTCCTGAATTTCTAAGCAGGGAAGAGGATGACTCCAAGAACATGGATGGTAATACCTTACACAAACTGAGAAGTAAGAGGCATGTGAACTATACAAGGTAGTTTATGGTTCAAAGAAATAGAAATTATGCCTAATTTACACCTCCACAGTCAAATTTATTCAACTTTTTGTAAGGATTAAAGTATTAACACCCATGTTTAAAAAAAAAAAGTCAGCACACAAGCACCTGTTGGTCAGTTGATGGCAGATATTGCCAGAAGATAAATGGATTCTGATTTGGAAAAGCAATTACTCTGCAGAAAGGATACAGCCACTCCTCCCCTTAGAGTGATGAACAATGTGTTTACTATAAATGCTAATTAGCCTTTAAAATTATTAGTGTAATTATTTTCAACTAAGGACATAAATCTGACAGCCCCTGAGGACAGAGGAATTTTAAAGCATGGGTTTTGAATAGTGTTACTCTAACCTATTTGCTTATTTTATACTGAATCATGAAAAAGAAGAAGGAAATAGAAAAATCACCAACTTACCAGTCATTCATGGAGGATGTTCAGAGCTAAAATAAGAGGCTTTACAACACGGCAGCCCTGTGATCATCAGGAACATACTATTTTTAGTCCTAACAAGAGCAGGTCATGGATTTAAAAACAGTGTGCTGTGAGTGTCCTGTTTAATTTCTGAAAGGGTGTCTTGCTTTTGCTTGGAGGACTCTGGAAGAATTATTTGAACAAGGAATAAAGGGAAAAGAAGTGTGTGTATTCCTTAGTATGGGAGATTTTGAAGTGCGTCTATGTATGTTTCTCTCAAACTTGAACCTTTGCAGCCCAGTGCCATCTGGCTTCCCTATCCACACTGCCATCTCTGAATACGAAGGCTGATCACTCTGGTTCCCTAGAGTAAATACAAATATTTACTTACAAAGATGCAAAGCACATTAAAGAATCACCTGCCATAATCTAGAGGAAAAATCTCAGTGGCTTCCAGAAAAGGAAAGAGAAGTAGAGATGTTTAGGAAGCATACAAAATTGTCTGGAACACGTAGAGTCCACACCATAAAGAACACAATTGTCTCTGCTGCCAAGAACACAGGAAATATCTAAGAACTATAATAATATTCCACAAGGGACCCTCATTTTCAGAGGTCTGAGTGTTTCTTCCTAAATGTGTCCTAAGTTCATCATACTCAGCATAGTGAAATAAAACTCACTTTCTCCCCTATAAAATCATTGCACCAAGCAAAATAATGAAACCTCAAAGCCACTCTTCATGTCTCTTCCATCTCTACTTCCTAATATGCTTAGAGCATCTATTAATTCTGTATCCAGATTATTTCTTAGTTCCTCTTTGCTCACCCTTCCATGCCATAATCTGTTCTATAATTTCTTAGTTATTATTTGACAATTTCACAAACACACACACACACACACACACACACACACACACACACACACAATTTATCTTTATCATATTACACCAAACTCTCCTACCCACTCTCCCTAAACCCAGCCCCCTCGATGTTTCAATATGCATGTTCCCTGCCCACTGTCATGACCTTTTCTTTGATTGCTTTTTAATAACCTACTGAGTCTAGTTAGTGCTGCCTGCCCATCATGGGCAAGCTACCAATAACCACACCCGTGATTAGCAATGACTCCCCTACACCAGGTTCCATCAGTCGTTAATAGCTCTTCAGATAGATGTGGAATCTCACAAGCCCCTCTCCATCATACTGAAATCAATGAGTAGCTGCAGGAAATCACAGCTACTCTGAGTTCATGAGTGTGACAGCCATGTCCTGCCCAGAAGACATTTCATTGAGCTTATTCACATCCTCTTGCTCTAATATCTTTTCCAGCCCTCTCTACAGTGTCCTCTGTGTCTTTTTGGGGGGGGGGATGACATACATGTCCCATTTAAGGCTAAGCCCTCAAAAGTCACTTATTTTCAGCAGCTAGTGGCTGCAAAATGTGGCTTGTCTGACCAGGGTTGAGAGTAGCACTGATCTGTAGGGGTGAACTTAAGTTTTGAGGCAATTTGACAATAGGTCTATTTAGGTCCATGACTGGACATCATACTTCAGACATATTCAACTGCAGCCTGTCTCCTCCCCACGGTTAGAATGACAGATCTCATTGACTGCTTTCTGTAACCATTCAAAAATTTCTTTCTTTTTTTATTTTCTATTTATTTTACATCCTGGCCTCAGTATTCTCCCCATCCTCCCACCCCAGTTCCTCACTTCACCCTACCACCACTCTCACCCCCAAATCCACTCCTCTTCCTCCTCCATTCAGGAAATGGCAGGTCTCCCCTGGATATCAAGAAAGCATGGCATATCAAGTTGCAGTTAGACTAAGCACCTCCCTGTGTGCTAAGGCTGGGAAAAGTGAACCAGTATGAGGAGTAGGGTCCCAAAAGCCAATAAAAGAGTCCAAGACAGCCCCTGTTCCCACTATTAGGAGTCCCACAAGAAAACCAAGTTACACAATGGTAACATACATGCATAGGGCCTAGGTCAGTCCCATGCAGGCTCCCTGGCTGTTGTTTCAGTCTCTGGGAGCCCCTATGAGCCCAGGTTAGTTGATTGTGTGAGCCTTCCTGTGGTGTCCTTGACCCCTCTAGCTGCTATCATCTTTTCTCCCCCTCCTCTATAGGATTCCTGAACTCTGCCTAGTGTTTGGATGTGGGACTCTGCATCTGCCTCCATCAGTTCCTGGATGATGCCTCTCTGAGAACAATTAGGCCAGGCACCAGTCTGGTCACATGATATAACCAGTTCATGCTACTTATCCACTATTGCTAGGAATCTAAGCTGGGGTCCTCCCTATAGACCTCCCCTCCTGGAGATTCCCCTGATTCTAACTGACCTGAAATACACACCCCCCAGCAGCAGAGAGTATCCAAATCAAAAGTTTCTCAAGCTGCTCTCAATCATCTACCAAGCTAGAGCATCTTGTCCCTAAGCCTATGCTTTAAAGAACTTGGTATTCTTAGGGTGATGGAAATTAAACTACAAAACCCAAAATGACGTAGCAAATGTAAGGGGAAATCTGAGGCTTAATGGTCAATAAGCCATAGGTTGAGCTTAGATTATTGAGTGAGTGAATACTGGACAGGGAAGGGATTCTGCATTATTAACACAGCTGTGTAGTCTCCAATTTGGGAATTGTTGGGGGTTTTAAATGAAATAAAGAAAGTCGAGCATTTAATGTAAAGAGATAGTAGGCACTCTGCATATGGCTAACAATTACTGTTCTTTTTGTCAGGCCTTTCCAAAGTACTGTTTGAGGTTTTCTTTTTAAGTCAAAATTAAGCCTGCTGCAAAATTTCTACAGCACTCTAGGAAGGTTCTTTGGATTGGGATTCCACAGTCTAAATCCAATGACTAGCAGCAGAGGGCAAGGGAAGAAGAATCAAAGTGATGAGAAGATGGCAGCAAGACAGCTCAAGGAAGCAAGTTGACTTCAATATAGAACTGAAGATGCATGCAACAGGACAAGCAGCCTTTGCTGCTGTGGATAGACCCATCATGAGGCAAAAAGATACAACCTAAAGTGGGGGTTAAAAGCATGGATAGAATTCTGAAGGAATCAGATTTGGTCCCAGTTCTCTGCTGGCTTGGTCACAGTCAAAAACAAGTCTCTCAACTGCTCAGGGCTTAAAACTGCTCTGTAAACTAAAAGTAAGCACTTCATCCACATCAAAGAGGTAAGTAAATGTACAAATAAGCCATTTTTGGTTCATAGAGAGTGACCAAAGAAACACTTACCCATGTTTCTCCATACTAGCATTGACAGTAACATTTTCTGCGATACCTGCACCAGGTATGCACTGTATCACAAGTTATTTTGTGGTTTTGTTTTTGTGGTGCTGTGAATTAAACCTAGGGTATCACAATAAAATATGAGACAAGTCCTCCACTACTGAGATGTATCCCACCCCTCCTTTCCCTTTTTATTTTGAAGCAGTTATTAAGTTGCTCTGGTTGGACTTGAACTCATTCTGTTGCATGAGCAGGGATTGAATTTGTAATCCTCTGGCATCACCCTCCCAAATAGCTGGGATTACATAATAATAAACTTTTATTACTAGACCTGGCTTACAACTTGCTTCTTAGAGAGAAACAGCAATATCTTTGAGACTTAGTTGAATGAGAAATGTTATATTCTTCTAAAAACATCTAATGTTTAAGGTAAGAAACTTCAGTTATCTTTAGTAATTAAATATCTGAGAATCTACTGAGTATAAATTTCTAAACAACCACAGCAACAAAAGATGCTCTATTTACAATCTGAGCATTCAAGCTGATGCTATTTCTGTACATGAGGAGAAGTTCTGCCCATTTATATCCCAGACCAACAAAATCTAAAAGAGAGACAGAGAAGAGATGAGATTTTCCATAAAGAGTTCCCAAGAACAGCCACGGTGGATCCAGCCTCAAGAGGACATCCTGATGTGGGGGGAGAGCAAGAGCCAAGAAGCACCTGCAGTGGACAAGGGCTATGAACTCTTCAAAATGTATTTAAATGATTGGAAAGATCTGGCTATGTACATGAAACTGCCAGATCTCAGAAGTACATCTCCCCAAAGTGCAGCAAGTCTGTCACCAGGATATTTTTTCTCTTTTCAGAGTTAACCTTAGATAATTGTTAATAGGTGGGATTGTAAATTACCAAGTGAAGAATTTCTAAACAACACCACAACCCATACTTTCCTTTGAAAATATACAAATCAAACAAGGGCATAAAAACCTAACATTCCACTAAAGCCAAATGCTACATTCCAACAGTATGCCTTTTAAAAATAGTATTCATTAATTTTTATGTGTATGGGTATTTTGCCTGCATGTATGCCTGTGTACCATGTATGTGCCTGTATCTTCTTGAAGAAGAGTTACAAATGGCTGTGGGCCACCATGTGGGTGCTGCAAATCTAACCAGGTCCTCTGCAAGAGCAGCCAGGGCTCTTAACCACTCAGCCATCTCTCTAGTCTCCCAGCAATATGCCTTGACTTGTAGACAAAAAATGAATTTGCTCTAATTACTCAATGAATACTCAGAGGGAGTTTCCTAAGAATAGTAAAGACAATAACTCACACTGGTTGAACACCTTCATATGCCAGGTCCATTTTGAAGTGGTGTGGATGCCTCTCCTTAGCCATTTCATCAATCCTATGAGAAAGTCTCTACAGACCTTCATAATTTAGGTTTCAAAACACTGAAGAACTTGCCTTCACATTTTATTTCTGAAACTTAACTTTAAAGTCATCATGATATTCTAATGTCACCCAGTTAACAAAAGATACAAGGTTTTATCTTCATAAGTTGTATTTTCTTTATGTCAACAGCAAGTACCTATTAAATAGCAAACAAGAAGTCAATACCTCTTATCACCATGATGTTTGTAGATTTTTTCTGTAAGCTCTTAAAAATGACATAAAACAGGACCTTCAGAGAAATGATGCTGTATTTGGTGACCTATAATCCTAGTCCCTAGAAGGCTGAAGAGGGAACATTGCTATGAGTCCACCGCCACCATTGTGAAGTCCAGGCCAGCTTTGGATACAGAGTTCAAATTTTATTTTGAAAGGAACAACAAAGGAAAGTAAATATTCAGGTGATATAGTCTACCACAATAGAAACCACACTTCAAAAGTAAACCCTAAAAATAAAACTACAATCTTAGTAAGTAGAAACGGCTACACCCTCAGGAACTCAATAAAATGAAAAGGCAAAAACAAATTATAAAAGGAAAACTGCCATGCTTTGTAGTACAAAGGGATGAGGCTATAGAAATATTAGGGTGAGAAAAGAAAAAAACCTTTTCAGCAAAATATGAAAAACAGGAAACCCCCCACATAAAGAAACTATATAAAATTAGAAGTAAATAACTGGAAAATTATAAGCTCATCAAGCAATCAAAAGTATCATATTTCAAAATACATACATAGGTATGTATTTATGTATTAATAATAAAATAGTGACCACTCCATATATACCACTTGATATTTTTTAAATGATACCATCAAACAATTGCTTGTAGAAGAGCAAATTTCTTCAACTTCTTTGGTCAGAAAGCCATAGATAGATATGAAGATTTTAGGCATTTATTTTCCCATGGCTTGATTTTCCATGTGTGGGTCTTCCAGTCATCAGCTGAAATTTAATCTCCAATGTGAGCATGCTTAGAGGATAAACTTTTTGGAAGATATTCTAGTTCTATATCTATTGCTCTAATAAAATACCCTATAAACAAACTTAAACAAAGACAAAAAAAAGGAAGCAATGAAGGGAGGGAGGGAGGAAAGAAGGAAGTTGAGAAAGAAGCTTTTTAAATTCCAGGTTTCAGTTCATTCTGGGGAAGTCAAGGTGGAACTGTAGAACAGATAGTCAAATTCCATCCATAGTCAAGAAAGAGCAGAGAAAAATGAGTGCACGCATGCTCACTGGATTGTTTATACTCAGCTCCATTTCTCCACTCTTACAAAATCCCAAATTCCCTGCCTGGGGAACAGTGCAGCCCACATTGAGTTGGGTTTTCCCACATCAATTATATTAATTAGAACAACTCCCTATAGACATGCCCACAGAGCAACCCAATGTAGACAACACCACATTAAAACTCTTTTCCCAGGTGATGCTACTTTGTATCAAGTTGACAATCAAAGCTAACCATCAAGAAGATAATTTGCTCATGTGCTCAGAAATCTCAGGAATGGGATTAGCAATTAGCCTCCTGAGAAGGAGTCTTGCTGTAGAATACTCCAGGTGCACTGGTGCTGGACAGCACAAATGCCCCACCCCTAAACCTCCTGAACTGTGTGAAGTAAATGTGTATTCTTTCTTACCCATTCACTGTTTTGTAATAGCAACTCCAAAGGACTGCTTATTCAGTGATTACTATAGTACATATTTATCCTGAGGGATAACTGGAAATATAGACAGCAATATCATTTGAAATGTTACATTTAATACTGAAGAAAAAGAATGAAACTACTCTAACTTGCATGATAGAAATGTGGTTAAATTAATTTGCTTTTGCCAGAATTCTGAGCTAACTTCTAAAATGGCGCATGAACATTCACTTATATAAAAAGATCTATGTTGAGATATAGATATCAAAAACTGACTGGAAATGGTAGATTATTTACATGCAATACAATGTCGTGATGCTTACGTCTGTTGTCAGCTTCATTGGCTAGATGCACCTACACCATCAATGAGGCATATCTATGGATGTACAGCTAAGAGAGCTTCCAGCGAGGGCTAACTGGGGAAAACACACTTGTCTTACAAGCTGTTTGAAACATCTCAAGGGCTGGTGTCACAGACAGAATAAAAAGGGGGAAAGGAAAAGGCAAGCTAAACACTAGCATTCATCTCCTTTTGCTTCCCAACCACAGATGCAATGACAACAGCATGCAGCAAACCACGAGCCCAAACTAACCCTTCCTTAAGTTGTTTTGGCCAAATATTTTGTTAGAACAGCAAGAAAAGCAACTAATACAAGGCCTAATTATGCATTGAAAGGTAAAATACATGAAAATGTTGTCAGTAGATATTTCCATTTGGAATACATCTTTGTATGTTTTTCTGCTTTTTAAAGCTATGAGGAATCTATGTCTTTTATGCACTTTAAGTGTTATAAATATGGGAAAGCCTTCATTAAAGATATTCTGCAACTGGATGATGTGAGATCATCTCAGTTTTTGCCAGCAAGAAGTCCCAGTGTTAGTAGTCTATTTTCACCCATGCTTCTACTCAAGTTTTAGAAATAAGCCAGCTCCCATGACATGATTGACATTCATTAGGGTAACTAATGCCAATGACCTGTTGGTGTGGCCCCAACTACAAGCATGTTCCCCGCTGTTCTGGAGCCTGGCTTGCTTGCCCAGACAGACTGTCAGTACTGCCAAAAGTAGAGAGTGGAAGAAGGAGAGCCTGAAGGAGATTATTGTCAGAGTCTGTGTTTAAAACCTCACCAGTGTGTCCTTCATTTTAATGATGAAACTGTCACTGAGATCAGGAGCTTGTCCTCAACTGCACTCATACCATTAACTGCAGGAAGCCAGGGAACATGCCTTCTTCTCCAGGTGTGAGTCAGATCACTCAACTGGATGAATAACTGGTTTCCCCTCCCACAAAGAGGTTGCAATTCATCTCATTAATTCTACTGAAGTTTTTGGGGAGGAGGTTCTTCCCTCTTGAGAAGCCAAGGGGTCTCTCTAATAACTCCACAGTTCTTAGACATGCTTCTCTACCCCTCCCTCAATGTGTAAGCTTAAATACAGGTTTATTTGTTTGATTGTTTAAAAAAACTTCCTTTAATAATTTCCAATTCTGCTTAATTAACAACAAAAAAAGCCAAAAAGTGAGTGATTTAAAGAATCAAATACATTTACACAATACTTTTCAGACTACTTGACCCTACTGTGAACAAAAACACCCTTCTTCTCTTTTCTAAGTGTCCATATGATACTTTATGGATATATAGAAAAAGATATAAATGTTTATGAGTCAGCCAACTAGGCTGTACATTGGGTGAGAAAGACATTCATAGTCCTCTAACACTTGAAAAATCAACAATGCCTACTCAGTTTCAACATTATTGGTTGATAGCAAAGAAAACAGAATCACTGGAAATTCCAAGCATTGCTTATATTAAGGAAATTATTCTTTTTTATTTCAACTTTTCTGTATTTTTCTAAAATTTCCTCATTGAGTACATATTACTTTTATAATAAGAGACATATCTCTCAGTTGTTGTCTCTTAAACAGAAATTAAATCCCAGCAAGAACTGAGATTTCTCAGTAAGTTGTACCACAGTATAAAGAGAGCTACAGCTACAGTGTCAGGCTTTAGGGCAGCTCTCAGGAGAGGGAAGTCATCCTCAGGAAGAAAAGCCAGGACAAGTGAACTTCACATGGGAGATGGTTTATAGGATTGGCCTCAAAGGATGAGTAATAAACACCTTGTGTGGTCAAGAAAATCATGACAGAAACACAAAAGAATGTCCCACCTTAGTCCTCCAGTGTTAGTCCTCGTTTGTGGCATCACCTCAGTTGTCATTCCCTTTAAATTCAATGTTAATCTTGATTAACTTTATCCTGTAATATACATTGAGGTGATAAGTGAGTTTCCAATTTAATGTGTTTTACATTAAAAAAGAATAAATGAGTCTGTCTTGATGAAAAAGGTTATTTTAAAAATTAAACTGGTCTGAAAAATTACACAGACCCAAGTATTCTCTCAGTTCAGCTGATCTACATTTTAGAGATTTCTGTTTAGAATTAGAACAGTTCCTCACAGCTAATTATTTCTTAGAAATCTGACTAACGCTTCCAAAACTTGATTCATCCCAGTACAGAATAAAGCTTAGGAAAACTTTGTAAGCAGTTTTGGGAGACATGAGAGACTGTGAATGAAATATGAATGTGAGGTGACAATTTATGAGAGAAATACTTTCCAATATTTTCCCCAATTATTTATTGAAATAAATGTAAGGCCAGTCAGGAAAATGTCTGATAGCAATATCATAGTGTCCAGACAGAGAACAGAAGCCGAGGGCTCAAGTCTCTACTCCTCTATTCACTAGCCAAGAGATTGCAACACATGAGCAATCTGAGTTGGAGTTTCTCTATCTCTGAGTTACATTCCTTACTTCACAGTATTATAAAAATTACACAATACATTTTCCAACTATTAAAGTCTGGAGAAATAATCTTACTAGGTTTCTGAGTTTTGCTCAAGGAAGTCCCACTAATGGACTCTTAACAGCAGAATGTAAGAAGGGAAGAGAGCCTGGAGGGCCTACTGCTGATGGCTCGGTACAGGGCAGTCCAACCTATGCTGCAATATGATGTCATGTGCAAACATGTGGGGCTGGATCCATACAGCCTACATCTTTCCCAGCTCTACTTCCATGTGAGGGGTCTACAATGTCTCCTTCACAGGCTCAGCTCCAGCTCCCATGTGTATACATATTCAGCCCAATTCAGATGTAGCTCCAAGGTAGAGCACTTACCCAAGCATTCTGAATACCCTGGACTCAATTCCCAGTATGGAAACAAATAAAATATCTAATGACACAGCTGTATCTCAGCACTTTGGAGCTAAAGGACACAGGAGATGAAAAAGTAGGGGCCAGCCAGTGTTACATAATGAAACTTGTTAAGGAAGGAAGGAGGGAATGTATGCTTGGAAGGAGGGAAGAACGGAGAAAGGAAAGAAAGGAAAAAATGAGAAAAGGAACATAAGAATTTCCAATGGTATGGAAGAATTGAAAATCACTGTTTCCAATTACCTCATCTTACAAAATGAAACCAAAGAAAGGAAGGAAGAAGGGAGGGATGAAGGGAGCGAGGGTGGGAGGAAGGAAGGAACCTAAGTAACATCTAACTTTAAGGAACTATAACATGACAGGCCAGATAACTAAACTCAAATTTGTCTCCAAGCCCCATGCCTTCTCTACTCTAGCCTATGATAAAGATAAATAAAGGACACAGTGGCCTAGAAGGAGTTGAACTGATCAGATAGGTAGTGAAGACCGGGCATCACATGCTCAGCATGAAAATGTCTAATTAGTAGCATACAAGTGTGCACAGCTCACTAACTTGTGGGTTTGTTCCATAAAGATGGCATGCCAGACCTGTGCCTGTGTTGTGTTAAGTACTAGCTTCAAAACTGCACAAAATTCAATTAGAAACAAAGAAGCTTCAACTGGAATAAGGCAACCGACTTTTAATGAAAGTGAGAAATACTCTACAGGCTGTCTTGTTATTACCCATGCAAAAACACCTCTTTCATTTCTGTGAACACTAGCTTACCTGTGCACAAACCCACTCTGAAATTGTAACTACTTGCTCCTATGAAAACCTCACACTGCTCCCGGAGAATATACTGCATCCATTCTCACCTTCAAGAAATTGCACAGATATTCCAAGAATATCACTTCCTTCCTTTATAATCAGTTCCCCTGCTTTGTGGTAATAAGTATGTTCTTGGATATCACATCTTGCAAACCAAACAAAATCCCTCTTTGTCCTAATGGATCAATTGCTATCCATCCTCTTACGTTTTCCTTTATATACATGACTGTTTTGCCTGCATGTATGTTTGTGTACTACATGTCTGCCCAGTGTCAGGAGAGTCCAAAAGAAAGTGTTAGATACTCTAGAACTGTAGTTAGGGGTGGTTGTGAGCTTCTAGGAACAAGTCTTATACAAGAGCAGTGAGTACTTTTGAATTGAGTCATCTCTCCAGATGTAATCTTTTGGCAGAGTTATCTGCAGTCACTGTAGCTTCCTACCCAACCAGAACAGAAGGTATGCCCTACCATCTCTCCTGGAGAAAATGGGAAGAAGGTTCCTGCTCCTAACCACTGAGACACTGCCAACCACACACCCAGCTTGGCAAATATTTGTTGAATGGATAAGTCATGTAAAACCATGACTTTGTATATCCCATAATATGTAAGTTGCCAATTTCTCATATATTTCTAAAAGACAGGTCGCCATATATCATAAACCTTACTTGATCCCAAATTAAATCACTTTCTTATGATTTGAAAAAAATTTCTGATAACTCAGGTGGCTATTAACATACAAATGTAATTTAATTCCTACCAAAGCCACTACAGTAATTTTTGCATTAGTTGGCAAAATAACCCTACAATCCATTTTGAAAAATAAGTATTTTAAAATAAATAACAAAATATGAGAAAGATGAATAGTGTGGATAAATCTATGCTAGCAGATATAAAAATGGTCTTACAAAATAACAGAAATTAAAACAGTGTGAATCTGTCACCAAAGAAGAGATCAGAAAGAAAACAGAGTTTATGTACCAGGAGGTTTTATAATAAGACATCATGGCAAATCTAGAAAAAAGAGCATCCTGAACAGAAGGTTCTGGGACAGTGTCCTGGGCATTGTCAAACACATCAGTAATAACCCCTCAACAGCTCATACGAATCGAAATATATTCCCAAGATAAAACTAAGCACTGAAAAACAGTTTTCTAGTCTTGGAATCAGGCTTTTTGGATTTATCAACACACTTGGAATCATAAGCAATTCACTGACAGGTGACAGAATCAATGACTTAAAAATGAGAAAATACACATGGCAAAAAAGCATACATACCAAAATGGAACTCCATGTCCATACAATTAAAAGACAAACAGAAAAGTAACCTATAGCTTGTATCATGCATATGGCAAAGGTTAAAAAAGAATTATGTTCAAATCATCCAAAATAAGAACATTTCCATTTATAAAGAGGCAAAGGAAATAAACCATGGAAGAATAAGTATAAATCATTAATAAACACATATAAGATGGGAAACTTGTGATTAAAAGAATAAATTCAAAATATTAAGCCTTTTAACCCAGTAGACAGATTAAAATGAAAAGACTGTCAGTAAACCAAGCTGGGAGAAGTATGGAATAGACTTCTGAAGCACTGTTTGTGAGAGCTAACTGGCGTGATGCTCCTAGGAGTTAATTTGCACTTAATGTAAAGCATCCATGAAGAGAATAACTGTATTAATTAATTAATCTATAAGGGGTATTCTTTCAGTCATTTGTAATTGACAAACAAGATGTCCACCAATAGAATATTGCATATATTACCATTACTCTATTCAAAGAACTATTAAAAAGATATAATTCTGGGGTTCCCCCTGCATTTTTGAAATGTAGAGAGAGAGCCACAACAGGTCAACTGGACAAAGGCAGGTTATAAAACTACAATAGCACATCAGTATCTGTTGTCCCAACTCCCCCCATTCAGCTACATTTTTCCTGGCAATACCCTTTTTCATTGACCCTGGCTTCCTTCCAACTTCCTCCTGTTTGTTGTGCACACAGCAGCCCTGAGTATAGCCCTGCATTCCCAGTATCTGGTTACTTCCTTACTTCGCTCTGTAACAGTTCACCACTGCCTCATTTTCTACTCTGTGCCCAGTCTCATGCTTGCTCACACCCAACCATCTCTCCTTCCCTCTGGCTTCTATTCTGCTTGCTCTAGTGCCCTACTGCAGTAGCCATCTTTTCTTTCTACCACCTGCCTTGCCCACTGCAACATTTATCCACTGTACTTGTTATTTTCTGCCTGGAGCCTTCAAGCCATTCCCAGTCTTACCTCTCCTTGCTATCTCATCTGTGCCTTTGGCACTCCACATGAATATCATTTTCTCAAGACAGTCTGCCCGGGTCACCCAGCCCAGATCAGCTCCCTTTTTATACATTCTTCCAGCTATCTTCTTTTTGTATTGGTTGCATTGTTAGTTTGCAAGCATGTTTCATCATCATTCATCTCTTTGTGTCCAGGTCGAAGACAGGGTCTTATCTACTTTGCTCTTCTCCATGTCCCTGCTGCTGTGAACTTGTTACAGCTGACTTGTCTTATATCGCAAATACCAAACAGCGAGGAAGGGAGGGAGCAAGGAAAAGGGTAAAACAGGTTTGCTTTTGTTAGCAGATGTCCAGAAGCAGGAAGGACATAATAATGGTTGGCTGTTGTTATTTGATGTCCAGAAGTAGATGAACAGTCATAAAAACTTAATAATTATAAGTGTATGGTTATTACCTTACAAACTTTGAATCATAGAAATTGTACTTTTCCTACTTAATTTGACCTTCTGGATTCAGAAGATCCTTGGTGCCTGGATGTTGTTGCAGACAAGAAAGAAGCACATCCCCAGTGTCAGGCTCAAGTTTACAGTGAACTCTGAAACTCTGATGCCACAATCCCACCCCACCCTTACCAATATCCCTGATTTCCTGAATCTTACCAGTGATGACACCTGATCTATTTTTTCATTGTCATACAGTAAATCAAAACTTCTAGTTTAATTGATTATTTTAGACTTCTATTTCTTATTCCATTTTGCCACGGCCATCTTTCTTGGGAAAATTCTACTCTAAACAAAAAGAAGGAGAATTTTATCTTCGTCTTCCTTTTCTTTTCTTAGGTTTTCCATTTCATACCACATTGGCTACTAAACCTAGCCACAGACTTCCTACTCCTGTGGTTATCAAGCAGTTTCTAGCACAGCACCATGTATTTAAATTCTGCAGCTATGTTGTCAGCAGTCACTGTTTTTCTGTCCATTCAGTGAAGAATGAGGGATTCTGTGTGGAGTGCATTTATTTCTCCTCATGAAACTATTCTGATCTTTCCAGAAGATTATGGGTTTTGTTGGAAAAGAGACTATGAAAGTTCAAGGTGGGTTGGGACTTTAACAAAGCAATAATAGCAAAAATGATAATAGAAGAGAAATACATTATGTATTTTGGCATCAATGTATAGTATATAAATTGTGTACAGATGCATGCAGATTGAGAACTATAGATAGTGAGTGGTTGAATATTTATAATGACTATTTATCCAACATGATGGATATATGTGTCCATGACTTATTCTAAACATTATTTTCCACATTGTTTTCACATGTTCTTATAACTGTTTTCCTGAATAGCAATATAAAAATAAAATTTTAAATATTACACAGAGAGACATTTGACACAGTTGAAAAATGGGCCTGCAAGAACACTTGCATCCATAATATAAGTGAAGCAGCATATTTGTAGTTGGCAGACCTTCAGTAGGTCATTTAACATTTCCAGGATTGAAATTCCTGGCCTGTATAACAAACCAAAAAGAACAGGGGAAAGAAAACAAGCAAATGAGCCTCACTAGATACAGGCTTTATTCCCCTTCTCAAATAATCTTATAATTTTTGTCGTGATCTGTCTGTATCTCACAGCAGTTACCAGATACTACTTGTGACTAGGAGCCCAGGCTTTTAATCATCTCTATATTGTCATCTCTGTCTTCCCTGTAGTCCTAGTGCTATGGCTCATTTGTGGTTTGCCCCCTCCTAGTTCTCAGTATGAGTTTAATCCACAAAGTTACATGCTTGTGGTATGAAGAGAAAAGCAATCTGTGACAATGTTCAGAGGTGGGCCTTGGGGAAAGTGATAAAGTGCAAGTTAAGTCATTTGGGTGAAGCTCCCACTATTAACATTGGTGCCTTTGTAAGATGAAGGACAGAGACCAGACAAGGAGGTCAATATAGACACACAAGCTATCTCTTGTCATGTGATGTTCTATGCCTCTTCAAGATGCTTCCAGAACGAAGTCATCAGCAGATGAGTCTCCTACAGCCATGAGCTAAAATTAATCTCTTTGCTTTATAAAGTAGCCTGCCTAAAGTGTTTTACTACACTAAAAAAAAAAAAAGGAGAGACCAATATATCTGGAAAGTGCTCTGTTATTCAGGTGTTAACAAGATAGATCAAATGTGATGAGAGTTATGTCAGAGTGAGTGAGCACTCTCTGTGATACCCACTACACGGGGCCGAACAGTGCCTCTCAAAGCAACACGGCAATCCTAACCCCTTCTAAGTCAATATCTTCTCATTTAGAAATGGGGTCATTGTAAATGAAAACAGCTCTTAGAGTGAGACCATGAAGGTGGGCACTAGTCTAATATGACTAATATTCCTATGAACAGAGGAACTCTGGACAGACATGCTTAGGGCATGGGGTCACATGAAAAGGCAGGGCTCAGAGTGCTGTTTCTCCTGCTTGCCTCCTGAGAAACATCGAAGATTGCCAGCATTCACCAGGAGCTACACGAGGGCTGACAAAGACTCCCTCCACAGCCCCTGTGAACCCAGTGGCTGCCTCAGTCCTGGATGTCTGCCTTAGAAATAGGAGGTGACGATTGCTCTAGATTAAGCCATGCTGTGGATCTTGTGAGGATGCTGGTTTGTCTTTCAGATATCTCTAACTGCATTCTGAGAGTCTCAGCTGCCAAAGATGTCTCCTTCTTCTCCTTGTACCATCCCTTGTCCTGTTGAAGTTCACTCTCTTGTCACTCTCCTCCTGTGCTTTAAGCACACAGTCACAGATGGGTGACATGGAGGAGGCTAAAGTCAGAGGTTCTCGGGCCGATTGCCTGCATCTCCAGCTGACCTTTACTCTCACCTGCAATGTGACTCAGAAAATTGTATCAACTTTTCTAAGCCTGTTTTCCTCATCTATAAAATGAAGGTAATATAGAAAGTTCTTGGAAGACTGCCTGGAAATTGGTAAGCATCGCATCCACGTGAGCTCTTATATCAACTTTTAGTTCTGAGTTGTCATTTTTTATCTGAGCTCTCATGTCTTCTTTGGTGATGCCTTCAACACATACCCTGGGGACCCAGACAAAGTTTGTTTCCTTGAGCTCCTAACTTCTAACAAGCTTTTCCTCCACAACATTTGAGCAATGGATTTTCTGATATTACTCTATCTAGCCTTAGTAATTCCAAAATGTGTTCCACCTCCAACTTCTGAAATAAGAGCGAAAATCACAAATTCCAGTCACAGATTGTTTTCTCATATGTGCTTGGCATTTAAAAAAAAAAAGTAGAGCCTATTTTTACTAAGAATAGACTCCATTCAAGTGCTCTCACTAATAAAATGCTATCACTTCCTCTAACTTCAGTCCACACCTGCCATTCTCATTATTCATCAGTCCCTTCTTGTCTTCAGTTTGCTCTCGTTGACCCCCTCCATGCCCACACTCAATGAGGTAAACAATTCCAGAAAGAAGTATAAAGCCATTAAACTGTTTCAGTGAATTGAACATATTTTTAATACTTCTGTCACTTCTGTTAGCTTTCTACACAGCCGTGAGATTGCTCCTTTTATATGCATTAGTAGGCATGCTCTCATAACCACTGCTGTGAGAGCCGCTGTCTCAAGACACTGCTTCCCAATCCAATCTCTGGCTGTAACTATCAGTATCATTAATGGATGTCTGTTTCAAGAAGAAAATGGGCAGCCTCCAAGCATAGCCTTATTCTCAGTATCATTTCTGGTTTCCTAAGACCCTCAGAACACCCTTAAAACTGAGTACTATGAGTGTCTTAGTTAGGGTTTCTATTGCTGTGAAGAGATACCATGACCATGTCAAATCTTATAAAGAAAAACATTTAATCGGGCATGGCTTACAGTTTCAAAGGTTTAGTCCATTATCATCATGGTGGGACATGATACTGTGCAGGTGGACATGGTGCTAGAGAAGGAACTGAGAATTCTAAATCTTGATCTGCAGGCAACAGGAGTGTACTATCTACCACACTAAGTATAGCTCCAGCAAAGGAGACTTCAAAGCCCATCCCCACAGTGACATAACTTCCTCCTAAAGGCCACACCTCCTCCAACAAAGCCACATCTTCTAATAGTGCCACTCCCTTTAGGGGCCATTTTTTTTTCAGACCACCACAGAGAAAGTGTTCATTAAAGCAAACACTTAAGTCTTTAAAGAGAATATATGTTTCCCATTGCCTATGAAACCACTGCTTCTTGATGCTTTCTATTAGCCCTGAAATGAAGTCTTATTTTCTTCCCAGGCATAGCATAGACCCTACTATCCACCACTCTCTCTCCCCCCTCACCGTGTGTGTGTGTGTGTGTGTGTGTGTGTGTGTGTGTGTGTGTGTGTGTGTGTGTGTGTGTTTGTATTCATGCATGCACAACTTATAGAGGAACATCATTGATAAATTAAGAACAGGCACCATTGGGAAAAGCAAAGTAGCCTTTACCTTGTCGCTTCCTAGGAATATAGAAAAGAAGTCTCACTTTTGTGCTGCTACTATAATCATCCTTTCTTTTTCTGGAGAGCATTAGTGTATTTGGAAAAAAATCACCTTAGATGCATATGATCAAGATACACTGTTTAAATGTATAAAAATTTCAAAGAATGGGAAGATTAATTAAAATAAAAATAAAATAAAACCATAGCCTAAGTTAGATGCCATAAAAATTATTTTCAGAACCACTTCTGATTTTTCTCCTAGAAATTGACAATTACTAAATTATCAACTGTTGGCTAGAAACCTCTGATGCCATCAACAGCTGATCTGCATAGTAATCTCCAGAGTATCTTGTTTCTGCCTGTATCTGCCCAGAGAATTTAAACATTCCCTTACACACTTTTTTGTGACTCAGCCTTCTTACAGTTCACTGGCTTTTCCCAGATCAACATGGCTTCTGTTCAGCAGCTCCCCCACAGGGCTATATGTGTTGCCTCCCATTGTGATGGCTTTATTCTTAGACTTTACAACCTACCCATCCATGCTGTAGATGTTGCTGCAGCTAAATTTTCAGAAAACCTAGAAGATTCCTCCACATGAAGCAGGCAGGGACTTCAGCCACCAAACTCAGCTGTGTAAGTGACCAGTTCTACTTTCCTTGGGTCTGCTTTTGTCCAAGGTCCATTCTGCAGAGGTGATCAGTGGATAAACCCAACCAGCAGAAGCTCCACTTTACTGAGATGACAACCTGACTTTCTGTGGGAGAGGAACCATTGCTCAGGGCATTTGCTGCTTGTTGACTGTTTCCTGAGACAGACCTTATGGCACTATTATCACTTCCTTAGTCTGTCTGCTCTGTGCTGCTGAGGACCAAGAGCCATCTGACTCTCCATCTCCCCACTGATTATAAACTTTGAAGACCTCAGGTGGGAGGGAGATGTTGATAACCTGGGAATCTAACACCAGACACGGGAAGCAGATGACTGCTGAGTTCTGTGTCATTGAGTTTCTTAGGGAATGGACAGTCACCCGAGGCTTCTTTCAAGCCAGTCTCCATCTATGCCTGCTGTATTTCTCTTCACATGTTCCCCATCCCATTTAACACCCGAACTCCAAGAAATACTCTGTCCCATCAAGGAGCACAATCCTCTCAGATCTCTTAAGGTTTCTTCCAGGCTGGTCGCTGGTGTCCTCCTACAATGGCTGACTTCTCTCCAAGGATGGAAGCACAGGATTTCCCTGACTAGATCCCTGAGCACTCAGGTCTTCCGATGGCCCAGATGCCTTTCTGGCCCTGCTCTTGGCTAAGTCTTGATCACACTGATGGCCTTAACTTATATGTCACCTCTAGTATTACCCAGTCCAGGAGCTCAGTACCTTTCATATCCCTAACTCCCCTTCCATATTCCTGACCTGTTTTAGTACCTCCTTTTTGTTTCTTGTTTCTCTTCTGTTTGTTTGATGTTTTTATCCCATGTGAATCCCAAGTACCATAAGGAGAATAATTTTCCTGTGTTTACAAGGTCAGACTTTGGAGCCAGACTTCCTGGGTTCTAATCTCAGCTCTGCCACTTACTTGCTATGTGACCTTAGGCAAATGCCTTAACCTTTCTGTAAAGGTGGGAAATTGACCTCCATAGAGTGGTTTTGAGAAGAGAATGAGTCAATATCCTGTATACAATCAGTTCGATAAAGTCTATATTATCAAAACATCTACCATTTAGCATAAAGCTTAAACCTATATTATTGCATACTAGGAGTGAATAAGTGAGTACTGTGACTCTAAATGTCTTAAATAAGTACTGTAATAATATAGTGTCTCTCATCTGTGATGCATTTACCCACCTAGGTAAAGTACAATGCAGCATGATCAAGGTCACTTGCTTAGATCCTAAAGACAGTGCCATTGCTGCAAAGATTCTAAGTACACCGCTGCACCTCTTCAGTCCTCCGTGACCTACACTGTTCTGTTAACAGGCTCAAATAAGGGAGAGTTTGAATGAATGAGTGTCCAATCTTCATCACTAATATACAAATCAACATGATACCTATCTGATTTACTGTGCTTTATAATTTTGCCTAATCCATAAACGATGGCTCATGTTTGTTACAATAAATCTTTCCGCCAAAAGCCGCTGAGCCCCACCGCCACGTGTACGCTTTATGCCAGCAGCCTGCCCGAGTTAGGCCCAAATAAATACACAGAAACTTGTATTAGGTACAAAGCTGCTTGGCCAATGACTAGGATTCTCATCTGTTAGCTCAGTCTTAATTATCATAAATCTATATATTTTATAAGACTTATCTTATCGGACACCTTATTGGCGTCCCTCCTTGTCGGTGGATCACATCTTGCCACTGGAGGAGGCGAACGGGAAAAAGGGGCCCTTCCTGTTTCTCCTTCGCTTAAATATGAGTCTCCTTGCTATGTCACTTCCTGCCTGGATCAGCACTTCTCTACTACATTTCCCAGAATCCTCTTTGACTCCTAGTTCCGTCTAACTTGCTGTCTCATTGGCCAAACAGTATTTTATTTAACAATCAATAAGATAAACATACACAGCAGTACATTCCCATCACATGTTTTTAACCATCCCCTGAAAAATGTGTCATTTGACAACAATAATCCATGAGCTTAAAAAGGAATAATAGCCATTTAATTCTGGCCTCCTTTAAATTGTTTATGTATATGTTTAAGTGTTATGTCCATATATGCATATGTACAGATACATCTCATTTTGAAGATCAGCTTCAGTACTTAAATGGATAATCCAGGTAAATCTCTAAAAAGCCTTCCTGTTAACACAGATACTGGTTCTTCTTTCTCATTGCCTGAAATCTAAACAAAAAGGGAAAGGAAATCTAATATGTTTAAAGATAATATAAAATAGCTCTTGTTGGTGAGTTATTATGAATTTAAGATTAGCAACCATATCTACAGAGCACAGGCCTTATTGATATTTGTTTTGTGAGCTTTTTTGTGTATTGATCTTTTTGCCTTACTTTCCCTCTGTCCTTTCAAAGTCACTATAAAAGACTCACCACCATAATTGACCTAGTGTAGCCTAGTCAAAAGAATCAGATGAATGCATTTACTATGGGAAGTTCTAGCTCATCCAAGTGCAGCTTTGGTAACTATATTTGGTCTTCCAGGTTAAGTAGATCTCATGGTGAGGGTAAAAATCACTCTTTGCCCAATAAATCTGTTATGAGGTTTTGAGGTGGACTGGACTTGGGATTGTCATGGGCAAGTGACAGTGTCTTAATCTTTTTATATAATATACTTATATTTTAGTCAAGAATGGGAAATAAAGAAGTTAGACATATTTTGTTATGACCAGCTTGTCAGAGCCTGACCCTACCACTTGTTATTTACTGCTACTTCATGTAGTGTCTGTAGTGGGTTCACAGATCAGTAGGAAATGGTATGTACTAATAGACCACCCAAGAACTTCACTCTTTAAATGTGTCCAAAAGCACAATACCCAAATTCTACTGTTAAATTCACCAAGTACTCAAGTACCCGAAATTTTCAACACAAGACTATTTTTTCTGCTTTTTCTGGGTCTCATGTGCTAGATATATAAAAGCCAAAATGTCCAGTCATGGTACACAGCTATGGTCCAACTATTATATAGGCTGAAGCAAGAGGGTTGTATGAAGCCAGCTTGTGTGGCATGGCAAGTTCAAGGCTATTTTGTGTTAATAGTAGGGCCATGTAGCTAGATATTTGTATCAGCTTGACACAAGCTGAGGTAGTCTTGGAAGAGAGAACCCCAATTGAGAAATGCCTCCAGAATATTGGCCTGTATGCAAATATATAGGGCATTTTCCTGACCAATTATTAATGTGGGATGGCCAAGTCCACTGTGGGTGGTGCCCATGCCTGCCAAGTGGCCCTGAGTTATTCGAGAAAGCAGGCTGAGAAGGCAATGGGGAGGCAAGCCAGAAAGCAATGTACATCCATGGCCTCTACTTCAGCTCCAGGTTCTCTGCTTTGCCTCCAAGTTCCTGCCTTGAGTTCCAGCCCTAACTTCTTTAATGATGGATCATGGCATGGAAGTGTAAGATGAAATAAACCCTTTCCTCATCAATTTGCTTTTAATAATGGTGTTTTATTACAATTGAAATGCTAAGACAGACCCTACTACCCTCCAAATAAAACCCACAGTCAAATATCCACAGCCCAAATATAAAAACGGTATCTTGCTGTTACATTTAATTTTGTGCCAATTCCATGATTCATTTTCCATAGTATCTAGCATTTCCTCTCATCTAAAATCCCATCATGTTTTGCTCAGATTTCTGGATCAAAATGGCATTGACCTATCCTTCCTCCATTGGGAATCATCCCACTGTCATTTTTCATGAAATTCTTCCTGTACTCTTTGCACACTGCTCTTCTCTCTGTTCATCTCTATACCAGTGCCTCTCTACCCATCCCAAGCCTGCTCATAGTTACAACAGACTAATTTATTAGAATGGGGGAAATTGGGTTTTATTCATGGGAATCAATTTATGAAGACCTTAAATAAGCCTCCTTTTAATTGATGAGTCTACTTCAAATGCCTACTTAGGTTTACTCTGCAAGGAATACAATTAAACTAAGGCGATGCTGGTTATGACTCATGTATAATGAAATGAAAACAATATCATCATTAAACACCAAATAAAGCCATTGATTCCATGTATTATTCTGTCAGTTTTAATTGAATTGCATTTCTTCTGTTTCAGTTCTTAATTACACAGTTCTTGCAGAATATTTATTTTTATGCACAGAATAGGATAATGTCCTCTTCTGGCTTACCTTAGTATCTAAAAATACAAGCCTATTGAGAACAGAAAAGTCTTTGTTGGTCTTAATTAAAGCAAAACACCTGCTTTTGTCCTGGGAGCTAAATGTGTAGCTGTATCATGAGACAATTCCCAAGAACAGGGACAAAGGGGCTGCTTCCTGTTGCAATTCCTCCCCTGACTTGTGGTCGAAGCCCTTTCCAGATTCTATCAGAGGAGTGAAGCTGTGACATCATACTATGGCAGAGAAAGTACAGAAGTACTCTCCAGACTGCTAATGAGCTTTTAACTCTGTCTAAGTTGCCAGCTGTAGACAGCACAAAGCAAAACAGAAACTGCTAAACTTGGGAGGAGATGTAGTTAGTGAGATAATAATCATTCTGAATAAACCTTTCTTGGTTAACTTTTCAGAGACTTAGTGGCAAAATCAAGACTATTTTTTTTTTCACTGAGATTCCTTGAAGTGAAAATAAGCAAATAACGTAGTGTCTATTGAACCCAAGAAAACTGGTGGTCATAAGTGGATTTCCATTGGTTCAGAAGAGGTACAAGGGACAGAAGCTCTGCTATTTTCTCTATCCATAACCATGGTAGTGGCTCAGATGGAGATTACCCAGGATTTACATCACGTTATTCTATGCCAGCACAATTTCATTTCAAGGATGCTATCCAGAAGGGTCAGTTGTTCCTGTCTAGTGTTATCAAATGACAGATAAATAGATACATTCTTCACCTAAGAGATGTTACAAAGGTAAATGTTCTCATCTCCAGCTAAGACAGTACCCCAGCATCAACTTAGCTGGTGAAAAACCTTGGAATTAAGAATCAAGGATGACTTTGGATCCATCTTCAGTGTCCCAGTGGCATTCAGACTTAGGTGAATAAAGACTGAAACATTGGTTTCATAGGTGGAAAGGGGCACATTTCCAGAATCTAAGTTGTAGTCAGTAGTTAATGCATAAGAAGGAGTAGCTGTCATTTGAAAACTAAATTAGGGTAGATGTGTAGGTATCCTCCTTCTGAGGACACGTGATCTGCTCCACTGAAGAGTTTACTCCCACAGCTTGTCTCCCTACTCTGACATTGCTCTCTGCCCTCATCCACAGGACTCAGGCTGACAGGAGCACTGTCTTGGCATGAGAAGAGGGACCGGTCATTCTTGTACTCACGTTAGCTGTGTCCAAGCTCATCTGCCAGTATTTCCCTGTGCAGTGTGCTACAAAGCATTCTAATAAGCTTAACCCAATTCAGTCTCCTTTTAATTCCCAACCGATCTTTCAATGGAAGTGAGCATACAAAAGCCAGTATCCAAGAAATAAGAGGAAAATACAAAGAAAACAAGGGAAATCAACACACAGTTTCTTATATATTATAGGCACTGTTTGGTTTTTATATCAATTATCACTTTGTTTTGACATTAGCCACACATACATACTGTGTGTCTGTGTGTTCCAAAATGCATGTGTGTATGATGCACAAATAATGTATATACTCTGTGACGTATAGCTTTATATATAGAAAAGAAAACATGTGAACTGGACAAACAAATGTTAAATGGCAAGGCTAAAAGCTTGTCCTACATACTTTATAATATTCTTGACTAAGATTCTACAGCACTGGATAGCTGGAAAGTCTATAAATAATGTTGATTTTTTAATAGTCCTTGTTCCTAATGCAGTAAACTATTGTTACACCACTGTAACATCTATTTCAAATCAATTTCCTCTAAATACCTTTCATACCTACCTTGTTTTCATTAAAAAAATTAAAACACTGTGTATTTGAGGAGTGTGGGTTTTGTTCCACACAAATTCACTGAGATCCAAAAAGATTATGAGGGAGATAAAATTTCTGCTTACAAGATGTGCTCTTTCAGAAGGGTTCAGGAAATTATTCTTCACTATTCAAAATGGAAAATCATAAAACATGGAGATTATAACAAGTCCTTGGCATGGATTCACATAAAGATGGCCTGCCAACATTGTAATTAAGAAGAACAGGTTGCTTATCAAATATAATTGAGGAAATATTGACCAAAGGGAGGTTTGTCTAAGGAGAAGTCAACGAAATGGTGTTCAAACACAGCTTACATCAGATTTCTCCTTGACATCCTTTGAAAACAACATTCTCCTTCACCTTGCTCTTGAAGAACAAAAAATACATAAATGAAAACTCCAAATGCATCTGATGGAAAGGTCTAGTCATTGATAGAATGGGCAGTATGGTGGTGCTGAGGAAACTGTTCAAAGTGAAACACCAAAAGGAATCAGGTAAGGGCCCCATGCCACACCAGGGTCTGTTTATCACTGTGCCTGCATTTGGTCCTCCATGAAGGTCCCTAAGAGTCACTGGACCACTTTTTAACATAAGACTACAAAGATTTACCCTGAAAAGATTTGGAAGACAAAAAATGTCACATTTTCAAGAAAAAAAATAAGAAACCAGAAATGTTTTGGTGGTAAACCTCTAATTGTACAAGTGTGATGACATAAGTTCAGATCCCCAAATCTACACATATCTAGGCATAGTAGCACATCTGTAACTCCCACACTCCTATAGCAAGATTGCAGATAGAGACAGGAAAATCACCAGAGTATCGGCAGCCAGCTAGCATGACATGTGCTGCAGTGAATGGGACCCTGTCTCAAATGAGGTAGAAGGTAAGTACCAATATTAAGGCTAGCCGGGCATTGGTGACACACGCCTTTAATTCCAGCACTTGGGAGGCAGAGGCAGGTGGATCTCTGTGAGTTCCAGGCCAGCCTGGTCTACAGAGCAGGTGCCAGGATAGGCTCCAAAGCTATACAGCTATACATAGAAACCTAATTAAAAAAAAAGCAATACTTAAGGCTGTCATCTGACTTCTGAAGGTGCATCATGGTGCGCGCGTGTGCGCGCGCACACACACACACACACACACACACACACACACACACACACACACACACACACACGAGAGAGAGAGAGAGAGAGAGAGAGAGAGAGAGAGAGAGAGAGAGAGAGAGAAATTCATACAAATAGTACAGAAAATAAATAGGAAATCAGCTAGCAGAAATGCTCCCTGTGAAATATATTCTGTATTTTCTGAATGTCACCTCCATTATGAGGCAGATTTTTTCATTGCCTGCACTACTCCCTGATTGTAAATTAAGCATCATATGAATAACTTGCTTGATGGAATCCTAGTGATCTAAGGGTAATGCTTAACTATTAGCAGGAAGTAAGGTTCCAGATACTGTAATAAAATGAGTGTACCTATAGGGTACAATTCAGCAAATCCATTTGGAGCCTTACAATAAAGGAACTTCAGTGCTAGGGGACTTGGAGCCAATGAAATTTAGGTGGAAGGAATCTGTCCCCTGGGCTGGGGTAGTTTATGTCTCAATATTGAAAGTTCAACATTTTTTGCATCAGAAAAGTTATTCTTGGTGGTTGCTGGAGTAAATCCATGTTATTCTGCATGCTGAAACAGTTCAGCTGAATCTAATTAGAACATCTGCAGATTTATGCAGCTTTCCATATATTAAAGTCCTTACCCTTGTGAAATAAATATTTCTCTCCAATCCTTTATTTTGACCATCTCAGTGTTAATCAGATTAATATGGTATAAATTTTAACAACTGTTTTTATGATTCTGGGATTAATGTTGCAATGCAAGTCTAAAATATCAAGGCTTTATAAATAGTGTCAGGATAGGCTGAGTATCCATGCCATCCTACTGGCCATCAATTTTGACTTTAAAAAAGAGAAGCACTTATGAGTGTACTCATGTGCCTCTCCTACTTAGTTTCCCAGAGGTTTTCAAGGTGATCAGTGCATTTCTGAGAATTTTAAGGAGAACTCTTTGGTCTTAGATTTTGTTTTGTTTTGTTTTCATAGAAAATTCAGATATCATAGAGTCAATTATGCAAAAGAATGGAAAAGGTAAGTTTGTTTCTGCAACTTAGACAAATTACTCAGACTCAAGAAGAGGGTACTTTACTAGAGCTGACTTTAAAATACTTCCAGTTGCCTCTGTAAACAAGGGTTCCATCTTCCTTTGGTAACAAAGGACTAAGATACAATACATCAAGTCAGGATATTTTATGTTAACCAGCCTTCAATATCAGCACATGTTAACTTTGAGAAAATGAGTGTCTTCCAATATGTCAATCTGATAACAACTCAGGGAGCTATTAATTAGCCTCAAGTTAAATTTGTTTCTATTTCTCCTGAGAAGCAACCTAGTGAAGAGACTTTATAGTTGAGTCAGAGAGAATAAGGGCACCCGTCACTAACAGCATAGGCACCACAAGACAGTAATCACTCTGAGGCTTCTTTGTGGTAAAAGAAAAAAGAATAACATTTATTCTAGTATGTAGAATTAAATGAAATAATGTGTGTAACTACTACATGTCACACACACACACACACACACACACACACACACACACACACACACACGGTGAAAAATAGAGATGGGAGACTTAAAATGGAGCATGTAAATTAACCATTTTCTTGGGTTAATAATGTATGTCAGTTGGTAGAGTGCTTGCCCAGTACCCTGGTTGCCTCTTTGTTGTGATGAAATACCAATCCAGACATACATGTCGTATACACACACACACACACACACACACATGCGGGCAAAATGCTTAAGCACACAAAGTAAAAACAAACATTTGCAAAAGCCATGGCCAACTCTGAGATGATTGTTAAGAAATGTTATCTTTCCGGTACTCGAGCAATACTTGAAATTCTCCAAGTGCTGAGCACACATCAACAATGTTGGCATCTTTGGGAATGTCTTAAAATGCTAAGGGGAAGTTTTCAGGTTGAAGCTCAGCAATCTGTGTCTAACAAGTACCCCATGAGAAGCAGTTCCTTAAGCCTTCCCTCAACTGTCAGCATACACCTTCCCTTCTTTCCCAGGGCTGTGCAGGTGGTCCCTTTTTTGTCCATAAGGATGTACAGGCACCTAGTGGACATACTGAACAAGGAGTCTCCATTTTCTCCTCCTTGATATTCATTTTTACTTTATTCACAAGTAATTGGTGCTCAATGACCAATTAGCCAATGCTAATTCACATGGTCCCAGCAATATCCAGAATGAAATCTTTCCTAAAGTATTTGGTTATGTTTTTTTTTTAATCACAAATCCTCTCATTTCAAAAATAAGCATTTGAGCCAAGTTTTATTCAAGGATGAAGGTGAGTTTTTCATGTATTATTCATTTGGTACACTGATTTTATATGCCCATTCAATAAAATCTTGTTAAAAACTACAGCTTTGAGGTTGAATAAGAAAGTAGATTAAAGGAGAGACATATTGTCATTATATAACTATCCTAAGATGCATATCATTCTCAGTTTACTCATTCACTCACTGGTCCACTTCACAAACACTCACCAAGTGCCTCTGTGTGTCAGGCATCCTTCTGGGTATGAAGGGTCAGCTACAAGCAAGATAGAGGCATTTTTCCTGTAGCTCACACTGTAATGGACAAAAAACGTACTATAGATACATGGCGAGATCAATAAATACAGTAAGTGTGTTTTGTGCTAAGTATTCTACAAGATGTAAACAGGACCCTGTGATAAAAGTGCTAGGAAGGGGTTGAGAAAGCTCAGCTCTGAAAAATGGAAGTAGCCACTTAGATGAAGAGATGGAGAAAGTATAGGATTTTGGGTAAACTACAGATTAGTATTTTCCAATATATGAAAGAAAGCCACAGTGAGGGGAGCAAGTCAGAGAAGGGAAACTCTACTGGAGGAGGAGAACTAAAAACCTGTCTCCCAATCCAAAAAACCTTCCCACAAAGTAAAGATTTTATCGTTGGGGAAATAGAACTAAACACACCATCTCCCAATCCAGAAAACCTTCCCACAAAGTAAGAATTTTATTGTTGAATAATATTAACACAACACAAGGAATGCACTAATAGAGTTTCATTACTAAAGGGCCCAATGCCATTTTATACAGCTGAGCAGAAACAATGAATGTGATTCAAGTTCCTCAAGACACAAGGTAAACAATCCTCACCTAAAAGCTGCTGAAGACACAGTGTGTCTCACTCACATCTTCTAAATCATTTGGCTAGAACTACTTATATTAGCTATGTGCCTTTATCCACAAGACTCTATGACAACAGGTAGTTTTGCAACTTGGAAGAAGGGGCTGTGGTCCCATAGGAACTGTAAGATGGTACATTTCCACAGCTAGTCCCAGAGCCTTGAGAGAGATAGTTCAGGATAGATAAGAGGTTTATTTAGTTGTAAAGACAATTCTCATGCATTTCAAACAGACAGAAAAAAAAACTTGCCAAGTTTCCAAATTAACCATCCCAAGCAGAAGAGGTTGTAGGTTTTTCTCTTTGTTTTTAATAAAGAAAATCATTGGCATTTTCCTTTTAATTTGCATTAACCCTTGCAAAATGTTTAAGTTAAAGTTATGGCTAGTATTGTAAAGTAGGAAAAGTTTTTATTTTACTCTCAAATAAATGGAAAAACAATAAAAGTTTGTGACACAATCTAATTTATTTCTTTAACAAAACAATCTGCTTGGCATGATGTATGAAGAAAAGTACACCATTTTTGTGGCTATTCTTCCCCCAAATGAATAACCACAATGTAATCATGGGAAAAATAGACAAACCTAAATTTGCAAACTCTCTATAGAACCAGCCAGTAACGTCAAGTTCCCATGAGACCAGGACAAAGGATATGTTACAAATTGCAGTACACTAAAGAGTTAGGACACGAAAATGTGGTGTGTGGACTTAGATTGGATCCCGGATCAGAAACATCAGAGGAACAGCTGGTGAAATGAACATGGTCTGTACTTTAATGAGCAGCATTGAATCAGGTCAATTTTCTGGTGTTCATAATTGGGGATATATGTAAGATTTTAAAGTTAGAAGATTAGTAGGTTGTATGTGAAAACTTTCTGAATGACTATAATTTTTTAATCTAAGATTATTTAAAAATTAAAACATTATAAAAGACCATTTTTAGAACCAGAGAACATTGTGTTAGATACACAGACACACACACACACAGACACACAGACACACACACACACACACACACACACACACACACACACACACACACTATTATGTTTTCTCACCAGTGAAAACTACAAAAGTGAAATTCATAAAAGTAAAGAGTGGTTATGAGAGAATAGGTAGGGAGTAGATAGGGGGTAAAGGAAGATCACATGGATCTATCATCATTGAATGCAATTAGATCAAAGGAAAGCATTCTAGAGTTCTACACATAATACAGTAGGGTAGCCATTCCACTGGGACAAAAAGGATTACTTATTTATATAGGACAGAAAGGGAGAGGTTTGAAGGTTCCATCAAGAAAGAAATAAGCAGGCAGACACCCACAGCTATACACTGAACTGAACTCTGGAACCCAGTTGCAGAGAGGGAGGAATGAAGATCAAAGGGGTCGGTACCAGGCTGATGAAACCCACAGAAACAGCTGGCCTGAACAAGGGGGAGCAAATGGACCCCAGACTGCTGTCTGGGAGGCCAGCACAGGACTAATCCAGACCCCTGAAAATGGATATCAAAGATATCGGCACTCTAAGAGGCCCCTGGCAGTGGATCAGTATTTTTCCCTGGTCCAAGAAGGGACTTTGAGAGCCCATCCCACGTGAAGGGATGCTCTCTCGGCCTGGACACAAGGGGGAGGGCCTAGGCCTGGCCCAGGATGATGTGGTGGACTTTGGGAAGCCCCCATGGAGGGCCCTACCCTCCCTGGGGAGCTGAGGGGGGATGGGGTAGGGGACTGATGGGAGGTTGGGGGGGGAGGGAAGGGAGAGGGAGGAAGGATTGGCATGTGAAGCAAGCTTGTTCCTAATTTGAACTAATAAAAAACAAAAAAAGAAAGAAATGAGCAGTGTTTAGGAGACAGAAATGCTAACTTTCATGATTAGATCATAACATAGGATTCCTGTATTGATTTAACACGGTTTATTCACATAGATGTGGAATTATCGTGTGTCAATTTAAAAAATGTTTAAGGAGAAAAGATCATTGAGACAACTGAGTGAATGGGTTGACAGAGGAAGAAGTTGGGGACCAGGTTAAGAGGTGAGTGAAAGACAACAGTTCCAAGATGGTGCAGGCAAAAATCGGAAGAAGGAAGAAGTCAGGAAGTGCAGGTCACTTTGGATAAAACTGAGAGTGCTTAGATCTGTCTCTGTGAGAAATGAAGGAAGGACAGGAGCCATTTCTAGGGTGTAGCATAATTTTGTTGTGATGTGTCGTTGTTCTGAGGAAACTAAGAACAATGACTTTTTTTTTTCCTTTAAATTTTATTTTATTTTATTAGTTCTAGTTAGGGAACAAGCTTATTTCAAGTCCCTTCTCCCTCTCCCTCCCCTCACCCCCAAACTTTCTCCCCCACCCCCAGCCCATCCCCCCAACCCCATCCACCCACTACTCCCCAGGCAGGGTAGGGCCCTCAACGGGAGCTCAGCAAAGTCCACCAAGTCTTCCTATGCTGATCCTGGGCCCTTCCCCATGTGTCCAGGGCCAGAGTGTAACCCTTCATATGGGATGGGCTCTCAAAGTCCCTTCTTGCACCAGGGAAAAATACTAATCCACTACCAGAGGCTCCCTGGAGTGCAGAGGCCTCCTTATTGACATCTATGTTCTGGGGTCTGGATCAGTCTTGTACAGGCCTCCTGGACAGCATCTGGGGTCGATGTGCTCTCCCTTGTTCAGGCCAACAGTTCCTGTGGGTTTCTCCATCCTAGTACAGACCCCTTCGTTCTTCATTCCTCCCTCTCTTCAACTAAATTCCCGATTTCGGCTCATTGTATATCTGTGGATGTCTGTCTCTGTTTCCATCAGCCACTGGGTGAGGGCTCTAGGATGGCATAAAGAGAAGTCATCAATCTCATTTTAGGGGGAGGGTTTTTAGGTTATCCTCTCCACCATTGCCTGGATTGTCAGATCGTGTCATCCTTGTAGGTCTCTGGAGATCTCCCTGGTTCCTGATCCCTTCTCGGGCCTACAGTGGCTCCCTCTGATATCGTTTCTCTCATCTTGCTCTCTTTCCTCTATTCTTCCCCCAACTCAATGTTTCTGCCCCTCCATTTCCTCTCCTCTTCTCCTCTTCTCTTGCTCTTATTGTAGCAGCTCCTTCCCCCCCCCACCCTCATGCCCCCAATTAGTTCGGGAGTTCATGCCATTTCCATTCCTGGGGACCATTTAACCCTTAGAGTCCTTCATGTTTCCTAGTTTCTTTGGTGAAGAGCATTATATACTGGTAGTCTTTTGTTCTATGTCTAAAATTCATATATCAGTGAGTACATACCTTGCTTGTCTTTTTGTGACTGGGTTACCTCACTCAGGATGGTTTCCTCTAGTTCCATCCATTTGCCTGCGAATTTCAAGATTCCATTGCTTTTTTCTGCTGAGTAGTACTCCATTGTATAAATGTACCACATTTTCTCAATCCATTCTTCAATAGAGGGGCATCTAGGTTGTTTCCAGGTTCTGGCTATTACAAACAATGCTGCTATGAACATGGTTGAACATATGTCCTTGTTGTAAGTACATGCCCTATTTGGGTATATACCCAAGAGAGGAATGGCTGGATCTTGAGGTACACTGATTCCCATTTTTCTGAGCAACCGCCATACTGATTTCCAGAGTGGTCTTACAAGATCGCACTCCCACCAGCAATGGAGGAGTGTTCCTTTTTCTCCACATCCTCTCCAGCATAGATTGTCATTGGTGTTTTTTATTTTAGCCATTCTGACAGGCGTGAGATGGTATCTCAGAGTTGTTTTGAGTTGCATTTCTCTGATGGCCAATGATTTTGAGCACTTTTTTAAGTGTCTTTCAGCCATTTCAGATTCCTCTGTTGAGAATTCCCTATTTAGTTCTGCACCCCACTTTTTAATTTCATTGTTTGGTGTTTTGGTGGCTAGCTTCTTGAGCTCCTTATATATTTTGGAAATCAGTCCTCTGTCAGATGTGGGATCGGTGAAGATCTTTTCCCATTCTGTGGGTGGTCGTTTTATCCTACTGACTGTTTCCTTTGCCTTGCAGAAGCTTCTCAGTTTCAGGAGGTCCCATTTATTAATTGCAGACCTCAATGTCTGTGCTTCTGGCGTAATGTTCAGGAAGTGGTCTCCTGTGCCAATTTGTTCAAGGGTAGTTCCCACTTTCTCTTCTAGAAGATTCAGTGTGGTTGGATTTATGCTGAGATCTTTGATCCATTTGCACTTAAGTTTTGTGCATGGTGACAGGTATGGATCTATCTGTAATTTTCTGCATGTCCGAATCCAATTGTACCAGCACCATTTGTTGAAGATGCTGTCTTTTTTCCATTGTATAGATTTAGCACCTTTGTCAAAAATAAGGTATCCATAGGTGCGTGGGTCGATATCAGGGTTTTCAATTCGATTCCATTGGTCTATCAGTCTATTTTTGTGCCAATACCAAGCTGTTTTCAGAACTATGGCTCTATAGTAGAGCTTGAAGTCGGGGATGGTGATGCCTCCAGAAGATCCTTTATTGTAAAGAGTTGTTTTGGCTATCCTGGGCTTTTTATTTTTCCATATAAAGTTGAGTATTGTTCTTTCAATGTCTGTGAAAAACTGTGTTGGGATTTTGATGGGGATTGCATTGAATCTGTAGATTGCTTTTGGCAGGATTGCCATTTTTACTATGTTAATTCTACCTATCCAAGAGCATGGGAGATCTTTCCATTTTCTGGTATCTTCTTTAATTTCTTTCTTTAAAGTCTCAAAGTTCTTATTGTACAGGTCTTTCACTTTTTTGGTTAGTGTTACCCCCAGATATTTTATGTTGCTTGTGGATATTGTGAAAGGTGATGTTTCCCTGATTTCTTTCTCATTGGATTTATCATCTGTATATAGTAGGGCTACTGATTTTTTTGAGTTAATTTTGTATCCTGCTACCTTGCTGAAGGTGTTTATCAGCCGTAGGAGTTCCCTGGTAGAGTTTTTCGGGTCACTAATGTAGACTATCATGTCGTCTGCAAATAGTGAAAGTTTTACTTCATCCTTTCCAATTTGTATCCCTTTGATCCCCTTTTCTTGTCTTATTGCTATAGCCAGAACTTCAAGTACAATATTGAAGAGATATGGAGAGAGTGGACAGCCTTGTCTTGTTCCTGATTTTAGAGGAAACGCTTTGAGTTTCTCTCCATTTAGTTTGATGTTGGCTATTGGTTTGGTGTATATTGCTTGATCATGTTTAGATATGTTCCTGTTATTCCTGTTCTCTCCAAGATCTTTATCATGAAGGGATGTTGGATTTTGTCAAAGGCTTTTTCAGCATCTAGTGAGATGATCATGTGGTTTTTCTTTTTAAGTTTGTTTATATAGTGGATTACATTGATGGATTTTCGTATGTTGAACCATCCTTGCATCCCTGGGATAAAGCCTACTTGATCATGGTGGATGATTTTTCTGATATGTTCTTGTATTCGGTTGGCCAATATTTTATTGAGTATTTTAGCATCGATGTTCATGAGGGATATCGGTCTGTAGTTCTCTTTCTTAGTCATATCTTTGTGAGGCTTGGGTATCAAAGTGATTGTAGCCTCATAGAAAGAGTTTGGCAATATCCCATCTGCTTCTATTGTGTGGAACAGTTTGAGGAGTACTGGAATTAGCTCTTGTTTGAATTTCTGGTAGAATTCTGCAGTGAAGCCATCTGGCCCTGGGCTTTTTTTGGTTGGGAGGCTTTTGATTACTGCTTCTATCTCATTAGGGGTTATAGTTCGATTTAAACTGTTTATCTGATCTTGATTTAATTTTGGTAAGTGATATTTATCCAGAAAGTTGTCCATTTCCTTTAGGTTTTCCAATTTTGTGGAATACAGGTTTTCAAAGTATGACCTAAAGATTCTCTGGATTTCCTCAGTGTCCGTTGTTATGTCTCCCTTTTCATTTCTGATTTTGTTAATTAGCATGCTCTCTCTCTGCCTTTTGGTTAGTTTGGCTAGAGGTTTGTCTATCTTGTTGATCTTCTCAAAGAACCAACTCTTTGTTTCATTGATTCTTTGTACTGTTTTCCTAGTTTCTACTTTGTTGATTTCGGCTCTCAGGTTGATTATTTCCTGGCGTCTACTCCTCCTTGGTGTGTTTGCTTCTCTTGCTCTAAAGCTTTCAGTTGTTCTGTCAATTCTCTAATGTGACTTTCCTCCAGTTTCTTCATGTGAGCACTTAGTGCTATGAACTTCCCTCTTAGCACTGCTTTCAGGGTGTCCCATAAGTTCGGGTATGTTGTGTCTACATTCTCATTAAATTCTAGAAAGTCTTTGATTTCTTTTTTTATTTCTTCCTCAACCAAGGAATGGTGCAATTGGGAGTTATTCATTTTCCACGTAAATGTAGGTTTTCTGCAATTCGTATTGCTGTTGAATTCTAGCTTTAATGCATGGTGGTCTGATAAGATACAGGGGGTTATTTCAATACTTTTGTACCTGTGGAGGTTTGCTTTGCTGCCAACTATGTGGTCAATTTTTGAGAAGGTTCCATGTGGCGCTGAGAAGAAGGTATATTCTTTTGTGTTTGGATGGAATGTTCTATAGATATCTGTTAAACCCAGTTGTGTCATAACTTCTTTCAGATCCTTTGTTTCTTTGTTAAGTTTCTGTCTAGTAGTTCTGTCCAGTGGTATAAGGGGGGTGTTGAAGTCTCCTACTATAAGTGTGTGTGGTTTTATGTGTGGTTTGAGCTTTAGTAATGTTTCTTTTACAAAAGTGGATGCTTTTGTATTAGGGGCATAGATGTTCAGGATTGAGACTTCGTCTTGATGGACTTTTCCTGTGATGAGTATGAAATGCCCTTCTTTATCTCTTTTGATTGCTTTCAGTTTAAAGTCTAATTTGTTAGATATTAGTATTGCTACCCCAGCTTGTTTCTTGAGCCCATTTGATTGGAAAATCTTTTCCCATCCTTTTACTCTGAGGTATCGCCTGTCTTTGAATTTGAGGTGTGTTTCTTGTAAACAGCAGAAGGATGGATTCTGTCTTCGTATCCATTCTGTTAGCCTGTATCTTTTTATGGGTAAGTTAAGACCATTGACATTCAGGGATATTAACGTCCATTGTTCATTGGTTCTTCTTAGTTTTGGATTTATTGTTGGTGGTATCATTGCGTGTGGATTTTGCCCTTCTGTTTCTTTTTGTGTTTGGTGAAATTCGATTAACTACTGACAGTGTTTTTGTGAGTGTAGTTATGTTCGTTGGGTTGGAGTTTTCCTTCCAGAGCCTTCTGTAGTGCTGGATTTAATGACTTTTTAAGTAAGATGATCCTTGCTTATACATTCTCTAAAATATCCTACCATCAGCTGAGCGTCCTGGGACTGCTGCTCAGTATTGTAGTGGCTAATGTAAGATTTTAAGGTTATCCTTACAGTG